>NC_045559.1:172305943-172659443 GCF_009819795.1 Aythya fuligula | reverse complement strand
AGGGTATTACAGGACTATCATTATACTTTCAAACTCAGAAAATAACTAGGATAGACTGTCTGTTGGTAAGCATACAGAAGATAGCAAGAGGCTAAGCAACAGTCAACACAGATCTGTCAAAAACAAATTATATCATTCCAAAGAAACTTCGATCTGTAGTAAGGGAGAAAAAGATTTGTTGTCATATAATGCAATGTAAGTAATGTATGTGATATTGTGACACATGTTCTCACCACAAAATGAGTGAAAATTAATCTAGAAAAAAAATATTTAAGTTGAATATTCAATTAGATGAAGATCTATGCTGAAAATATATATATCATGATGGTGTCAAAATAGAAAATTGTGTCAAGTGTTAATCCACAGATGTCTGGTCTGAACCTGGCACTATTTAATATTTTCATTAATTATCTGGACAGTGAAAGAGAAGCAATGTTCATTAAATTTACAGATGATACCAAACTCAGAGCAGATGCAAGTATATTGAAGCATAGGGTTAGAATTTAAAATGATTTACAAATGGAGAAGATAGCATAAAGTAAACAGAATACAATTCAAAATGGGACAAGAGCAAAATATTACTTTTAAATAGATATAAATAACCAGAACTACAACAGTGAGATCAACGAGTTAGACAGCAGTGCCGCTGAAAAATATTGAAGTACTGTCTCCAAGCTATCCAGCTATCACTTCTCCTCCTTTACCTTCTCTCCAGAAAAAGAGAAGAAGATTATGATGTATTATACGAAACCAGGAAACAGCAACACAAATAAATAGTACTCTTAAAAATGTAAGTTATGAGGACAGACTAAAAAAAAATTAGAAAAGGTTCTTGCCTACTAGAAGACTTGGATAAATTTCTAATGGAATCTAAAACGTCCAGAGGTTTTCTTTAGGTGATTAAGACCATCCAAAAGTTAAGAAAAGACTGGGTATTGTCATTATTCACTGGATGTTCACACAGAGATCCAAGCACTCCAGTTGAAGCTCTTTACAGTATCCAAGATGCAAGAAGAGACTGCCTGAAATTATACAGGAGCTTTGAAATGACAGTATTCTTCCTTCATAGTGGCTGGAGGCCAACACACACTGTACAATGTATTGAAAGGCATTAGATGTCTGTGTGGGGGCAACTCACTCCAACTCCAAAAATGACTTAGCTGCAGAAAACAGGCAACTAAATGTCAATGTCCAAGTGATAATTATAGTCATTGCAGGTCTAAGGTTTAGTTGCACACCACAGGCATCTAGCAATGATTTACTCTATGGTATTGTGCCTGCCCTCCAGCAGCCCCTCTGGAAAATCATGTCACTTGTTGGCCTTACATCTTAACTTGCAGTCACATCTGCATGTCTCAGGTATGATAGGGCATCTCAAAGGACCATTAGAAGATAAACACATTCTCAACTGAAAAGCTCTCCAGGCAAAGTTAGACTTCATTCAGTGACCTCCAGATACTATTTCAGGAAAGCAGTTTTCTCACTGGTGTTGTGTCATATATGTCAGTCCCATCTGGATCTTTCAGACACACTAGGTACCACAGATGACAACAGGCATGGGTGGGCAGCTAAATCAAGCCTTATATTTCCAGTGGCTCTTATGGGATCACAATACTCTGAATATGTCTAAACACAGCATTTCAACTGTGTGTTTCACAAACCTGACAGACATGTTTAGATAATTTAGGGTTAACCACTATGTGACGAATTCAATTCTGATGTGATCAAAAGATCCCATTTGGTTACCTCATCAGGGCTGAGCTAATATATAAGAAAAGAAGAATCTCAAGAAATTTGAGATATAAAATTTTTTCAATCACAAAATGTAGGAAATATTGCTAAAAAAGGTTATTTTCCTTGTCCCTATGACAAGGACAGGAAGTATTGCTCCTAAATGATAGAAAAGGAGATTTAGTTTAGACATGACAAAAAACTTTTGATCTGTAAAGGTGTTTAAGCACTACAACAGATTACCATGGAATACTATGGAATTTCTATCAGTGGAAGTTTCTGAAAACAAGTTAGAGAAATAGCTACCATGAATCTTTTAAATCTAGTTTATCCTGTCTTAAGGACAAACTATTAGACTCTCAAACTGCTTTTCGATCTGCTTCTATAATCTTGAAGTATAATTAGTATCATTTCTCTTCCTTCTTTTATGTTTCGGTCTTGATATTGTTGACATTTAAATTATCATCATTTAGGTTTTGTGCTACCATTGTAACTAAACTATGACAGGTCATACCTCTTATCACTATACTTACGGGATGGCCACAGTCAGACAAATAGCACTTCACAACTCTGTACTCTTTTCACAGTTTGACAGCAGTAGAAAACATGTTGGGTGAGAGGTGCAAGGGGCAGGTCTTCTACATTTCACAAGAGCAATTACACCTGGACAGAGGATTTAAAACCGTGTAAAAGAAGAAATAACTAAAATTAAGTATATGGGGAAAAAAAAAAAAAGAAAATAAAAAGGAAAGACGTTGTCAAGACAGACCTAACTTAGGTTTTCTTGAAGGCTAATGTCTGAGTGTGAAAAACTGCAAAAATATATCTTGAATGGGTCAATTGGATCAATTCATAGAAACACAACAGGAAAGGTGTGAATATAATGTTATTCTGAAAGCTGTAATCATAAGAGACTTGAATAATAGGAACAGACAGTAAAAAAATAATAAAAAGGAAAGCACAAAAAGAATTCCAGTTAAATTATGTTTACAAGTATTTATACTAAATAAAGTGCCCAAACTGGGAAAATTGTTAGCTCTTACTGCCTCAGTTCTTGTCTAATGATGTCCCATCACTATTTCTTCTTTTCATTGGGATTACACAGATTTTAGAAGTCTATAACACCAATGTTTTCCACAGCATGTGAGGGGCATATTTCTGCACATGGAAAATTGACAAGATGTTACAATTTTGCCCTTGGATGTTAGCACCAGATTATTACAGGGATTTGTTCCACTGTCTGCCAGAGTATAGTGAGGCAGACATCTGGTTACTCTGTTTGATTTGGAGGATCAATCTATTCTTATATGTATTAGACAGCATATTTAGGACACTAGGTATGTTGTTTCAACACGCCACGAAACTTAAATTCACACAACAAACAATAGCTGCACTTTGGGCCGAATTCTGTGTTCCTTATGTGTTCTTGCTATTTTCTGCATTAATCTTTGGTTGCCAGACATCAGTTATCACTGTTTTCCTGTGATCAGTTTTTCTTATTATTATCTCTTCTCTGTCACATCCTCACATCTTTCCTTCTAAGCCTTCTGGGGTTCCTCATACAGGGTCCTTATGAGGACCACAAATCTTTTCTGAGTGTCTTGACTTGATATTTTCATTTCCTCAAATGAAATATTCAACATTGTCTTCTGGACTGAGTCTGACAAGTGGTCTACCCTAGAAAAAATGGCTGAAACACTAGCTGAGATCCTGGACAGCACTGACAAGCATGAGCTGGTAACTTCAATAAATAAATAAATAAATAAATAAATTCCTGGACTGAGTATAAAAAGATCACAGTTTGTTATAACTTGTGTGTTACACAGATAATGACTGGAAACATGGCTCCATCTTATATGACTCTGTATATATCACTTTGGAAAGAGATATTCCTACACTTTACTTGAGATTTCAGAGTACCTGCAAATTTTTGTAGAAACTTGCACCTCCTTGCAAAAGACAGTCTTAAACATCCAGTTTGGGATTGTATTTTGCATTAGTATCACTGTTTGTGACTAATTGTCATCCTTTAATGCCAAAGGTCAGCATGGTCTCGCACGAGCCCACTGTTGCTTATTCAAACCTGTAGCTGTTCATTTCTTTTCTTTACATAATCATTTCCTACTCTAAAGCAAAATCCTTCTGAACCAGCAGCTTTACAGTCTGTCTCTGTCTCTTACAAGTATTTGCTAAACTGTAGCTGCTAAGGAATGTAGGACTCACTGAGCTGAGCATCTGCCAGGAGCTATTTGGCATACAGTCAGGATGAGACTGCTACA
Organism: Aythya fuligula; assembly: GCF_009819795.1. Taxonomy (NCBI): domain Eukaryota; kingdom Metazoa; phylum Chordata; class Aves; order Anseriformes; family Anatidae; genus Aythya; species Aythya fuligula. The sequence goes on along the minus strand of NC_045559.1, from coordinate 172,655,433 downwards.
GAGGCAACATCAATAGACAAACCAACTTCTGTGGGTAAATGTGCAGCCATTGCGTTATTTATAAACTGTCTCTCTATGGAATTTTACATGCAATCTGGCCAGTAAAAGTAAAGAGAGGCTTTCACTATTGTCTGACTCTTTGTGAGATTCTTTCTCCAGCAGATCTTGGCCAGATGTTCCCACTGACTTTGTTGTAACTACCATGCCTGTGTCTTCCTGTGCAGATAAAAGGGAAACTTCAATGCACTGGCCTCTAAGGACACTATATAGTACTCCAGTTAAATACAAAGGTAGTCCTTGTCTCTGGATAAGCACAGTGCAAGATGCTGTAAAGTATTTCCAGCAAGTTTACAGTGTTAGTGAATACACCTTTTTGTTATGCTGCTTTCAGAATAGAAAAGATGATTGAAAGATTGAGTTTAAAATATACATTGAAATTCTGTTGTTGAATTCAACCACTTTTACTCATAATTAATAAAAAATAGGACATTTATTCTAATATCAACCTTCATCTGCAAAGTCTAACTTACACAAGCCAAAATACTTGAGAAATATTTCCCTTCTGTAATCAAGGTGGCTAGTCTTTGTGATTTCATTTGAATATTTCTCCAGCACATGAAAATATCTAGAAATATCTCTGTTTTCAGATGGTCTAGGAAAAAAATATATCAATTTAACATATAAAATATTGAATATAAATTCTGTTGTAGAAAGACAGCAGTAATTACTTGAGCATTATTTCAACCCCAGGTCTGGTTATTTAGCAAAGGAATCTCTATAGTAATATTTTTCTAAGCTTTCATTTCTCTACTTGAAACATCCAAATGGGACTAAGCATTTCGCAATCAGCTCTTTCCCTTGAAAAGCAGAACACAAGAGTAAGCAGTCATGAGGTACCTGGCATCTTTTTCTTCATATGGGAGAAAGAGAATTAAAAAAAAAAAAAAAAAGGAAGAAAACTGAAAGAGAGGGCTTTATTATTTCCTACAAATTGTACACAGATGTTAATTTGTATCTCAGCAATGATTCGGCTGAATTGGAAATCCATGAGAATATCCTAGGTTCCTTTCTGTAAACTCTTCTGGAAGGTTAGTGATATTTCTTATTGAAAGTTTAGACAACGTGCTAGGTCTGAGGAAAGTTACCTGAATCTGCACAGTAAAATGTCAGCAAAATAGATGTTAAATACTAAAGGTATTTGCTGCATCCATCAGTCAAGGCTATAATTTGACATTAAGAAACAATAAACCAGCATGATGCCCCAGTATTCTCAAATCAACTCTTGACCCATAACATACTTCTGAAACATCACTTAGGTACAGCCCACTTAGGCACATATGTCCTCTTTCCCCATCTGCTCAGCTTTTCACCACTCCAATCCAATGTTTATGTGTCTAAATGTATGATTGGATTTTCCATGCCAGAGTAGCATATCAGTACCTCAAACCTCCTACTCATTTTTTTTTTCTCCAAATACCAGTTATTTTCTAGTAAAAACTCCAAGTGTTTAAGATCTGAAAGTCTGTTCATTATGCCTTAATGCTTACAAGTCTGAGCCTTCAAAGATTAGAGCCTTCAGATATACTGGTTTGTTGGAACACTGCCAGCCATACAATTCTAGACCTAAACCTACCTAGCGGAGGGTAGGGTTCATTCTGGTAATAGGAGGTAATGGAGTCCTGTATATTTGTACAAGTCTCCAAATAAGCTCATAAATGACTAGAAAATACAGTATTTTATTTCCTCACATATTTTTTTAATGAATTGGTGGTGCAAGAAGACAATGAAGGATAGCCTATGAAAGCAATTGTAATCATTCCTGAAGAAACCTCAAGCTAAAATCTGCAAATGAAAAGGAATCTATTTTTCTCCTTATAAGGAGATACATAGACACATTTCCTATATGAGTCTTGTTATTAAGGCTTATTAAATGAAAATCCTTTTCAAAAATAGAGAAGTTGAGATAGAAGTATCAACAAAGATAAAGACCAAGTAAAACAAAGTCTTAATTTGACAGGATCTTAAAGAAAATAAAGTACTTTAAGTTGTCCATCTCTTTACACTAAATTCCAGGTTGAACTTGCAAAAATGAAAACCTAAACACACAATTAATTGTGCCAGGTTCCATCTGAATAAATTGTGCAGGGCAGGAAGGAAGATTTGGAGCACGGCAATAAAGTATGTTATAAAACAGAGAAGTGAACTAGAGTAAAAATGCAGCCACAGGAGTATGTCGGTGAAAAGATTAAATACTGCAAAGATGCTGGAGCTGACTCTTCCTTTTACCAGCTGATGTGATTCTGGTACTTTCAGGATAATTCCAGGCACTCAAAAGATGGCTGTGGAGGGCAATCACAAATGGCAAAGATGGAAAGGACAGTTCAAAGTAGCTCCCCACATTTCCTGAAATAGATACAGACTACCGTGGTCCTGAGCAAGAAAGAGCTGCTGTCACAATTCTGAGGGGGGGTGGGGAAAGGAGTCCTGGCCTGTGGCTAGCTATGCCAAAGACAGGGAAAACTGGAAGGGAAAGATAAGAGGAGAGCAGATGTTTGACACTCAGTACCAGAGAGGAAACCTCTACTGTGGCTGTTGAAATGAAGAGATCCCCTGTGAGAACCATGTCTCAGAAAGCAGCTGCCAAGTCAAATAGCCATTAAATCTCAGCAGAAACAAACATCATCACACTATGCTGTGCCTCTTTAGTAGACCCAACAGCAGTTCACACTGGGCTAGTATCAATTGTACCATACTAAGCCTGGACAAAAACACAGGTCAGAGTGACAAAAGCATGCACTTTTAATTTAGCAGTTTGAAATGAAAATAAAAATGTACTAGAGAAAAAAAAATAAATCTGTGAATTAAACTTGTATTCTTTGTTATGGGTAGTGCCTCACTACTATGCCCTGATGTAAACCCTATGTCCATATTGGTCTGAGAAGCACTTAGATAACACTGGATTTTTACTAGTGCAATGTATGTATTCCAGTTTGGGATAACACGGATTCTTGCCACCCCATGTTCCTTCTCTGTTGCTCCTGAATACCCATACAAGATGATATGAAATGAATTCTTAGACCTAGTTATTCTTTGTGTGTAGAGAAATCCTGTTAGGAATCTAGGTAAATGAGAAATACACCAAATTTGATTCCACATAAGACACCTGTTATATCTTTGTCTGGGGAACAGAAAAATGCTACAGCTGCCTGAAAGCACACAGGTAGTAGGAAGACAACTGACTACTGCATCAGTTCAGTTGATATCTAGAAAAATAAAAGCAGCTCTATAAATGTGGACAATTTCCTTTTCTGTGCCAGAACAGAGAAGTTAAAAATAAGTGAAAGCTGAAAGAGAAGCTTCAGATTTTGGACTGTTTAGACAGGCAAGAAAATAAAGGAAGGCAGCTGTAATGGCAAAGAAGGAAGATGTGCTGCTGATACTATGGTATACTCCGGTGTCTTCAAATATTGTTCAGCTCAGACATACAAAATACATTGAACAAACACAAAAATCTGAATCCTGTGAAGAAAAAAAAAAAATAAAAAAGGAAAAATTAGAAAATCTACCCTTTTCCCCCCTTAATAATGCAAGATTTTCAGACTGCCTATCTGTATTGGTCAGGTTTCTATCCTGATTCTTTTGTCTAGTACCTCCACATATTTAATCATGTAGAAAGCCAAGGTAGGGTCCTACTGGTGACAATTCTGCAATACTGTTGCAGACAATCCCTCTTTCTTGGCTGGCTAATATTATACTGGGTAATCAACACACCTAAGTGGAGGCACTAACTTTCCTTTCTCCAGCAGGAAAGAGAAAGGAGTTGAAGCATAATTCTTAAAATGTCATTACCATGATGGTGGACAACCACAGCAGATGGCTTGATGGCTTTATTCTTGCTGACTTCTGATAAGCTGTCCTAGTTGTATAAAAAGATCTAGGGTTGAGAAATCAAATAGAACTTGATGTGATGTTTGGGCAGAAAGAAAGTAGAAGGACTAACAACTCTGTGATTAATAGATTTGAGGGAAACAGTCCTTGGGGTAAGAGACAGTGTAATTGGTGAAACAATAATAATGAGTATAGAAATGGTGTTTTCTTTGGGACAGAAAAAAGGAACTGATGAATTACTGAAGAAGGACAGGAATAAATTGACAGACCTGTGAGAAAAGAGACATAATGAGGAATTCAGAGATATCCTTTGGGTGTGTACTATGCTGAGGGCAAATCATATATTGCTGATTGCGACAACACATATTATAAGGAGCCAATGCAATACTTGGTTTGAATAAAAAAGACATACTCTGGGTAAGAAATCACACGAATAGCATATAGTATGAAAGTAAGCATAATTAGGTAAATAACTAAGTGCAAAACAAGAGCAAGCAAGGAAAATTGATCCAACAAAGTATAGTTTCAAATTCTGACTGCAAAGATTAGATGATAAAACTATCACAGCATGTATGATAATAAATCATTTGTTGAACCTTAGCCTAAGGCTATGTTAATCTAATGAATTTAAAAGTAAGATTTGCTGAACATATTTATGAATTTATAAAATGTAGTTAATGGTATCAGATGTGTGAGAAGAGACTTAGGGATCCCAGCTTGTTCAGAGAATGGACAAAACTGGGGAGAGTTAGCAGCAGCCCTCCCTTAGCTGTGAGGAAGTTAACGAAGAGGACAGAACCAGGCTCTTCAGAGCTGTGAAATGTGAGAGTGCAAAGGAGAATGGGCATAAGTAGAAACAAGAGAAGTTTTCAGACCATATGTAAGGGAAAGATTTTCATGATGAGGACAGCCAAATGAAGAAATAAGTTGTCCAGAAAGGTTGTGCTTCTGTCTCTGGAGATCTTTAAGACCCTACTAGGCAAAGTCCTGAGTAACCTGGTCTGATTTCAGAGCTGACCCTTCTTTGAGCAGGAAGCTGGAGAAAATGATTTCCTGAGGTTCCTTCCAAACTCAATTATCACATGATCCCATTAAATTTTGAGTGTCATCACAGGGCACTTGCAGGGCAACCAGGTGGTCAGGCCCAGTCAGCATGGGTTTATGAAAGGCAGGTCCTGCTTGACAAACCTGATCTCCTGTGATAAAGTGACACACTGGGTGGATGAGGGAAAGGCTGTGGATGGGGTCTACCTTGACTTCAGCAAGGCTTTTGACACCGTTTACCACAGCATTCTCCTCAAGAAACTGGCTGCTCTTGGCTTGGACTGGCTCACGCTTCGTTGGGTTAGAAACTGCCTGGACAGCTGGGCCCAAAGAGTCATGGTGAATGGAGTCAGGTCCAGTTGGAGGCCAGTCACTAGTGGCGTTCCCCAGGGCTCAGTACTGGGGCCGGTCCTCTTTAATATCTTCATCGATGATCTAGATGAGGGCATCGAGTGCACCCTCAGTAAGTTTGCAGATGACACCAAGTTAGGTGCGTGTGTCGACCTGCTCGAAGGTAGGAAGGCTCTGCAGGAGGATCTGGATAGGCTGCACCGATGGGCTAAGGTCAACTGCATGAAGTTCAACAAGGCCAAGTGCCGGGTCCTGCACCTGGGGCGCAATAACCCCAAGCAGAGCTACAGGCTGGGAGGGGAATGGTTGGAGAGCTGCCTGGCAGAGAAGGACCTGGGAGTATTGGTGGATAGTTGGCTGAATATGAGCCAGCAGTGTGCTCAGGTGGCCAAGAAGGCCAACGGCATCTTGGCTTGTATCAGAAACAGTGTGACCAGCAGGTCTAGGGAAGTGATCGTCCCCCTGTACTCGGCTCTGGTGAGGCCACACGTCGAGTACTGTGTTCAGTTTTGGGCTCCTCACTACAAGAAGGACACGGAGGTTCTTGAGTGAGTCCAGAGAAGGGCAACAAAGCTGGTGAGGGGTCTGGAGAACAAGTCTTACAAGGAGCGACTGAAGGAGCTGGGTTTGTTCAGCCTGGAGAAAAGGAGGCTGAGGGGTGACCTTATCACTCTCTATACGTACATTGAACAAGGCTGCAGTGAAGCGGGGATTGGTCTATTCTCCCACATGCCTGTGACAGGATGAGGGGGAATGGGCTAAAGTTGTGCCAGGGGTGTTTTAAGTTGGATATTAGAAAGAAATTCTGTACTGAGAGGGTTGTTAGGCATTGGAATGGGCTGCCCAGGGAAGTGGTGGAGTTACCATCCCTGGAGGTCTTTAAAAGACATTTAGATGTTGAACTTCATGATAAGATTTAGTGGAGGACTGGTTAGTGTTAGGTCAGAGATTGGACTTGATGATCTTGAGGTGTCTTCCAACCTAGACAATTCTGTGATTCTGTAAAAGAGTTTTATATCAGTGTGCAATTGCTGCCTTATGTCTACTTAGGAAAAATGCTAATGCTATCTTTATAATATCCTGAGGGTATGTGGCTATGTGTACCTCCCCCAGTCAAGTGTGTGTTTGCATGAGGCACACTATTTGGTAATTTTTAGGACATGAAAGGACATAAAAAGGAAAGAAAGTCAATCAAATATTTTTAGTGAGCCTGTATGTACCACAGAGCAATAACAATGGAAGTGAAGAAAGGTCAAAATGGATTAAAAAGGAAAAGTTAATAAAAGTAGAATGTAGCTCCAGATTTATAAAGCGTTCCACATTCATGTAAAGAACACACAAGATTACAGAATTAAATTGGCATGCACTGCAGTAGTACCAATGTTAATATCTAAGCAATCTCTCACCAAAACTGTAAATCTGTAAGACATTGAAAAGCATAAAGGACACTAAGTTAGCAAACAGAAATTTTCTGTTTTCCTGTACATGACCATCTAAAATTCACCTAAGATGCAGAGGAGAAGAACCAATATGATTTCAGCAAGTTGACAACTTGTATTTTGCATGATATAAATTTCAGAAAATGTGAAAAGGAGTAACAATTTCAGACAATGATTGTGTCATATCACCAAGAGTTGGTGCCATGAATAAATCATAGGTATTTCATGCACATAATAACTGCAAAGTGGACAGAAATATTCCAAATCAGCTATAGGCCTACCAAGATGATTTTCTGATATTGATATTTTTTCTTCTGTATGGATGCATTATAAGCTAAGTCAGTAAGTACTCTCAGACTGTGCAACAGCTCTTTAGGAGCCATTAGAGCATATTGAACTAATGACCCATGGATAATCAAAGTGTCTCATTCACTTAATGATGGAGCCTTCACTCTAGTTCCTATGAATATATTATATTTGCTTTCCTTTTTGGTAATAAAGAGTAGGCATTAATTATGTCTCAATTGCTGTAAAAATCCTATTGAGCTACCTGCATTATTAAAGTATTGATTCTTTTTATTTTGATTGTTCTGGAAGGTTTTCTTAAATCAAAAGCATTATTATTTTTTTTTTTTCTTGTATTTTATTTGTTAAGAATAGAACCTATTGCTTGGTATACCTCAGTATTAAATGTTTACGTTCTAACAGGTATCACATTTCACTGACATTGTTAATGAATTAGCAATCTTGTACCCTGAATTTAAGGCCAAATAGAGTCTTGTCAATGGAAATGTCAGAAAAATAGATATGTTGCCTTCAAATATTGACCTTTAAAAACTTTGTCATTAATAAAATATCTAAGGGAGGTTGCTCAATGGAGTGTTGAGCATTATTGGTGGAACACCTTATAATAATCAACCACACTCTTCTTCTGTATCCTTACTAAAGTTAAACAATGGTCAGAGCTTTCTAAAATGATACAAACACATCAAATATAAACAAATAACTCAAATTACCATGCCAAACAATTTGCAAGCTGAAGGAAAACACAAACAAACAACAAAAAATGCCAGGGGCAAAGGTGGGATGAAATAAAGTTTAACAGATGGACAGTGGAATTTAAGGACTATTTCTAGATTACATGGAAGACTTATTGCAAAATCAAGAATTCTGAATCTCAAATCCAGTGTGTTGCCCAAGCAACCAGCTTTTTGCTGGCTAGACAACTGAAATCCTTGAATCTATGACTCTATGAAACATAACGTTAAGTGATACTATTACACCTTCCCCCCCCCCCCCCCTTTTCTTTTCCCCACTGCTTCCTGGTGGAAGAATGATAAAAGAAAAGAACAACCAGTAAGCAACTAAGGCTATTTAGAGCCATTACCTTTGAATGTGAGCATTAAAAACAAAACACTATTAGGACAATGAAGACCATGTGAAACAACACCAATTCTGAATCTTAGAATTTGTTAATTTATCTGTTTCATTATAGTCAGTATCTACTACACTCAGAATCTTTACGGGCAAAAAGCAGGTACATCTTACATACATATAAAAGCAACAATTTATGTTAGTGTAACTGAAACCTTAACATTCTAACTATAATCCAGACATAATTGTTATACAAAAAGAAATAATAAAGCAGTTAAAATTGTTATACATGCACTTTGTTTCTGCTTCTTTGTTTTTTTTCTTCTTCTTCTCTGGTGTTATGATCACCCTTGCTCAGCTTTTGGGGGGTCAGTGTTTTATTTCTTGGGAGGAGGAAGGAAGGGGGGACATTGTTAAAGTGAGTTGTCAGCACCTAGAGTTCTTCACTGGAAGCAATACGTTCATGTTGATGATTTCTTCTTCACTCTGGGATTCTTTTTGTTTGCTAACTTGCTTTTACACCTTTGTTCTGTAGTTGCAGATCTGCAACTCCAAATTTACTGTATATGCTGCTCTTCACATATGTGTATATACTATTTCTTTCTTATTATTTCTATCCCTAAAACCAGACTGCCCAGGTCTGTGTTCATTTAATATACCATGGGTGATTTGTGGGGTCTCCAGTCCCCCATTCTGGTGTCCCCATTATTATGATCCCCTCACTATCCCTATCTATGCACACTCATTGTTCCTACTTTTCAAGGCCTTTCATGTCATACCAAAACTGCATTTCTCTATATTACATTACCTTAGAACCATAAATATTGCATACTGCATAGAAAACTGCCTGATTCTACTATCTGTATGAAACTATAGCTTTATCATACACAGAAAATAAAAAAAATTAGCTCTAGATACCTAGTCAGTTAGAGAAACTGCTGTGACAGCTAAACCAAGTGACATAAAGCTGCAGACTGGAAAAGACAAGTTCAAGCAGAGCAGGCATGACAAGACTCAGTCTTGCAAACTCACTGTGAAGCTTGTGGTCTGATACTAATAATGGCAATATGCTGTAATATAGGACTTAAAGCTTTATTAATTATATATTATTTTAATATTATTATTTTAGATCACATGTACTGTGATATAAGGTAAAAGATGTTTTGTTCATTGCTCCCTGGTACCTGCAATATCAAGACACGAGGGTCCAAGTAAAGACTGGAATGAAGAGCCTGAACATTGAATTTCCTGTATTTTGTAGGCTTTAGTCAGAGCTTATCTCTGCCTATTATTACCAGGATTTATTTAATAACAGTTAATGGTAGAAAAAAGTAATAAAGGCACTGTGTAGTGCATATTCAGTGACCTAATCATTTTGAAAATAAACCTTTATTCTGGAGTTTTAAGGGGCAGTCTGCAATCATAGAATCAGAGAATGGCTTGGATTGGAAGGGGCCTTAAAGGTATCATCTAATTACAACCCCCCTGCTATGCCACCTCCCACCAGACCAGTTTGCTCAAAGGCCCCATCCATCCCAGTCATGAACACTTACAGGCATGGGGAAATCTACAACTTCTTGGGACAACCTCTTCCAGTGGCCTACCACCCTCCGAGCAAGTAAGTTCTTCCTTGCTAAATCTACCAATCTAAATCTAAATCCACCCTTCCAATCCAATCTAAATCTACCCTTCTTTAGTTTAACATCATTATTCCTTGTCCTATTGCTACACTCCCTGACAAAGAGTCCCTCTTCTGCTTTCCTCTAGGACCCCTTTAGGTACTGGAATGCAACTATAAGATCTCCCCAAAGCCTTCTCTTCTCCAGGATGAACAACCTCTCTCAGCCTCTCTTCATAGGAGAGGTGCTTCAGCCCTTCGATCATCTTCATGGCCCTCCTCTGGACTAGCTTTAGTAGGTCCATGTCCTTCATGTGCTGATGGCCCCAGAGCTGAACATAGGTGGGGCTTCCTGAGAGCAGAGCAGCGGGAGAGGGTTCACAGAATCACAGAACTGTAGGGGTTGGAAGGGACCTTGGAAGACCATCGGGTCCAACCCCCCTGCCAAAGCAGGTTCCTAAGAGCAGGATGCCCAGGTAGGCGTCCAGACAGGCCTTGAATATCTCCAGAGAAGGAGACTCCACAACCTCCCTAGGCAGTCTGTTCCAATGCTCCGTCACCCTCACCACGAAGTTCTTTCACATGTCAGTGCAGAACTTCCTGTGCTCTAACTTGCAGCCATTGCCCACATCCTATCCCCACAAACCACTGAGAAGAGGTAGGCTACATCCTTCTGTCCCCCACCCCTCAGATATTTATATACACTGAGGAGATCCCCTCTCAGTCTTCTCTTCTCCAGGCTGAACAGACCCAGGTCTCTCAGCCTTTCCTCATAAGGAAGATGCTCCAGGCCCCGTATCATCTTTGTGGCCCTCCGCTGGACTCTTTCCAGGAGATCTCTGTCTTTCTTGTACCGGGGAGCCCAGAACTGCACACAGTACTCCAGGTGAGGCCTGACCAGTGCAGAGTAGAGGGGGAGGATCACCTCCCTTGACCTGCTGGCCACACTCCTTTTAATGCACGCCAGGATTCCATTAGCCCTCTTGACCACAAGGGCACAGTGCTGGCTCATGGTCAACCTGTCATCCACCAGGACCCCCAGGTCCTTATCCTCAGAGCTCCTCTCCAGCAGGTCGTCTCCCAGCCTGTACTGATACTTAGGGTTGTTCCTTCCCAGGTTCAGGACTCTACACTTGCTCTTGTTAAACCTTGTTTGGTTTTTTCCTGCCCATTTCTCCAGCCAGTCCAGGTCTCGCTGAATGGCAGCACAGCTGTCTGGCGTGTCAGCCATTCCTAACAGCTTTGTGTCATCAGTGTACTTGCTGAGGGCAGACACTATTCCTTCATCAAGGTCATTGATGAACATGTTGAACAAGACCAGACTCAGCACCGACCCCTGGGGAACACCACTACTCACAGGCCTCCAGCCAGATTCTGCTCCTCTGATCACCACCCTCTGAGCTTGGCCAGTCAGCCAGTTCTCAACCCACCTTGCTGTCCACTCATCTATCCCACACTTTCTCAGCTTTACTAGTAGGATGTCATGGGAGACAGCATTGAAAGCCTTCGAATTGCCTCCCTTGACCTGCTAGCCATGTTTCTTTTGATACACCCACGGATACAGTTGGTTTTCTGGGCTGCAGGCACACATTACTGACTCTATGTCAAGTTTCTTGTCATCCAACACCCTCAAGTCCTTCTCATCAGGGTTGCCCTAACGCATTCTCCATGCAGCCTGTATTTGTGCTTGGGATTACCCTGGCCCAGGTGCAGGACCTTGCACTTGACTTTTTTGAACTTCATGATGTTCATATGGGCTCACCTCTCAAACCTGTCCAGGTCCTTCTGGAGTGCACCCCTCATCCAGCATATCGACAGCACTGTAATGGTACATTACTACTACACTTATAATAAAACATTGCTGTCAAATAACTGGGTAATAAATATTCCTTCCCAAGCCCTGCACTAAGTGCATATGATAAAGTTCCTGCATGACTCTATGAACTCTTCTGCTTCCTTACATTATCCACATATATTAGAAGGAAGGTAATCCCATTTTATAATGGCACATGACTAGTTGTGATGCTTCTTTGCAGATATTTTTCTACAAATAGACCTTCATCTTGCCACACCTACAATTTAACAGCACTGGGTTCTTAACACTACACTACAAAGCTTATCTGTTTACCCAGGCTTTCTCTGAGGAGACCGTATAAAATGAGACCCATAATAACTGCCTATGGAAAATGAATGTGGTTTCCTCAATAAGTGCAGTATGTCTTATTCCTCTTCTGTCTTCCTATAGGGACTATACAGGCATTGCAAGACACCTGAGGTAGCTTAAGTTGCTATCTAAAGAAATTGGCAAGGTTTTGGCAAAACAATATGTTTACATGGAGTTGCTTAAAAACAAACAAAAAACCAACCAACAAACAAAAACCTGCATCCTTTCTGCCCGTCTATTGTTAATTTTCTGATCTTTATCAGTGACTCAATACTTATTTTAATACTTCTCAAAATTACCAAAATTGCCTACTGAACAACAATCCATTTCAAAGCACAGTAAAAGAGCACCTTTTATCCTACAGTCTGTCATCCTTATTTTAGCAGTCATTTTACATGAGAAAATGTTTCTAAGCATGACTCTATTACCTAATATTTATGATACTTCCCTGAAAAAGAAGAGACCTTGATTCTAGTCCCAGATCCAAAATTACATGTTTGCTATTTTAAACAGCTATTGGAGGAGGAAGAACCAATAAGGGCTGGAACAGAATTCAAACTGAAGTTCTGTGTATTTGACTGGGATGTGCTGCCAGGAGCACGTGCATGGTCAGTCAGCAATGAACTTACAGAAAGTATGTGTCAGAGGCTGATGGTGATCATTTCAGATGATTACCTGGAAGTCAGTGGATGTGATTTTTAGACCAAACTTGCTCTTAGTCATGCAATATTGAACAGCTTCAAAAGGTGGAGATAACATATCCCTCAGGATCACTATCTTCCCATACCATCTGCATATAAACACATACACCATTTTTTTTTATTGCAGTTCTCACAGGCTGCTAGTTATTATATTAAACATGAATACTTATTGTATGTGTTCCAAGTTGTTGCAGATTGAAGATAAGAAGTCAAACAAGTTCCTGTGGAGGTCCCTTGCATGATGCTATATTGTGATAAAATTGTTTCATAGGTATACTCAAACTCTTCATTATTATTATTACTATTTACCCTTAGACTTAAAAAGAAAAACAACAAAGAACTATGCATGAATAATATTGTAGTTAATAGGAATTTTGCAGAAAAGTACTGTATTTTCTCTTTCCTTATACATGGAGAGAAGAAAGTTCCATATAATTGTGTTTGTGGAACCACGGTTTCTTGTGTGGAAAACTAGAGCTGAATTGAGCCTTACAAGTATTTGTTCTTCCCAAAGCCCCCAAAATAATGATACTGTTACCTTACCCATACTCTGTAAATGAAAATTACTAATCTCTTTGCCTAAAAGAAAGAGCTTGCAGCTTATTTATTTCAGCCTAGTTATTTTAGAACTACAGGGTTTCAAAGGGGAAATCATTTTAACTGAAAAAAGAACACAGATTCCCTGCAAAAAGATTTTCTATTTGCCAGCTGTGCAGACTACTACAACAAGTGTCTAAACCTGAAAAAATAAAATATTGTACCGCATTTCAGAGCTTTTATACTGTGATTGTAAAATATCTGGGAGGTTTGCCAGACTCAGTCAAAAGAAGAACACAGCATTTTCTCATCACTAATAACAATGACCTGAAGTCACGTTAAAGATTGTAAGGTCAATTTCCCTCTTAAATCGAAAAAAGAAAATAGGAGAACAGATGTGGGTGGTTGCTTCTGTATTTATAAATTGCATGACAGCTGGGTTAGGCTATATGATCTCCAGTTTCTATGCATTTAAGGCGTTTTTTATTGAATCATTCATGGCAATCAGATAAAAGCGTTAAAGTGAATTTTTCAGATATTATATAAGAGAGTTCACAGAATTGTCTAGGTTGGAAGAGACCTCAAGATCATTGAGTCCAACCTCTGATCTAACACTAACAAGTCCTCCACTAAACCATATCACTAAGCTCTACATCTAAACATCTTTTAAAGACCTCCAGGGATGGTAACTTCACCACCTCCCTGGGCAGCCCATTCCAATACCTAACAAACCTCTTGGTAAATAAGTTCTTCCTAATATCCAACCTAAAACACCCCTGGCACAACTTTAGCCCATTCCCCCTCGTCCTGTCACCAGGCAAATGGGAGAACAGACCAACCCCCACCTCGCTACAGCCTCCTTTAATGTATGTATAGAGAGCAATAAGGTCACCCCTGAGCCTCCTCTTCTCCAGGCTGTACAAACCCAGCTCCTTCAGCTGCTTCTCATAAGACTTGTAAAATTTAAGAAGCCAATTTTATTGCATATATTTAAAATTGAACACTTCTCTTCATTAAGTATGTTTAAACAATTTTACCAGGTAGAATGCAGATTTCAAGGAGAATTTTCTGGGTTTGAATGATTAGTTCAAAATTCACACAGCATATAGGAATGTGATCATGAAATTAGTAAATTTTAAACAGATATGTAAATTCCATGTAGCTGTGGGAAAGATAATCCTAATCAAAATCACCTACTACCAGATATTTTTTTTTTAAAGTTTACAACTGTAACAACCACAGATGTGTAACCAACATCCTCATAATATTTATTCCATCATTTTAGCAGTGTATAATTCTATAAATAGGAATTTTTACATGTAACAGGATTTCTGTTACTCTACTTCATATAGTAAATTGACCATTTTATCAGATACATCATTTCTAGTTACTGACTCATTGCTTCTATATGCTGACACAAGACACGCACAGACTACACACCAGTATTTTTGGGTACTTTTTTTTCCCATTAAAATGCCAACCATCTGCTTGTGGATGTCAGCATCCAGACAACTCTTTTGTTTAAATCCCAGCATTTTATTTGCCATCCATTATTGGGTGAAACATGTAAATTACATTTCTACTTTTTTTTTTTCCTTCTTCTTTACAGTGTGCAATTCATTTCACCTAATCTGCACCTTTTAACATCAGACATAGTAACCTACCGTGCCTAGATCTATGAGACGAAAAAGGAGCCTCATGAGAGCAGTTTATCTGAAACATCTTAAATGTCTATCACAGAATGAGATAAATCTTTGAAGATGCCTTCTGGCTCCTTGACATAAGATGAGAGTAGGTGAATAGTTGGACTTAAAGGATTAACTTCTAACACTTACATCATAGCACCGAGCAAGAGCTTAGAAGAGAGGTCTCAATTAACTAAAACTGGGAGCTAGACCATTTTCTGATCTTCAGTGAACACAGCCAAACATTTGATCCACAGTTGTTTCTCTAGCCTATATCATGTGTACATCAATTATTTCAGAAAAATAATTAGTGAACAGTATGAAATACTTCTAATATTTGCCAGACAGCAAAGGAATAGTTTGGTGGCCATCCAGAAAAGGTAAAGAGAAAAGTAAGGAAAGTAGAATGAATCAGTTTCAGTACACAACATCCTCTCCCCCCAGAGTTTTAGAAAAATTGGCAAGATAAGTTGAAGCAGACCTCAAGCAGCTTAAACTTGTGCAATCAGCCTTTACAGAGCAGATTGTCCTAAGTCTTTCTGACCTTGGAAATGTTACAAGGGTCACATTTACACATAGGTGACCTGCTTCTGAATGATAACTGAAATGCTTACACAAGAAAATATACCTTTTTGTTTTCACAGTAGTCTGCATATCAGTCATCTTTTTTTTTTGAATTCAACTTCAGTAATGAGTGTGTATTTGTCATGTACCATGCAAAGAAAGAACTCCCTTGCCATGGACAGACCAAAGTTCTGAGTTCCAGCATCACCACACAAAGCCCTTGAACCCACCAAGTGTGATAGCTGTGCTCTCCTGCTCCTCCTCAGCAGCTGCAACCTCTATAGAAGTTAGAAGGCAATAAGCAATCTTGGTCTTAATAAGGAACCCAAGAAGTGGCATTTCCTCCTACTGCAGCCCCCATCAGCCTCCCAGTTGTGCTGCATCAGCTCATCATTCCTGTTAGAGCCTCTAGGGACTACAATGAATAGTAAGCATTAAGAAATACGGCAAAGTCTAACAGTGTTCTTGCATCACTCATTACCATAATGACAAACTTGCAGCAAAACAGCCAAGGATTTACACTGATCGTTTTTCCCTTCTCCTGCTAGCAGAGGAAGAATTCACATGACACTGTGCTTGATCTTGACATCTCCTCCTTCTCTATATAGATATTCCATGCTTGCTAACAGGTATGGTTTTGTTGGATGAATAAAAATGGGGATTTAAACACAGAAGTAGCTAGTTTTTTGACATGCCTTCCTACTGCAAGTATATATAAAATCTAGTTTTGATGAACAGAGGAAGAACTGTTGAAATTTCATCTGATCTCAGCTGGCAGAGACACTGAAAAGAAACTGACATTTTCACACTCTGCTCCTAATTCACTGCAAGACCATGCTGCCCATTAGCTATTGATTTTATACACATCTGCTGCAGATTATAAATAGTGACTCATGATGCCTGGATTCCTACTCTTCTAATACGCAGTTAATACTAGAATTACCTTAAGATTAAGTGCACCTGAAGTAGTGCTATCAGGTAGAACTGCTTCCAAACAATAGGGTATTTTGTTGAAACTTGTCTTCTGTGCTGAATCTATGCTTACTGGAAACAAAGCAAAAAAGAAGGTTTATGGAGCACAAGATATTATAACAAAGGGCTGTCCGGGTCATTGATTCCTATCCCCTAACAAGCATCTCCTGCATCCTATAATCCCATTCAAAAATGTATTAAGCTCCACTTTAAAGATACTTAAGTTGTTTCCCTTTGTTACTCTTATTGGAAGGCAGTTCCAGACAGGTGGAAGGTGGCTAGACAGTTGTATTGATCTCTGAATTCCCTGGAAATTCTATTTATAAAATGTTAAGCACTTTGTTAAGGATTTCCAAGTGGGTGTTTCTGATTGCTCAATACATAACAATTGTTCTGCTGATAACAATCCTCTGTGTGTTTCATTTATAATGATCCATTTTATTTTCCTTGTAATAATAGCATATTGCCATTTCATGCAGCTGTTATGTGCACTTCATGAGTGTTCCACTGTTTTTTAACGTAATTGACTCAGTCCTTTCAGTTACCAAGCACATTTATCTCTGATTTCAGTGAAAGAGCCTGAAGCAATACCCTAAAGTATTCACTGTATCCAAGGACCTTATTTCAGGTAGGCATACTTCTTTTTTTAGTCATGCATTTGAAGTGCTCTGTCTCTGTGCATAGTTTTGATTAATACAAAGTACTGAGTATAGCATTACTAAGATCAACGTGGGTTTGGTTTTGTTACATCTTTAGTAATTATAACCTATTTTTGAAATAAAATTTACAACTAACTATGAAGGCCACATTTTGGTTTCATTTATCTGAATTTAGACCTGGATTAAAAAGACAAAAATAAATATTTTTTTTCTATTGTTTTGTTTTTTAAAGAGCCTATACATAAGAGCATATGAAGTATATACCACATATGGTAGCACTGTGCTCACTTGCTGTGAGTCACACTTGCCTTCCTGACTCATTTGAATTTGCTCATGGACTCTGAAGTATGATTATAATGACCAGCTGTAATTACCAGAGACTTCCACTGCAGCATCCCCATGAAAGAAGATTTCTTAGCTTTCAGGATCAAAATTTATCCAGCATTTCTTCTGGCCTCGTGTTTGAAGGAAGCAATGTTATACATGTGACTTTTTAAAGAGGAAATTAATATTAAGAATGTTATTAGAAAACCACTAAACCTACATGTCAAAATTCTGTTTGGGTACATTTTGCATCTCACTGGCTTATAGAATACACGTCACTGATGATTTCAACTGTTCCTTTTCTATATCCGTCTGTAACATTTTTACCACTGTGTGTTAATGAGCTAACTCCTGTAAATGAAATCCTGAGCCTTTTGCAGTTGATGAAAACAGACCTTCCTATTTTCAACTGAAATTATTGTCTTTCAGTAAGGTTATTGCAACGATCAGATCTTTGTGCTACCAGGAAGTACTGTCACTTTATTTAGAAAGGTCTCTGTAAGATGCTGAGGTTCTTCTTATTAGATTCTGTTAAACGATGTCAACACTTTACTCTAAAAACAGAGTATTAAAAAAACAACTAGTTAATGTACCTTGTCAGACTGCTGTGAGATCATTTGTACAGTAAAAATTAATATTTGTGAAGTGAAGCACATTTGGATTATGGGATGAAAGACTATGTGTTTAAATGCACAGTACTGAAATTCATCTCTGTGTTATTTTTTAGGAGAAAAAAAAAAAGGTGAGCAATTCAGTTTAACTAGCCAACTAACAACAACAACAAGAAATGCTTAACAATCTGTAATTTACTTTTCTGAATGAAAACATTATTGTGCTTAGATTATAGTCAGGATAATATTGTTAGTAGAATGACTGACTCAAATTAATCACGACTGAAAATCTGATTACCATAAGGGATCATGCTGCTATCATAGACTATATACTTTTCCCTTTTATCTTCTTATTACTGCACCAAATTTCTCCCTCTATGCAGAGTGTGTACAGGATTTGCAGTTTCCAGTGTTTTAAAACTGCTGCTTTGATATTATAATGCACATCTTCTGAATGATGGGCTTCAAATTAATTTTATTCTTACAAAGAAACTGAAGACAAGGACAACTGTTTTTAATATTATTATTTACAAGGTGCTAATGTGCAATTTGTTGCTTGTCAAAACAGTGGGAATTATGTTCTCATTCCATGTTAAATATAATTAGCTAATACTTTCCAAAGGAAATGGAGGTATCTCATATTTTTAGCTATGTTGCCAATTTCATTATTTACCTTCATTTGTACTCTCTCTCATAATGCACAAGTTTAAGTTATGTCTCTAGCATGTTCAAATGAAATCCATGATAAAGAGGTTGTGTTTCCTCTTCAAGTGTATTCATGTTCTGTACATGTAGGTATCCAGAAAGATCTTCTAAAGGAAATAAGTGTGTATTAGATTGTGTACAATGAATTGTTGCACTTTTTTCCTTCTGGGATTAAAAAAAAACAACAAAACAAAAACACTTTCATGCCTTTGTCTCTTTGAAAGTGTTTTTTTTTTTTTTTTTCTTTTCCAAATCAAATTACGCATATAAATGTTTCTTTTGGCTAGATAAATTAGTTTAGAGCTTACTTAATTAGGACATAGAAATACATCATTTTTATGGTCTTGCTGAATGAAAAGGGTCTCTACAAGCCTATAACAAAAAAAAAGCCCTACCTCAAGGAGTTTTTACAACAAAATGACATGAAGAAAAAGCTTTTATGAAATAAAAAGTAGAAAAAGAAGGGTAAGAGAACACCCTGATTACATGCCACATTTTCTGGTGCAGAAAGTTGTGGGTACAATTTGTAGCAAATTACACTACGTCTACTCTTCTAACTGCATCCACCCCTCCACCCCAGGGAGTAACACTTGGCAGACAACCTCAGAAGTAGTCCTTCTTGGACACATTATTTACATTTCAATGAGCACTTCTTAGCTCTATATCCTTTCTTGGCCCTATATGGTTTATATATATATATATATAAGCATGAAAATGCAGTCATGTATCACATACCTTGACAGGTGATCAAGGACATGGAAGAGTGCAGGAAAGTCCCAAGCCTGGTAGGAAGGACAGCTCAGGGCAGGGGGATCAAAATCCCTCTCATCTATATGAGATTCTATATTTCAGCATTCGTACTGGAAACATTTGTTGGAAAACATGCTCCATTGTTTGATTGAATTTATCTTGGGAGGCAAGTGCTTGGGTCAGAAGAGAAAAAACATTTATACACAACTGGCAGTCTGTACACTAAGACCAAAACTAAGATGGGGAAAGAAATTCATTGATACCCAGATAACACCAAGGAGCTTGAAGAAACCCATGTAAGTCAGGCATTTCTATACAGATCTACCAATACCACAAATAGCAAGAAATAGTGATTTATTTATTTATTTTTAATGTATGGAATTAATCTCACCTAGATCAAAATTTATATCAATCTTCCAACCTAACTTCTGCAGTTCTGTAACTTTAAAACCTGAGTTAATAATCTAAGTTGACTATGGAATCTCTCTGGAGACTCTCTCACTCTCAACAGAGAGTGAAGCTGTCTCTGGAGAAGCCTACTTTGCTGTACTAACTATAGAGAAACCTAAGGCAATTCCAGTCTTAATTAAGTCTTTCATTTTAGATATCTATAGATAGTTAGGTAGACAAATTAGATTAATTTGGGCTACAATTCTCACTTTTGGATCTCTTTGCATCTCAGTGGTTGTAACATTGTACAAATTGCAATTCTTAGCAATGACAGCCATTTCAGGGTAAAAATTAAACAAAATACAAACCACAACACAGAGTCAAGAGATGAGATCAGCAACAGAATAAAATGGAGAAGGGAGTTCATATCACTTTTATCTAGGCAGAGCTTACCTGTTAGGCAAATATTTATCTGATTACAGAGCATGGGATGATGCAAAACAGAAAAGGGAACCCACCACGTCTGCTGCTGAGATATGTCAAACATGTAGCCAAGCGAACAAGAATCATGAGTGAAGGAAACAGGACAAGGGGAAATCTGATACCACAGTTTAAAGGCCAGAGCATAGGCCTAACAGAGAGACAGTAATTATAAAACCTGATCTGTATGAATTTTACATTAGATGTCAGTGGATTGAATGCTGAAGCAGTCCACAGAACAGAAGCTAAAAGCCAAGCTTGTCTGCAAAGCCCCTAGAATGATAGAAATAAGGATATATATCCAAGTTTCTTTACCCTTACTTTTGTTTTTGCTCCATTATTCTTATATTCATGAGCACACAATACACAACAGGTTTAATATCAAGTGACACCTCCCCACCCCATCCCCTTACCTTCCAATCCATCATCTGGCTTCCTCTGGTATTTAGCTTGTTTTGACAGACAGCGTTAGGAATCCTCCAGGCTGACATAACAAGGGAATCCAAGTATCTTGATTTTTGGAAAAGTTGCTGTGGAACTACCCCCAGGACTTGCAGAGTCATTGCATGTAACTTTTCAGAACCATTTTGTTCAATGTTTTCATCTACATTTGATGCTCCTTTGTTCCAGATCTATCTGTGTTTCTTCCAATTCTCCATTTCAATTTATGTTGTCCCAGTCTCATTTCAAGTTCACTGTGATGAAAAATACATATGTTAATAGCTGTTTAAAGTACACAACAATTGGATGGCTTGGAGTCTCTCCAGTGTATATAATACACTGTGCATATGAAAACAGGCAGGAGAGTATATCATTTATATATATTAAAGGTACATTAAAGGATAGAAGCCATGTCTATCAACCAAAAAAAGAGAAAACCTTTCTGTTTTCAAGGAGGCTGTATATACCAATTAACAGTGATAATTTGGAGTGAAAAATTATCTGCATTTCTAAGGTGAAAGGTCAACTGAAAATGCTTTTATATAGCATCACTCGGTATTTCACTGTTATGCCCCAATATGGGAGAAACCTTGCAATAGAAAAAATACTTAACATTAACTGGTTCAATCTAGAAATATATCTCTCTATCTATCGATAGATAGATACATCTGTCTTCTACTTCTTCAGAAGAATAGTACTTTCAGGATACAAAAAACATCCAGCTTTCACTATGTATTTCACAAACCTCTTTGTTGTAACCTGCAAGCTGAATTTCTCTCTTGTGATGATACAGCTGTCACAGAAATGCTTATGATGCCAGAATACTATTGCTGACATGTTAGCTGTGTTCCACCATTCAATTTCTATTTATTTTTCATTTTGAAGATCACCTTTAAAAAAACAAGAAATCATTGCCATGCCTACATAAGCATAGAACTCTAACCTTAATGAGATAAAAGCCTTCTACAGCTGTTACTCTTTTAATCTTCCTTAAAGAAACACCAGTTAATCTTACCACCATCCAGGTCCCCTCCGTTTGACAACAGCCACAGATGATAATATCCTGGAGTCCTAGCACACTGACACTCCGCTGAGGCATAATGTGCTGCTGAATGTGGGGCATCTAAAAGCTAAAGTGGGAGCAAAGGTTGTGGATTAGAATGAATTAAGCAAACATGGATTAAGAAAGATCAATGAGCCTGGACACAGACTCATCAGGCTCTGTTTAGATAATCTGCTTACTCTGACTAACATTTTCTTCTGATGTTACAGCTGAAGAAAATGTACTCGAAGCTCACTCTTGTCAGCTGAGAAACTACAAGTAAATCACACAGAAGAGATAGTACCCTGAAACGCAAAAACTCTGCCAAGAGCAGATACTGACCCTGATCCCCAATAACCACTACCATGACTGAAAAGACAGGTCTGCAATCCAGATGATGAAACCATCAGGTCAGTTGCTCTGGCTCAGTCAGTGTATCACCAAGGTAGAACAGAAAGAAGCAACAAATGATACTGTACTAACACTGCAGAAAGGGCAACAGGGAAAATCAGAAGGGCATCCCACAACATTGTGCATTACAAGTGATGACAGGAATGTTGGCAGAAGAGACCTGTCGTTTCAGAGGAAATAGCTAGTAAAAAAATGTAATCCTACAAACTGATCAGAGAAAACACTCAGGGTCACAAAAACTGTGGGAGAAAGTTGAAATAAGTGAAGTTCCCATAAACCACACAGTGAGCAGGGACATGAAAAGTGTTAGTAGGAGTATTAGTTCATTTGCTATGTAATTGAAGTCTCGTAAAAAAGGGGGATCTGTCAGTCAGTAGAAAAAAAGTCCTGACTTGCGCGTAAGGTCAAAATTGTTGGAAAAATAACAAGGAAGTGTTACCAAATCCCCTACACTGAGATTCATATTTTATTGAGTGTATACTCTGCTACTTTATAAAGTTAGGAAAGAAAAAAAAATAAGAAAAGAAAAATAAAAAAAAGAAAAATCTGCCAAAGAACTGAAAAGAAAATACACTAGACATCACGTTACAGGAACCATCTTAGAAGCAATGGTATGCATGCTGAACACATTGCACATTCTAAGATCTCATAAGGTCTCAGATCTTGAATCTCAACCCATGTCTGCTTCTTTTACTGATGCTGAGAGAATGGATATTCTATAGAATTTAGAAATGGAAAAAAAAATGTATAGTCAAGTTGCTTTTTTCTCTGTCACTGCAGATTTTTTCTCAAATGCACATTCTAACTGATTTGCCACAGTAGTTATATCAGAAAGGTACTAAAGAATTTTACAGATATACCAATAAGATTTTTGCTTAGGTAACAATGTGTAGTACCCGTAAAATTATGGGAATGGTTGGTTTCTCACAGAGTGACTGATGGAAAAAGATACTTAGTTTCCTGTCAGGGTAAAAGTTCTGAGAAAGTACAAATAGTGAAAATATATATATATTTACCTTCCAGTCATCTGGTCATGATTCCAAAGAACACAGGTGGTTCCAGCACACAAATGAACATGAACAAGAAGATATTAGAATCAGTAAACAATATCAAAACTGGAATAAATAAGGGACATAAATTTGTCCCCTGTTGGGGGGGAATGTTTTTAGAGATGAGCAAGTCACTATCTAAAACTATCTAAAAACTCACTGATACTAAGAAGAATAAATAACATAATGATTTGGGTTTACCTTACACTATGCATGCTTTTGTATTTTGCCAGGAAAAAAATAAAAATAAAATAAAATCTTGGTAAACTGGATTTTTTTTTCTTTTTTTTTTTTTCTTTTTTTTTTTTTCTTTTTTCCACATTTCAGCATCCAGTGAATAACCCAGAATATCACTGAATAAATCGGTGCTGGGTCTGAACAGCACTCAGTTTACATTGGTCTCAGTCCAATGTAAATACTTGGATAACAGCAGATTGGATTCATCTGCCCCAGCATCCTTCCTTTAGTAGATGTGAGTATGAGGAACAGGTATGCCTACAGACCTACAGCTCTTCTCTAACATGCTCGTGCAGCAGCTAGAGTCTGAGGGATTTCCTGAAATGAAGGCTCCAGACTTCTGTGTTCAATATAGACAATGGGCCTATCCTCAGTCCTTTTAAGAATCTAATTACAGTTTTGGCTTCTATAACATCTTGTGGCAATGAGTTCCACAATTTAATTATGGACGTGATATGACAAAATACTTCCTTTGTTTATTTCAAAGTTGCTTCATGAAACTTGCAGAGTGCTCTGTAGATTTTGCATTGTGAGAAATAATGAACAATTAAGCAGTTTTCTTATCTGTGATAAAAAGCAAGTTATTCTTCATCCAAGCAACTCCAGCTAGCTGGTTTTTCATCAGGATCACAAAGAACAGCACACACTGAAAAAATACATAAATGTAAGAAAACTTTATTGGTGAGAAAATCACAGTATCTTGAAGGGGGAAGGGAGAATGATAGCAGTTATTTGTTCACAGTTTTTTGTTTTGTTTTGTTTTGTTTTTCATGTTTACTCAGGAGGGCTTGCTTTTAACCATTTGCACAAGTGGATTTTAAAGTATTGAGCCTTGGGAATGTACTAAGATGTATTTTTAAAGGGTATTTTGTTAACGGAAGGGTAAAATGATTCCTGAAAGTACAAAGTTCACAATGTATATGATTACAAATTCCTTTTGCAATCTGTGTACTGCCTTATTCACTCCCTGATATTTAAGGGCACTTACTGAGGGAATGTAAGTGTTATTACTGTGAATGACATACCATATGGCAAGCAGGATCAGCTGCAGTTCTGCACACTGTTGTCATTTTTTCCCCCTTGTACTACAGTTTTACATGATGTAATGTTTTTCTGTGATTGTTCAACACTCTACCATTTAAGCCTGCCATATTATAAAATGCCATTTTAGGGGGTTGCAGCTGAACCTGCTCACCATAAGTCTGCATTTATTTCACAGATGTCTATCATGCTGTCATCCCACAGGTGCACTCAAACTTTAAAATTTTCCTATGCCTCAGCTTCTAATGTAAGAAAAATGTATTATGCAAGATGAGGAAATGGCAGCCAAAAAAGTAAATGCTGCTAAATGTCACTTGACAATACAACATGGGCATGGAAATGCAAGTAACCTTACAGGGTGATAATACTTGCACTCTCAGTAAAATGTGATGTGTAAATGATAGTGTAAGGGCAAGGTCCTAAAAGTAAAGGCCTTCTCCAGGGTAAAAGTAAGAAATGTAAACTTTTTTTTTCCTTTAATATGTGAGACATTTTATGTTATGCTTTTTATAATGTTATGCATTTATAATCAGAAAGTTTTCTAAAACTAAATTCATCCAGAGGTTATGTTCTGTCTTAAGTTTAGTTACAACTGGGATAAAGGCAGTTCCATTGTTCCATTCTCAAAAAGTTTGTAATGTATATTAAAAAACAAAACAAAACAAACAAACAAACAAAAAAAGTTCAACAATTGAGCATAATCACACATTTAAGGAACAAAAAATGACTGTTACTGCAAAGTTCACAGAATATGGAGGATCCTCTCCTCTCCCCTCCTCTTTTGACATCAACATGCCATGCCTTTTTTTCTATCTGTAGGTCGTAAGTAATTTTAGTTTATAAAAAAAGCAAATTTCTGAGTTATAACAGTATTGTTAATAAAAATATTTGCAGTATGAAACAATAAATATAGATTCACCAAGTGTTATTTCCATGCTCATGTACATTTTTTTTTTTAGTTTTGGCATTCTAAAAATTAAAGACTGAAGAGATATTATAATAGCAAAAGATAATATATAAAACAAAAGACAAAATCAAAATACAATTAAATTTTGAATAAATCACCGTGATTTCTTCATAATTTTGGAGTACATACCAATACAGTACAGTATGTATAATCCTGTATTTTGAGACAACATTGCTTTTGGTGTCAATGCAAAATTCCCATAAAATTACTAACTTGTTTAACGTTAAATTAACTGAGATTACATATGGACTAATACTTTTGCTAAATTCTTCTCTGATCAGTCACAAAATTGTAACAACAACAATAAATAAATTTAAAAAAAAAAAAAAAAGATTTACTGAGTCCAAAATAATAGAAAACATTGGTATTGTTTTAGAAGTGTAATTGAAGTTACTGTTTTCTGTTGACATGTTTACCGGTTGCTTTACTTTGTTGGAAAACAGAGCAGTCTGCTGACACAAAGCACTGCAACAACGGAAAGGTAAAAACCCTTCTCTCTCATTAATATATGTATTTCACGTTTCATTTCATCTACTTTAAGTACACATTTACAAGATATTTCCTAACTGTACTTCATTAATAACTAGCAAGCAGCATTGAAATACATGCTTAAAAAATCTTATCTTTTTTTCCTTTCCAAACAAAAAATATGATCATTAGAACCTTTCTTGGCAATAGAAAAGTATTTATAATTAAATACCCACAATAAAATTGACCGATGACAAACAGACACCTAAGGCCTAATTTTTTTCCACTTGGAAATTTGGAAGTCTGGTAAAGAAAAAGGACATTTGAGAAAACAGTCTTTAGTTAAAATTTTGTTATTTTTGTAGAGTTATTGTCACTTTCTTCTTTTACATAATTTTACAATAATTTCCTATTGAAGGCTTTGCTTTTAAATAGCAGCTGTCAAGATTTATGGCTTAAGCTACTGGCACAAATATAACAGAAAAGCACTGAAAAGTCCATTGGAATTGAACAAGGTTGGTTAAAAATTCCACTTTCCTTTTAAAGATTTTAGTTCCACCAGTGAGCTTACTTGGTATTTATAAAGGAAACAGAAACATATTTTTTTCCAAGCTACACTTTGACATTTGTAATGCCAGCTGCATACACTGTCCTGAGACAGAACAGGGCAATTCTTTTTGTTCACTCTGATTCTACAACTCAGTGAAACTTAGAGAAGCTGGGAAACAAGGAAAAAGAGAGCTATAAAACAAACAAAAAATAGTGTGATTCCAAGAAAAAAAAATCTTAAAAAAAGGAAGTGATGACAGCAGGCTACTGAGAAAGTAAATATATTGTGATATGCCAAGCAACTTCAGAAAAAATCATATTTTTCTTTTGTTTTGATGCTTTCAAATTGAGTTTGATTTTTTTTTTTCTAGATGACAATTAATAAACAGATCTCATAATGTTGTAATTTCTACTGGAAAGAAATTATATCTGAAATATATTTTTTTCTACTAATTTTCTCTTATCATGTTTCTTTCTTTTTTTTTTTTTTTTTTTTTGCTTGCAGCTTTATTGCATCCATCTTTCAAGAAGTGATTTACTTTTGTATGAAATTAATATTTTCTTAGTATTCACTGAATTGCCAAAAATATTTGATGTTGAAAAAAATGTTACTTTTCATAGTGTGTCCTAACCAAAATACTGCAAACCATGAAAAGTTTCCCAACTAATAACATTGAGATATAAAAATGACCATTTTAGTGGAATCACCAAATGGTTGTGCCATGTAGCCTTATCAAGCAGACGGTATAATAGATACACATTTTACACAGAATATAAATATTGCAATAGCCGAAAAAAATGCAATGAAAATTCAGTAACATAGTATTTATACCAACAGCACTTAAGTATCTGATCAGGAGATATCTCACCTAACTCTGGAGGTCTGCAAGACATATGCATATTAACCATTCTTTTTGAATTTATTTTTTATATCCAATGGAGATCAATAGTCAGTAGAAGATGGAATTTATGTGACCAGCTATAGAATTCTACTTTAGGAAGATATGAATCACAGACTAAGTGCCCATTTCTCTCTACTAACAATAAAAGAAGCCTACACAAATATCTCAGTATCTGCTTAATACTGATGTAAAAGTAAGTTAAAAGACTCATCATTTACTATTTTATTTAGGTAGTTTTCCGCTACAGTAATTTCAGGCACTGGATTATTTACAAGGATTATAATTGGAAGTACATAGTTGTGTGGCCATAGGAATCAGATTGTTTTATATGAACTGGACTGCAGGCAAAACCTCTATCATACAACACATAATAACTCCAAAATATAAAATTCACGGTAATTGATCTCTCGGTATGCAGTCATTTTCAAGGTCAGTTTGAACTTATGTTTTATTGGAAAATATGTAAAAGAACATCTAGAGTATATTATAATTTGCCAGTAATGCCAAGTGTTTTTGCAAAGTGACTTCATTTGGAATAGAAGCTTGAATGTGTAAAGTAGTACACAGAATTTGGTACACAACATGGCATATCCAGATATGGTCATTTAACAACCATTATTCTTGAATAATTACACTCGACCATGTTTTGGAGAGTTGAGAAAATTGAAAATGGGAAGTTTAACAGAGATTATCTTCCATCTGCAACTACGTAAGACACAACAAATAGAAACATTAAACATTTAAAAGCAGACATAAACACTGCCATGTTTGTGCAAAAATCTTGTCTTTTCTGATGAGGAATGGTAAGATTAAGGCAAATCAGGCAAGGGTAAAATCTGAAAAAAAATAATCAGTAAACATGAAAAGATGACACAAAACAAGGACAAAAAAAAAAAAGTAGTAAATTAATTCAAACTGGTGGATATAGGGAAGACTTCATTATATGAAAAAAAAAAAGGTAATCATTCAGAAAACTAACTGGATTAGGTAGTTCAACACTTAACAGAAATGCATGGCAAACAGTTGTTTGGAATTATCTAACAGTCATACAGGTTCATTTACAAAATCATCTGGGGATAAATTCCTATGCACAGAGATGATATACATGGTGAAATGATAAACCTCTGTTCATCTTTTTAAAACCACAATCATCAGTAAGTTTGGGGTTTTATAAGCGTGGTGGTTTTACCCAGAGGGGTAGCAGAGCTCCACCACAAACACTCTCTCATTCCCCCTCCTCAAAGGGAAAGGGGAAGAAAATATGATAGAAAGGGCTCAAGGGTTGGGATAAGGACAGGGAGATCACTCAGCAAGTATTGTCATAGGCAAAACAGACAGTGTACGGGAAATAAAAGAAGTTTATTACCTATTGCTAACAAGCTAGAGAAGTAAGAAACACAGAAAACAAACTAAAATCTTCCCCCCATCCACCCTCTTTTACCTCCTCCCCCCCAAACGGCGCAGGGGAATGGGGGAATGGGGGCTGCGGTCAGTCCCTAACACTTCATCTTCACCATTCCTTCACGGTCACTCTCTGCCTCTGCTCCATGTGGGGTCCCTCCCACGGGATGCTGTCTTTCCTGAACTGACCCTGCGGGAGCTTCCCACAGGAAGCAGCTCTTCAAGAACTGCTCCCACATGGCTCCATACCACAGGGTCCATCCCCCAGGAGCAAACTGCTCCAGCACAGGTCCCCCATGGGTGGCAGCTCCCCCCAGACCCCCTGCTCCTGCGTGGGCTCCTCTCCATGGGCTGCAGCTCTGGCCTGGGGCCTGCTCCTCTCGGGGCTCTCCATGGGCCGCAGCCTCCTCCAGGCCACATCCACCTGCTCCACTGGGGGCTCCTCCACCCATGGGGGGGCTGCAGCATGGAGATCTGCTCCATGTGGGACCCATGGGCTGCAGGGGGACAGCCTGCTCCACCAGGGCCTCTCCACAGGCCGCAGTGGAACTTTTGCTCTGGTGCCTTAGTACCTCCTGCTCTCCTTCTGCACTGACCTTGGGGCCTGCAGGGATGGTTCTCACTCATCACTCTTCCAGCTGCTGTAGCGCAATACTTTTTCCCGTTCTTAAATAGGCTCTTCTGGAGGCCCAACCAGTGTCTCTCACTGGTTGGCCAGTGGCAGGTCCATTTGGAGCATGCTGGGGCTGGCTGTGACCTAACATGAGGCAGCTTCTGGATTCTGGTCAAAGAGGCCACCCCTGCAGTCCCCCACTACCAAAATGTTGCCATGTAAACCCAATACAGTAAGGAAAAATAAAAAGGCTAAAATGTACAAGGAAAATAATCAAATAATTAGCATTGATGTGACAAATCTTAACAAAGAAGATACTGAATCTCATATTTTTAGTAGGCTTGTATTAGTACAACACTAGTTATAATCAATACCTATTTTAAATTAAGAATTCCTTGTAAAAACAGGAAAAATGTTATTACCTAGAATGCTTTTTTGCAGCAGCTCTAAGTAAGTAAGACATTGTCTAAGTAATACATTTAAGGAAGGTGAAAACTTAATGATTTAATGGCAGTTCTTTACATTCTGTATCACAAAAATAGTTGAAACACTATTCTTTATGCAATAATTTGTCATAGAAGTTGTTTCTGTGTAGTGACAGTGTTTGACACTGCACAGTGTTTATGTGTAGAACTTCAAACATCACAAATTCTCATGTTCCGCTATCATGACTGATCTTAATTATTTGCTACTTAAGTACTAGTTAGCCTATTCAATTTTATTTGCCTCCGAAAAGATCAAGGTATTACAGTTGTATATTCCAAGAAGAGCTGCCAATGTCCTGTGAAAAGATTAAGTAACATGTTATTCCATCTATAACAGCATGTAGATTCTACAGCAACGAAATCTAACAAATCTGGGGAAACTGGTGGTTTGCTCAAAAAGCTGACTAAGACATTACAATGGCTCATGGATGCCCCTGGGTTTCAAGTTTTCTTTTTGTAATATACTTTGTTAACTCTTTGTGGGAAGGGAAAAAAAAAAAAAAAAAAAAAAAAAGGAAAAAGGAAAAAACAGATCCCGCTGTTTCAGGTGCCTGATTTGAGAAGTTGCAAATATTGTCTATAGCACCCCAAGTACTGGGTTACACTGTCATTTTTTCTCTTGTCTGATCCTGCTTCGGGATCACAACTACAATCACAAACATGTTCAGCCCTGACCTCAGTGTCAGTATGTTTCATACTGGACAGCCAGAGCATAAACTTCTCCATCTACCCAAAAAAAACTGAGAAGCAGCTTTGCAGGGATGTAAAGAATTGTGAGTGTGGACTAAAGGATACCACTGAAAACAATTACAACACTCTTCCCCCCCCCCCCCCCCCCCCCCTTCACCGTGGCTCCTTTTTTCTATCTAGTTTCTGTTTTTCTGGCTCTTGCTCTCTCCACACTGAACATTGTTTCTGACTGGAAACCTGTGAAGGAAGGAGGATTAATAGAAAAATTCATGACAAAATCAACAGACCAACTGCCTGCTTTAATTAGTTATTTTCTTATTGTAATTTAGTCTGATGTGCAAAAAGTAACTGTAAAAGCATTATTTCTTTATATATCTAGATACTAACATAAAAATATCATTAAAAAATCTTTTAGAGACTTTCTATTATGTCTCATAATTGAAGTAATGGTTTCTCTACAATGCATCCACTGCACTAGTACACATTAAGCAAACATTAGCAAAGCCAGATAAATTTCAATGGAATGGAACAGTGCTATATGCTTTTTTTTTTTTTTTTTTTTTTTTTTTTTTCTTTTTTCAATGTTATCGTTCAGCCCAATAATAGCATTGAATACATTTCAAATTCCCACTGGCCCTGAAAGATGTCACAAGAATTTGCCAGCCTGGCAACAAATCTCACACCACTTTACCCCCAACAGTATCTCAGCAGCCTTGCAAGTTGCTTTGTGACCCTCTGTCACACCAGAACAACACTGTCTCAAAAAAAAAAAAAAAAAAAGAAAACCCACTGCTGACCTTAATGGTATCTCTTCAGTTCAATAATTTCTGCTCTTGCATTTCTCCTACCACAAGCAACTTTTCCCAGATGGAGTCTCTTTCCCAGCACACGTTCCCCAGTTTAGTCTCATAGGAACTTCTCTCTGTATTATAATCTCCCATAGCCTGGAAACACATCAGTATTGCCAAGATGTTTTGGACACACTGGCTGCTTCTCTGTGTGGCATTAACTCCATCTCACCCCTGCTGGTATTCCTTCTGTCTCTGTGTAGATTATCCCACAATGATCATTCCCCTTCTCCTTCCCATCTTCCTTCCACCTGATGAACATTGTGTCCATTAGTGGTGCTGGAATTACGTTTAGAAAAAATGAAAATGCCTTTTTCAAGCTTAAATTTCTTAAATAATTAAGCTTAAATAAGCTTAAATTGGAGAAAAGACTTAAGCATATTCCCTCACGAGGGGAGCGGAGGGGCAGGCGCTGAACTCTGCTCTCTGGGGACAGCGACAGGACCCGAGGGAATGGCATGGAGCTGGGACAGGGGTGGGTCAGGCTGGGTGTTAGAGAAAGCTTCTGCACCTAGAGTGTGGTCAGGCACTGGGACAGGCTCCCCAGGGCAGTGGTCAATGCACTGAGCCTGCTGGAGTTCAAGAAGCATTTGGACAACACTCTCATACACATGGTCTGATTTTTGGTATCCTGTATGGAGCCAGTAATTGGACTGCATGATCCTTGTGGGTCCCTTCCAACTTGGGATGTTCTATGATATGTCTGAATTCATCCACTCAAATGCACTCACTAACTTCATGGAATTATAGAATAGAATAATGGAATAAGAATCATTTAAGTTGGAAAAGGCTTCTAAGATCATCCAGTCCAACTGTGACTATTTGTGCAAATTGTTTTGTATTTATTAGTAGGATTTATTATGGATAGTGGATCATGTTGTGCTTGAAGAACATCACCCCTACCTATGTGAATGCAAATTGTTTTATATTCACTCTTATTTTCAGATGGTGGTCAGGTTGTCCGTGAAAAGCGTTGGCCATACTAATGTGAACTGCATTACTAAAATAATATATCCGATTTGGGGCCTTGTGGTGGTCTTTCCCTTCCACATTCCCTTTCAAGCTAATAAATACTGCTGTAATATTCTTAGATGTTTTGCTTACAGAAATATTTCAGAAACTTAACATCAGCAGCTTCTTTGTAATTCTCTTTTCTCCCTTGAGAAATCATTTGGAGAGAGGAGCATTTGATAAAGAAGTAGTTTCCAATACGTTTCTAGTGTGCTTTACACTAAGGAGAGTCAAACTATTGGAATAATAACTGCTCTTTTATCTCTGAAGACAGCGAGCAAAGGAAAAAGACTTAAAAACAAACAAACAAATAAACAGTATTTGAAATGGCATATAGAAAGTTTATTGAAATTAGAAGATAAGAGACATGATTCTCTTCCCTCTAACTTGAAGGAGTCAACAGAGGACTGAAACTAGTCAGTTAAGCTTCCCCCCTCTTCCCCCCCCAAGTGCAATGGCATGTGTAATTGTTTAACAAGCTAGTTATAGAACACTGAAGAGAAGACATTCAGAAAAAGAGCTAATTTAGCTTTTATCTTCTATGGCAACTTTTTTATTTTTATTTTTTCTTTAAGTAAAGAAGAAAATTCATGTTTGATTAGCACTCATTAAAATTTCTCTGGAAAATTTCACAATACAAATCCCTATATGAATACCTGAGACAAAAATGCTAAGCTTCATTGTGGTGTGTTAACTTTGGGTAGCTGCCAGGTGCCCTCCAAGCCACAATCTCATTGCACCTCCTCAGCAGAACAAGGGGAGAAAACACGACAAATAACTCATGGAATGAATGAATTACAGAGATCACTCACAAAGGAACATCTTGGGCAAAACAAATTTGACTTGTGGATAATTAGTTTAACATTCTGCCAATTAAATATAGGATAGGATAGAGAGAAACAAAAATAAAACTAAAAGCACCTTCACCCCACCCTCCCATCTTCCCAGGCTCAGCTTCACTCCTGAGTCTACCTCATCCCCCAAGCAGTGTAGGTGGATGGGGAGTGGAACTGTGGTCAGTTCATAGCATTTCATCTCTGCTGTTCCTCCCTCCTCACACTCTTCCCCAAAATAAAATTCCTTTCATGGGCCACAGTTCCTGCCAGGAGCCTGCTCCTGCAGGGGCTCTCCATGGGTCTTGGCCTCCTCCAGGCCACATCCACCTGCTCCTCCATGGGCTGCAGCATGGAGATCTGCTCCATGTGGGACCATTGGTTGCAGGGGGACAGCCTGCTCCACCAGGGACCTCTCCACAGGCTGCAGGGGAACTTCTGCTCTCCTGCCTGGAGCATCTCCTGCCCTCCTTTTGTACTGACCTTGGGGTCTGCAGGGATGGTTCTCTCACATTTGCTTATTCCTCTCTCTCTCCCAGCTCCCATGCAGCATTTTTATTTCTTTCATTATTCTTTCTTAAGTATATTGTTACAGAGGTGTCACCAGAGTTACTGCTAGGCTCAGCTGTGTCCTGTGGTGGGTCAGTCAGAGCTGGCTGAAACAGTTTCTGTCCAGCTTTGGGGCAGCCTCTGGTCTCTTCTCACAGAGGACACACCTGCAACTTCCCTGCTACTGAAACCTTGCCATGCACATTTGCCCAGTGCATTATTTCAAACAGAAAACAATTCTTTTAGTTTGGTTTACTTGTAAAACAAAGCAAATAAAGCTTGAGACTAACTTTTTCCTGCTGGATGCTGTGATCATGGAATCTAGTCAATTTAATTAAAATAGACGTTTTCTTACAAATTCTATTGATTTGGATGAACTCCCAATCTCCATGAAATACTTTTCTCATTAAAAAAATATCAGCCAGCCAATTATTATTAATGTTTTAAGCCAAAGGAAAGGTTTAGAAAACGATCTGCCAGGAAAATTTTAAGATTCTAATCTACCTAGAAAATTCCATGTAAATTTTAATATTTAAATGCAATTGAAAAGGACACTTAGCCACTTTATACTTTAGTCTCTCCCATAGCATATTCAGTGACTATATCCTACCTAACACAAGGAATTGTATGTGAAGGTGAATAAGAACATTTTCTCCACAGTTCAGAGAGAGCTAAGTGCTAGGATGTCCATTTCGATGTTGTTGCTGAAGGAAATAGCAGAAATGAGAAATTGCTGGGATCTTGGGTTCTGAAGGTAACAATAACTGGGCTTTTTGTGCAGCAGCATCTCATGCTGTGCCCCCTGTCTCAGCAAATGACATCCTTAAGAGCACACCTTGAAGAGGCAGATGGAGACCTGGGTCATGTGCCTTTGCATAAGTGAAATCCCTTAAGGAAGAAGAAAACTGGTTCTTTGAATTTTGAAAAATAAACATGAAATAAAAATAGTGTATATTATATTTAATAACACTCATGTTCAGAATACCTTACAGTTCAAAACACTATGAAACCATTGAGTAATTAATTTTCACATAATTAAACTAACATAATTCAAGATGCACAGATGCAACAGAAGAGTTTTAAAATGCACAAGCCAAATCCCCAAGCACACCTGAGAAGCTACACAACTGTGTAGCCAGATTCTATACAATACTTGATATGCCATGTATGCACAGTGTCCAATAGCAGCAGAACACATCAGCAGAACAAATTGTTTGGAAAACAATAAAGTCTCAAAGGAAATCTACGCTTATATATGGCTCTCCAGAGGGTCAGAATTTCACACTTTGACATTCAGGCCACCCATACTACCAATAGACGGAAAAGAATTGACCAGATAAAGGTTTTTGTTTGTTTGTTTGTTTGTTTTCTTGTAAACAGTATAAGATTTTATTGTTAACTGATTTTTACAGCTTACAGTATGATTCTGCTTTTTATACACTTGGAGGTTCCATTGACTTAAATTGGAGTAGTGAGTGCACAAGGAATAGAGAATAAAGCCTTTGAAGTTCAGTATCATTATTTAGATTTCAGGCATGCCTGGAGACAGCACTCTGGATTAATAAAATGCTTTGCTTCAATTAGCTCTGTGTCTCCTGCATCCCTCCCCAATTCCCTCTGCCCTTGTTTAACATACTCCCTTATCCCTTCACATTATCCAGACAGGTGCTCTCTGCAACCGCAGACGGCTGGAAGTTTCACGGAGGAGATTCAGTGTGGGGAGGAGGAGGGTGTATATCAGTTTCTTGTCTCTGATGACAGAGAGTGTGTGAATCTGTACAGGAGTGTGCTATGTTCTGCCTCAGTATTGTTTCAGAGATCATTTTAAAAGATCTTTGAAAGAAACAAAATTTTAGATCTCTTAAACAGATATGTTCACTTCTATGTATGGCAAGAACATTTTCACAATTTAGCACAGAACATGTAAATCAAATGAGTATTATTTCTAGCTGATTAATTCTGGGCCGATATGAAGGAAAATATATATATATTGTGTATATCAAAGAAATCTTTATTGTAGTGGGACTCATATTTCTGCAATGATTTTGTCTGGTTTTCTACTGTAATAAACCCCCTCATTTCAGATTTCTTTGAAAGAGGCTTAGGAGCATAATGCAACGACCACTGGAAACTGATGCATCCTGCAAAGTGGGGGCAGGAAATTATAAGTTTCACATTGAGTTCAATGGGAAAGTCATAAGGCCCTGCTCCTTCTCCCTTGGGGTATTTTCCTATTTTATTGTCAGTACTATAATGGGCAATCAGTTCCTGAAATGGTGCCCTGCTGTCTAGATGAAGCATTTATAGGTTTTTTAAGCAATCCATTTGAACACTGCAGAATAAAAAAGTCAGCCCTTGGAAGTTCAGGTTTTAGGGCCCTGATCCTCAATGAACTATGTGTTGGCAAACCTCTTACACACTTGGAATTCAGCACAAGATCAGGGTCTCGATTTCTCCATTTCCCACTGCAATTCAGACCTTTATTTATCACAGCTGGAAACAACATTACAAATAAAAATGCTTCTAAAAACCAAAGTGTCTGTCCCTTTTAAAAGTTAACTTCCTTAGATTTATGCACATACATATACATAGTAATCCTCTGAACAGAGATGCTGCTTCTAATGAATTAGGGGATTACTACAGAAATATATAAATCATCACAAATGTTTTCCATACAGAAACACTTTCTTTGAAAAAAAACATAAAAATAATAATAATAATAAAAAATCTGTTCAAAACTCAAAGAAACAAAGAAGTCTTTTTTGAGGGCCTAACATTGGAAACTAGATCCAAGAAAGAGCTTACGGGCTAAGATTTAGGCCTAACATGAAACTAAGAGAATTTAGAGATCACTTAAGGTCAATCTAATTTGTATTTAGAAGCCCAAACTTGCCTACAGCCCAGACCATTATCTAGGTCATCGCTTTTCAGCACTGCCTAATCCTCAAAAAAACTAAATGTATAAATTTTAGGTCTCTCTATAAAATTTCAGCCTTCCTCTATGGCTTAAAGTTTGCTATTGCTGAAAGTAGCTATGCTTGTTTAGAGCTGGCTGCTAAAGACATTGCCCAGATAAGTTCTGATGCGATTCTGGTTTAATCAGAGGATAGTAAGTCAATGAGCTAGCTACTTTTCCAGAAAAGTCTGAAAATATTGCTGTGGTGAAAACAGCAAAAGGGAATGACTTTTTTTCATATCTGCTTAATACACAGAATACTTTTTTTTTTCTTTTTTTTTCTTTTTTTTTTTTTCCATAAAAGTTGGAGGTCCATTTCCAGCCCTGGGCTAACACTGTCCACAGCCTTAATGACAGCCACAGAAAAGGACATATTCCACCCGCCTGCTGAGGTGGCACTGATGTGAAGCGGGAGTAAGTGACTCTTGTCACTTACTTAGACTTTTAAGTGACTCTCTCTGAATTGTTACCAAATTTAGTAGGAAAGATGGAAATCTTTTTCTTTCTTTTTTTTTTTTTTTTTTTTTTTTTTTTTTCTCCAGGTGTTTATTCCTATTGAAATATTCCTATCCCATTGTCTTTGTAACCGAATGGCATAAGAAATACATATCTATTCTGAGAAAGAACTAGAATTCCATTTCTCTCCCACTCAAAGGACTGTTGGAGAACTTTTTTTTTTTTTTTTTTTGTAGTCACTTGACTCTTCTGTATACAATGACTTAATTTCAAGAGCAAAGGCAAAAATTTATCAGTAACTCTTGTCACCAAAATCCTGCTCCTCTCTTAGGAGGTCAGAGAGGCACTGCTGTATGGGGGAGAAGGAAGCATCAATTGCCTCAAGATTTGAAGATCTGCGTACTGGATGAATGGTTTAACTGCCAGCCTAGACAGGGAGTGGAATTTATCACCACTTTTCAAACTCATTCCCTTTGGTGCTTATTCCTCCAAGGTGTGTAGGCTCTCAAAATAAGCATCTCACTCTTTTCATCTGAATTCTTTCACATCAGAGCAAGATTTTTTTCATGGAAACTAGCTACTTGCTCTCAGCTGAGTGACATATATATGAGTTCACCATACCATATTCATTTCCTAGGCTCAGTTAACCTTGTCTCACGTAAAATGTAGAAGAGGGATGATAAAAAGAGTGGGACATAGATTTCCAGTAAGATTTTCTTTTCCTTTCCTTTCCTTTCCTTTCCTTTCCTTTCCTTTCCTTTCCTTTCCTTTCCTTTCCTTTCCTTTCCTTTCCTTTCCTTTCCTTTCCTTTCCTTTCCTTTCCTTTCCTTTCCTTTCCTTTCCTTTCCTTTCCTTTCCTTTCCTTTCCTTTCCTTTCCTTTCCTTTCCTTTCCTTTCCTTTCCTTTCCTTTCCTTTCCTTTCCTTTCCTTTCCTTTCCTTTCCTTTCCTTTCCTTTCTCTTTTCATTCCATTCCATTTTTAGATACATTTGAAAACTGAGAATAAGGCTGTAGATGCAGATATAAAGATTCATGTGTCAACCTATCCCAAACTCCAGCTGGCCAGCTACAAAGCAACTTCAGTTCCAAGGCTGGGTGGTAGTGTTAATGTGGCACTGAGCCCAAGTTAACCAAGTGTCAGGAGACTCCTGATAAAGTGAGAGCATTGGCACCTTTGCAGCTTTTAAAGGCTTGAGACTGTATTTAAGTCACTCCCTTGGCCTCAGTGAATAGCTCCATTCAGTGGCAGGTGATTATCCTTAAGAGCAAGACCTATACGCACAGGGATAGAGAGCTCCTAAAGATACCCTACTGTGACTGTTTTTTTGGCAAGTCTCACCAGAGGCTTTGGCAGCCTCTCCTCTAAAGTGATACTGTGTTTTGGCATGGCTATATTCTTCATGCAAACTAATATCACTGCCAACTCTAAGAACATGAAGAACTGATAATAATATTGTTTTCACTGCTGGATAGCAGAGAACAACTGCAACATAGAGAAATATCATGACTTTTTTTTTTTTTTTTTTTTTAAGAAAATGTATCTATTTGGTTTAGTCTAAGCAATAAAACCTAGTTATCTAAAAACATATTTTAATTGCCTTTTCATTATACACATGTACATTTTGCAGTGTATTACAATCTTTAATTAAGGTCCCGTGTGGTTATCAGAGTAGTGTAATTAGTAACTTCCAAAAACAATATTACATTAATGATTAGGAAAAAATGTATTAGAAAAAATTAAAACAAAATAAAATAAAATGTGTAATGTCTTAAAGATACATATACTTTTTTTTTAGGACCAAACTAAATGTTTCTTTTATTATTTTTTTTACCTCTATTCAATGTTTGACAGAATGTAATGTTGGCAGATATGAATTCCTATTATTTCAAAAATGGAAATTGTTTACTTGCTTGCATTGAAAATGTCTCTTCAAAGTATTCATAATACAAGTTTAATCTGACCTCCTCTGGACCACCACATGAAGTTTTAATTCTGGAAAGAAGAGCAAAACAGGGCCTACAAAAATCGTGAAAAAGAAAAGAGATCAAAGGAAAAGGGATGGAAAGAGATGTAAATGGAATACATCTTGGAGCAATACATCATGTATTCTCAATGTTACCGGTAGAAATTATTTCCAACATTTATAGCAATGATTTATCATTTGTGTGAAACATAAAATCTAATAATAATATTGGGCAGGCATCTGCCTAATTTCTACTAGGGATAACAGCCACTGCAGTGGGAATACGCAGAATTTTAGTACTTGTCCACTCATAGCTCTTTGAAGCACATTCCCTTTGTGAACCTTGTTGGCCAAAATCAGGGAATATGAGGAAGACCTGTTCATGAAAGGAAAAGTCCCCATGTCTAAAAAAAAATAATAAAATACTACTAACAAAAGTATCTAAAAAAGTATTTCTCTGAGTTCTCTGAGACTCTGAAACTTCTTGCTGGCCTAACTAAAAGCTTTGTTTTGCCAAGCAAGTACAATTTATTCCACTGTGTGAGCAATGCCGTGGTGAGAATGCAGAGAGCAGTGACGTTTCTGCTAGGCAAGGTGAGAGTTCCTGTCTCCTATAACTCTGGGTTGTGATATGGGAACAGTTTAGACTGCCAACAATATGTGTGTTAATGATTAGTCTTGCTTCCAAGATCTCAGCAGCAGATGACTCATCTCATGCATCACAGTAGCTCCTAACCCCTTGATACTGGCTAGATGCTAGACAGATTGGAGACCTGTTGGAAAAAAAAAAATGTTATTACAGAACTCTGAATTATGCTGTATTCTAAATGCAGTAAGGCTGACAAGGCCTTGTAGGTGGCAGATGTCATTTTTACCACATGAATCTTCATTGCTGAAATTCCCACTCTAGCTCTTTTCGACTCCAAGTCTTTTGTTTACAAATGAAAAACGGGAACTCTAATTCGATAATTAATTCTCACATCAAGTATTTTTGACTCTGTGTCTTTTGTTTACTCATAATTCCATGCAGTTTTTTTTTTTTTTGTTTGTTTGTTTCTTTTTTCTCCTGTTGCAAGGGCTGAGAAAGGGATAAGCAAACAGTGATGTAGGACCTAACCACTATTTATGCTTATTTTTGGTTGATGTATCCTACATGTAATCAACATATATCTGTTTGTTTGCTTGTTTATTATTACAGTTTTAAAATATTTGGGCTATAAACTGAAAGCAAAGGAGGATAATTTCTTCAATTGGTTCTCCTGTAATCCCCATGGCAGCGACACAAATCTGTGTTTTTTATTTGTCTTCAACAATCATTTGTTTATCTTAGTTCTCTTACCCTGATGGAGGAAAGCCTTTGGTATTTTCCATGGGAAATTATACTTTGTCAAAAGGAGTAGAATTCAGAAGTTTTCGCTATCCCAATGATGGGGAGTATATGGTCCTAAAAGTTGCAATTTAACACCTTCATCTCCACAATCCCTCCAAATACCTTTTGTCTCAGATGACATAAATGAATAATTTAAGTAAATAAAACTCATTGATTTGTCTTCAAGTTAATTTAAATTTGCATGCGAATATTTACAGTTCAACATTGTAGAAGGATTTGCATGTGTGCCTTTGACCTTATTGCTTCTGAGTTAATCTATGGTAAGGCGTTACCTCCTTCTACACATCTAGTTTCACTCAGAAAAAATTCCTGTATTTTCTGTATCAGCAGGAGCTTTGGAGGTGACACTATCTAATACTGGCAAAAGACTTAGAGTTAAAGGGAAAGAAATGAACCAGATCCAAAAATCTTTTTCTGACAGGTCTCCCAAGAGTCCGTAACATCTGATTCTCAGAAAAAGGTATCTTACGAAAAGTACATTTCTTTGAATAGAGGAATACTCTTAGCAGTTTGGAAGATTTCGATACAAACTAAAATTTTAGTCTTACTTTGAGTTCCTTATATGAAGACATCATTGTTTCTCTGTTTCTACATTTTGCTTGATACGTCCCAGGTTTGTAATTGCCTTTTAAAGGAGAAGCTGCATGAGGAAGTGTCATTCCCTGATAGACTATTATAGCTAGTTCTTACTTTTTTTTTTTTTTTTTTTTTTTTTCCCCACTCCTATCTGATCTAGCTCCCAGCTTATTACTCTCCAAGAAAATGATACTGTACTCAACGCAAATATGTTTTATTCTTCTATATTGTAGTCACCTATGTAATCCATTTTTTCTGATATTATGATCTTCATTGTAC
This sequence comes from Aythya fuligula, assembly GCF_009819795.1. Classification (NCBI taxonomy): domain Eukaryota; kingdom Metazoa; phylum Chordata; class Aves; order Anseriformes; family Anatidae; genus Aythya; species Aythya fuligula. The sequence goes on along the minus strand of NC_045559.1, from coordinate 172,614,020 downwards.
CAGTGACCCCTCACAGTGTTCTACAGTTCATGACATTTACAACAAGGTCATTAATGGAATATTGAAAAATTCTCGTCTGTGATGTTCCTGGATCTTAAATCTTAATTTTTATATATATTTTTTTTCGCCTTTCAACTCAAAACCTTTTATCTAAGCAATGAGCCCTTGCTGTTTTTAATCACAAAAGTATTTTCAGATGTCTTCAGATAATAATACAAATCACAGTAGATATTGTCTTGTGGAAAGAAAAAAAAAAACAAAAAACAACAACAACACAAAAAAAAAAAAAAACACAAAACCAAACAACAAAAAAACTTTCATATGTACAATCAGGTGGCAGCTCTGATATGTCACTGCCAGGATGTCCCTGAGCTATTCAGTTGTGTTTTCCACTAATTTAGGAAATAAAAAACATAAAACAAAAAGCTAGCTCTTTTCTTTTTTTTTTTTGGGGGGGGGGGGGGGGGGGGGGGGGGGGGGGAAGAAAATATCCAAAACCAGTAGCAGCCCAACATTGAGCAAAATATGAACAAAAATCTAATAACTTGAGGATAATTTAATTGAAGACTTAATGATTATAGTCTATGTCTACATTAGGAACCAGAGTAGTGCAATACAGGTTAACCTGTAGAGTTAAACTATTAATTCCAGAGATCTATCCACTGAAGTATTAGCATATAAAATGGGGTGCTTTTGACAAGCTGCAGTCTTCTCCTGTGGACTGAATGCCCATTAGTAGCTCAATTGCAGGGAGTGTGCCATGCTCCTATGGCACATTTCCCAGTGTAATGCCATCTGCAAGGAATCCAAGTTACATGTTCCTAGCGTACTCCACAGTGTGAACCAAAACATATGGCTTTTGGAAGATGATCAGAAGTTTCACTTCAAGTGAATGCTCTTAATACAAAGTACAGTCCTAATGTTGATGTACCCAGAGACACAAAAGAATTAAGGTTATTCATTGTTACCTAATTTACCCCTGTAAGAACCTTAATGCCAAATTTAGAGTGTTACTCTAATACTGGCTAATCCCAGAAGTTTTTAAAGTTCCTGTTCAGTCAAATCTATTTTGCAAAGTTTTCCATGTGTCTTTAATTCCTTTGTGAAGGCACTTAGAACAGGCCTAAGACCCTTCCAAAAGCACCTATATGCCAACACCCCCCACCCCACCCCAGGATCAGCTTTCTTCACCCATCTTTCATGTAGACCATATAAGGGATTAAAAGGTATTCTTCAGCCGTCCCTGCACTAATTACAAAGACTGAGAAAATCATAGGGTGAAAAATCTCCCTAGAGATAAAGTCACTTACTGTGTACTGAATTTGACAGGTAACAAGACATCAAGACATCTATATCTATGAACTCTCAATTTTTACCAAAGACACAGTTACACCCACAACTCTTATGACATCCTAAAAAAGAGTTGTCTTTGGATTTGTGTTAGCTACTTATATAAGTTAAGAGAACTAACATATCTTTCTTTTCAGTGTCTTATATAAATTTAAGTTGTGAATGTTTTTTATTTGACACCTTTCATATAATTACTAGCTTGTTTAAATATCACTCTGCTATTGCCTGAGGTAAATGCAGTAGAAAATCACTACATTCAATTTTACTGTCTTAGAGTTTCATCCCTTCTGTCAAACTGCAACACTTTTTAATTCTGAAGGATAATTTTTATTTTATTTGCTAGTTCATTCCTAATGTGGATGAATAAGTCACAGGCTATCTACTTGCAGTTATAGGATGTTTCCTACATCAAGTTTAAAATGGATCTCTGCATTTTTGTCCTTGTCAGATATTTTTTTCCTCTGCACAATAATGAAATGTAGAAATATATATATATATATATATTGTATTTAAGTGATTGATAGTCAAATCAACTGCTGTTCATTCTACATCAGATTCTCAAACAATATAGACCAACTTTATGGGAAAAAAAAATGAGCACATACTTAAATCAAACTTTTGCTTCAGAAAAACTTGGAGTGAATTCAAAAGGTGGGTGCCGAGCAGGAACTCTGCATTCATATACAACAGCTGCAGAACAATACAGAACAGTGCTTGAAGTACTCAATAGCAGGGGGAACTGAGCACGCAATTCTCTACCTATTTTACATTAAACTGCCATTAGATAAAAAAACATGTGGTGATGGCAAGAATATAGACCAGAATACAAATACGGCTTCTTCCTACTGAGTGCAGTATATTTTGAAATAGGAAAAATAGGTTTAATTCCAAGTCTCCAGCTTCTGTGGCAATTGCCCTAACCACTAACCATGCTACTGTGTGAAAGGCAGCCTCATCCAGGCAGCTAACTGCATCTTAGAATTGGAAGGGGAAGGATATTTACACACAATTTTTTTGGCATTTGTAGCTGACTGGTCTTGAAATCACTCTATTCAGCACTCCAGCGTTTGTATATTCTATTCTTAAGTGTCTAATTCAGCACAATGAAGTCAGTTCATGAGATAAGCAAATAACCTGTGCTGACACATATGCTTTCATTTGGAGCTGGTCCTTAGGCTACAACTGCTGCATTAGGTGTCTACATCCAAAGGTTTTGTACCAGTGACATTTGCAAATCTCTGATATCACTTAGGAGGTGACTAACATTTCTGCTGGTAAAATCCTCACTATAACTAAGCTATTGCCAGAGGCCATGCATATTAACATCGAACTTCTGACAGCATTAAATTGGTTGGTATCTTGATCATTAGACTCAAAATTCATAAAATAGACATTACTCAGTGTACTCAAGCCTGACAAACATTCTGAGTATTTCAGCTGTACTGGAATATCTACAAGAGCTGTTGACAAGACCCCACATCAGCCAAAGCCAGGTGAACCTGTCTAGATTTTTTCCTCGGAGTGACCACTCTGAAGGAGAATGGAAACACAGAAAAGTCAGGCTTTAATATTGTAGTATTGTAATATTAATATTGTAGTCTTTCAACTACAATAACTGATTTTGTTGTTCATATATATGTTTTCAACTACATATAGTCTTAGTCTTTCAACTACACGTATATGTTACATATATATATATATGCATTACATACGTATGTAGTATATATGTGTATATATATATATATAAAGAGAACATTAAAAAAGAAAAAAAGGATAAGGATAGAAAAATAAAAAAAGAATTTATAAACAGGTTTCCCACAGCCCATCTCCCCCATGATCTCAAAGGCAGGTCTTTGCTTCTATACTTTTCTGTCAAAATGGCAGCTTCCTATCTGCAGAAAATGGTACTGTCCTCTGCAGTTAGTATTAATGTTGCTGCCTTGCTTCTGTCACCCCCAAAGCCTTTAACAAGGCTTTTAGCCTACTCAGGACCTGCAGGATCATTATTAAGTGCTGTATGCATCACTGCTTTCTCTTCCTTTTCTCTCACCCTTGTGCCTGGTCAGATGCTCTCTAGAAAAGGTCCAAACTCCCTATGGAGGGAATCCAGAAGGCCCACTCATCTTGAATTAATATAAATGTAATTTTGAACAACAATTTAAAATGACCGACTGACTGAATGAAATTCTCTGAAGTACTTACAGTTGTGATCCTTACTCTAAGGAAATGATCTTGCAGCAAGCAAACAAACATGCTAGGTCATCCCATTTCTTCATAGCACAAGAGTAGTCACCATTTCCTTGTTCAGCACACTGGCAGTTTTCTACCCCAAGTCTATCAGTCCAAAACACCTCTGCACTGCAGAACAAAGATAGCATCTATTTCTGCAACACTGCAGGAACAGTCAGGGGCTGCAATATGCATTTGTACAACTGCTGTTCTCTAAAGAATGATGACCAGCAGCCTAGAGTGCTTAAAGAATCATTGATATCATTGCTACAAAAAAATGTTTGAGACACAAATTAAGAAAAACTGAAAACTGAACCTATATTCAAACTGTTTATCTGTGTATTTGTTTGATTTTTTAAATTTAGTACTGCCAACAATCTTTACCAGGCTGGTTTCATAAAGGGAGTTTGAAGCTATTGATTTTAAATGGACATTATTGGATCTCATAGGAGTAATGAAAAAAAGATTCTAGGCAGAATTGTTTGTCCATTGGTATTCATCTCTTAAAGCTTTCCGTACTCTGTGATAATGTGACCTTTGTATTTTCTATTGACCACCAGATTTGTATTCAACATAATACTGTATTTAAATATTAATGTATTAATTCATATATCTGTACTATATGTTACCTTTTTTTTTTTTTCATTTTAATCTTAACTCATACTAGAAAGTTTAGATTTGAAAGAAATGTGAAATATGTCCTTGAAAACTTGTAACTAGATCTTATAAATATTACAAAAACAATAATTTTGCATCAGTATGGTGAACAAGTAGCAAAGTGCCTGAAGAATATAAATTGAATGTTCTCTGGAAGAATCGGTAAAGGTTAAAATTCATCATTTTAACTGATAGGCTTTCTTTGGAAAATAACTAATGCAGTGAATACAAAATACTACGATAATTTTGTGTTTCTACTCACTGTTTATTTTTTTTCTTGAAAAACAATAATAAACCATATATTTTTTCCCATTAATTCTGGAATTAAAGTTTGCTATGATGCTTGTCTTCATACACAATTGATAGTTTTTCCACTTTAAATTGAAACGTTTTATCTCAATGGAGTGAACACTTCTAACCATTTCAGGAAAGGCTGCAATCTGATAGGAAATGCACTGTGACTTAGATCTTTTTTGGAAAAGACCTAGACAAGGTATGAAGACTGGTTGCTAAATACCACATTTACTATTACAGTTTCCATAGTGATTTTCAGACTACAACAGGCTGGAGGCTAAACTAGAAAAATAGGCATAAATACAATTTATGCTAGAAATAACAGCAGTATTTAGAAGCATCTGTTTGTCCTAGTCACTGCACCAATACCAATAGTCAACACCTTTTATTTTCAAGGTATTACTAAGTGAAGTAGAAAGGTATTGCCATCTTTCTATAGTTCAGAAAATTAAATGATATTTTTTTTTCCACAGTCATATAGGAAGATCGTCACAAATGAACCCAGGTCAGTTGAGCTTTGTTCCAGTATTAAACTGAACTTCAGTTTTTCATCAAGTATCTTTACTTTCTTTAGCTGTTATTTAAACTTTAGATTAACTTCCAATGCTGACAGCCTGAAGCTGACTTCTACGTAAACTAGGTATCAATTTGGGAAGATTAGCTAATTCCAAGTATCAGGCTATCATAGAATATATATGATACCTGATACCATATGATACATGGACCAAAGTATTGAAGTAATATTATTAAATATTACTTAAATATTATTAAAGTAATATTAAATTAAGTAATATTGTTTCTTTCTGCCATGTCAATACGTCTGTCTACAGAAGACCCTCAGTACTGTGCCCTTTGTTCTTTTGGGTTGCAAAACAGGTTTTTATTTGCTTTGCCAAATTTAGGACTACTAGTATGATTGCTCTGTGTAGTAAAACAGGGCACACAGGGTCCAGATTTGTACTTAGCATTGCTGGCACTCTGACTACCACTAGTTCAAACATTCACAGATTTTCTCCGTTAGGTAATCATCGCCCACCTTGACTGTCAGGCATTCTGTGGTCCCCAAGAACAAACTCTGTGGTAGACAGACCCAACAGCTTTTCACGGAGCACCATTTTGATAGGCTAAAAAAGGAGCTGCAGACACTTGTATCTAAACTCCATGTGCAGAGTCTGTACAGTAGCACTGGAGGTTATGGACTGATTTTGCTTTTTTAATTCACCTTCAGACAGATGTATCCCCCCAGCTCAAATCCCTTAAAAGTTCACCACAAAACGCACAATGACTCTGAGTGTGTGTTTGTATGAAGTTCACCCTTAATCTTTACATGAGCTAAGAATTATTCCTGCTTCCTTTATGTTTATTTTTCTCTCCCCCCTTCCCCCCCCCCATGCTCTCTTCCACTCTTTTTTCTCCTTTCTGCAGGCTATTCAGATAAGGATTTTCATTGTCACTGTTCCCACTTTACTCTGAATAAGTGGAATCTACGAAAAAGCAAAACTCATAAAAGAATGAGCAAACACTGATGGCACCATTGGACTAGAATTTAAAGCTATCGCACAAGGACACTGTTAACATTTATCCTTCTCTCTGTAGGCCGACAAATTAAAATATTACTTGAAGTCTTGGATCAGTTTCTGCTACAGCATTTCATTTTGATTGATGTCCCTTATTAATATCAGTGATGCTAGTTAGCTTTAAGACACCCCAAAGGTTAGTCAACTAGTTAAAACTCCAAATGAACCTCATGCCAGCTGTTTAGCCCCTTGAAAGTTTTGCTGAGCATTGACAGAAGACCTTATCAATCATTACAATTAAGCACTTTCAGACTGTCCCTTCTAAGGGGAGTCAGTTGAAGTACCATCTGCTATTTTGCTTTTAAAATTCACTGGCCTCCTTCTCTAAGTTTCACTTTTGAAATGATGTTTTTTGTACAGGAGAGCAATGAGCTGATGAAGAAAACTTTTTGTTTTAATAATCAGCAGTTTTTATGATGTGACATAATTTTTGCAGTGCTCAGGGCCTTTTGCAAATCAAAAGGAATCCAACTAAAATGGTAATTAATGTCAAATGACTAGTCACATACGGCCCCATTTAATTAAAGTTCTAATCTTTGATTAAACCTCTGCACACGTTCCTGTGATTGCAAACTGTTGTCTGAAAAAAAAAAGTAATTGGGTACATAATCTATTGTGTCTTCTAACTGACACCTGCTAATTGTCTCAAGAGCAAATGGCAGCAATTTTATTAGAAAGTTAAAAAGTATATCTTAAAATTGATTTTCATATTCATTTTTCTTTCCTGAATTATATATTTCTGTATTACACTGTGATGATTTCTTTGTGAATTTATCCTTTCTAGGAGTTTTGTGTTAAGAAATTTATTCCATTGTCTTTCCAAAACATGCTTTCCTTTAGTAAATACAAAACATGATTTACTGGTCTGTACTTTTAGCGTGCAGTTAATATGTAAAACACTATTCATTTCATTTTTTTCCCTAAATATTGACTAATCTGCACAGCAGCCATTGCAAATAAGTTTCTATACCCCAAGCTTGCAAGAAGAAATACAGGAGGAATAAGCCACAAAGATGAGCTCGACAGGAATTCTGGCTAATTCAGAATTTCATCTGGGGAAAAACTGGCAACTATAACATTCTTCAGCATTATGGTGAAGGAGCTTATTCGTCTTCCTTTTCCTTTTGAGATCTTCAGGACCAGCAGTACAAACCAGACTGCTGGCCAGGCAAATAAAACTTGGTGTCACTGAAGTCAGTTGGAAAATAGCTGTTAATTTCAGTGGATACAAAATTTTAAGGCAATGGTACCTTACTGAAAGGAGACACTTGTGGTGTTCTTGCTTCCTAGGCCTATGGCTAACCAACTCGAGATTTTTTTTTTTCTTTTGTCTCAGGCATGATCATTTGATGTTTACAGTTTTTCTGAACTAGAGCTGTGGTACTACAAATATATTGCTATCTCCAGCTAAAATTCCCAGCAGGTATTTTGTATTCTTTATGTCTTGCTTTACCAATATTTTAAAAAGCCCTTTGGCATGTTGAATGAAGTACTTCTGGGAAGAATACCACCACTGTCTTTTGAAGAATCTTTGAAAGACACACATAATCCCACAAGCCAACTTGTAGGTGAAGTGTCTCTGAAAATATGTTTTGGTTATGATGTTTTCAGGTGTAGTTGAGCATCTCCTCCAGTCAAAATTACCTGCGTAGGTGCAATCATTTCTACCTTTCTAGAAACACCAGCAAAATCCAGACTCACCCTAGTACCTTCAAATGGTATGCCCATTACATCACGGTGGTTGTTGTGAAGGGGTCCATGTGGGATGTCCTGGGTGCATCTTCTAACTGAACTCTAAAGACAATTCCAAGTCCACTGAACAGTATCTATCCTTTTTCACCTGTAATACAAAGAAAGAAAGAAAATAACTGCCTTCTCTGTCTTACAGACAGAAAATTGTAACACAGCAAACCCATTCAAGATCACAGGGCCAATCAGTGTTTAGAGACAGCAAAATAAACTTGTGTCACTTGCTTTCCATATTGTTGCTCTACTGTTAAAATATAAAAATAGCTATTAATATATGTGAATGTGTACAGACAGATAAAGGTAAAGATGATCTAGATAGCTTTTGTGACTTTTACTACAGCAAGTCAGATGCAGCATGCTGATAGAATAGTAAATAAACACAGCAGAAATCTTCAAAATCTTGCAATTCAATGAAATCTTGAATTTCATAGAAATTCATCAACTTTCAAATGTCCAAATTTGGATTCAGTTGGCCAAATCATATATTTTTTTTCCCCATTTACAGTATCTTCAGCTATTCAACTCTTTTTTCTTCCCTGTTTCATGCTTTCATTATCACTCATCTGCTGTGACCTCTTGGCAACCGTATCATTCTTGCCTCGAATCTCCCTCTTCCAGTCCACTCTAAACACTGTGGCCAAGGTTATCTTTCTTGTTCACCACTCTGATTGTGTCATCTCATGTCTCAGTCTCTCAGGTGGTTTTCTGTCTTATTACACTACAAGGCAAAATTTCTCCTCTGCAATTTCAAGGTCCTGCAAGAGTCTGCCTTAGCCTACAAATGAATTTCTCACTCTTTCCTGACTCAGTCCTGCCTACTGTATGCATCCTTAGCTCATGCATGACTTCCTATTTTTTATTTCCCAAAACTGTTTTCAGTGCCTAAAATATCCTCTCTGCTCTATCATGCCAGCCAACCTCACTTTCTTCATTCAGGTCCCATCAAAAGATTCATTACTAAACACCTGCCCATTCACACATCACACCGTGTAGTTTTGTTCTTTAGTGTTTTGAGTTGGGTAAGTTACAGAGAAACAAACCTGAAGATCCTAGTTGCATGCCAAACACACTGCTCAGCAATCATTTTGCCGCGTTGCAATTTCTTTCCTTTCTATCCAGTTTGTTTTATATACCGAGCAAATTTGGCATAAGTACTCTGGGACAAAGTCTTGTTTTGAAAATTCCAGGCATTTGTGTAGTAGCACATATACCAATGACTTTGAAGAAAATTATAATTACAGAACCTTATTTGTTATCTCGCACTACACTGTAAATAAACATACAAAGTAAAATATATATAACCTCATTAAGTATCATACAAATATATTTGGGTTAAGTAAATAACAGAAATGTCTCCAAATGTTTCTTCCAGACTTATACTCATGCAAAGGGAAAGAAATAGTCTTATTACATGTGAGTCAGGTATAATTGATGAATTTGATTCCCTGACCAGATTGCCTTTCCTCCCTTTCAAAGATTGACCACAGCCAGATGATACATATTTAAATCACAGCTTGGACTTTATCATGGACTAAAGCATACTTTTTTTTTTTTTTTTTCTCCATTAAGATAAGGCCTCTGACAGTCTGCTATAAGCTCCATGACTCTTGAAAAAGTCTTGTTCTATGTTTTGAAATAAATATTGCCTTTCTTTTCTTAAGGAAGAAATAACAGATGAAGTTTATATAAATTACAAATGTTGGGAAAAAGTTGGCACCATTTTGATCTCTCTTCTCTCACAATAAAAATAATTTTAAAAAGGAAATAAAATCCCACAGACAGAACCCTTTATTTGTAGAGTTCCCTTAGGCAAGGAGCATTTCAGCTTCTTTATCATATAAATCTTTCCCATAACTCAGTTATAAAGCAACTGGATGCTGTATCTATTTTCAGTTAAATTAACGTCTGTGAATCTTTACCACTGATGACATTATAATATCAGAAGCATTTAAGGGCAACTGCTTTCAGTTTTATTGACAGAAGTAGTAAGAAACAAAAGACACTTGCAGCAACAAATAAGCTTTTCCTCTTTCTTAAGAAAATGAGGTGCACGTGATTTATTTGTTTTAGCTTAGATATGAAAAGAACTAAACAGGGGAAAAAATGCAAAAACAAACAAACAAAACCAATGCCTGGCCACATAAGGTTTGCCTCTTGATGTGCAATTAACTTGATTAATTAACAGTATGCTTCTTAAACTGTAACATGTAGATGAGTTAAGTGAGAAAAAAAAAAAAAAAATTAAAAAAATCTGTATTGGATGCTATTATGGGAAAACAGCAACCCCCTCCCCAATTTATCAAGGTAATTGAAACAGCAAAAGAAATAAAGATGTGTCATCACAAAGTGATATAGAAATTAATCTCTTTGAGAGCTCAGCATGTTACATTGATCACTGGCTGTCTAAATTCAAGCATGCATTCATGTTAGTTGTGACATTCACACCAAACATCAGGAGATGTTTGTAACTTGAGACTATGTAACATATAGCAACTCGTCATCTATCTATTCTAAAAACATTGATAAAAGTTTGCTTATTCTTTCTTGGAAATACAGCAACAATGCTATAAAAATTGACATCTACAATTAAAAACTTTTTACCTTTAAAATTGATGACACCTGTTAATGTCAGCTGTGATTGTGTTGATCCTACTAAAAATGTATCAGAGACTCTACACTCTGTGGTGCTAGTGAGTCAGGGTTGATAATGAGTAAGTCTAAAGATTTTGTCTGAAAATATTTCAAAGAAAAGTCATAATCCACTCAACAAACTGTTTCTTTTGTAGCATATCTCTGAACCAAATTAGAGTAATATTTCAGTTTTGCAGCCTCATATATTTACATACATAATTTTAAATAATTTCCACTAGCTTTTAATGGGATATTTTACTCCATCTGACATGGAAGAGACCTTTTGATGCATTCATTGCAAACTAAACTTCTGCTTGCCTATATTAAGCTAAAATAAGTATTTTCAGTATCACAAGGTTTACTCTTACTTCCATGATAATCGATGGCAATGTTCTATCTGATTTCAGAAGGATGAAGATAATTCCCCATATTTAAGTCCTTGGTTATCTGCCTCCTAGACTTTCATTTCTACTGAATTAAACACATTTATTCAATGCATATTACTCAAAGTTGTTTACTTGACTGCAAATAAACATAATATAATTGGAAATGAATTATTTTATGATTTTGTGAAGAGTTGCATGGGCAGAAGCAATCATGTAAAGCAATTCTGTCTTTTTTTTTTTTTTTTCTTATTTATGTATGTTTTTAAGGTATTTGTCCTTGTGTCTTAAAGATTAGGATCTGCCAATAGTCATAACTGGTTTTAGCTCATGGGTCTCAGTTTCCATGTTGTGGAACACAGCACTTTTCCATTTAACATTCCATTTTTGTCTCTGTGTAATTTTCAGTGCAGTGGCATTTAGAAAGGCTGACAAAACCTCAATATTTCTTTATTCTGCAGGTCAATATTTCAAATAATTGTCCTGAAATACTAAAAAAGTTAGTTTCATTATTGGTAGCCTTGTCACCAGGTATTTACCCCACAAAAAGGAAGAATATTTTCTTATAATTTTTATCTATTAAAGTGTCTAGATATGCTTAATATCAGAAAGGACACGCTAAACCCAGTGTTCAGTAGGATAAGAGTTAGGCCTAAGTTATACTATAGATGATTATGAAGTGATTTAATTAATTTTGAATTTATGCCAGTCATACATACTAGCAAGTCCCCCAAAGTATTAGTATTTGACTGACTGTTCATTAATCTTTTTTTTTTTTTTTTTTTTTCCTATAATGTGATCGGGTGTGAACATTAACTATTGTTGTTTTTATTTTTGGTCCATTGACTGGAAAGTGGATGTATATACTGGAGACCATCCACATCTTGTACACTAAATAATAATACTTAAAAAGAATACTTCCACCAAACAGAATAAAGAGATGAAATATTAATCTGCAAATAAACTTTCTTAGTAGAGGTTTTGTATTGTTTAGACCTGCCAGCTGTAAATTGGCATTGTTTCTTATTTTAAACTCTTTGAGCTAGACAGTGTAAGTAATTCAGTCTCTCTGTGGTCTTTCAAAATCCTCCTGTGAATCTACTCTATATATTTTTTTTATTATTATTATATAACTTTTATTTTATGTATTTACTGCAGAATAAGTGGCTTTTCAGACATTTGGGCATAATCCCCAGAGTACTATAGCCAGTTGTTGTTTGAGACTTTTGCTGTTTACTACGGGACAAAAGATAGTAAAGCCCCCTCTTTGTGAACTTTTTCCATAAAATCTGTAAATGAAAGAGTATGATATATGAATAATTTAAGAATAGTCACATGATAAAATTTAGAATTCTATTCACCTATTAATTGAGAGAGAGAGGGAGAGGGAGGGGAAGAGAGAGAGGGAGATAAGAAGGGAGAGAGAGAAGGAGAAGAAAAGGGAAACGGAAATGGAAATGGAAACAGAGGGAGTGGAAGTTCTTCTAAGGAAGAACCTGTGATTCAAAGTTCATTAATTAACTAAACTTGTCTCCATATCATTTCAGTTGTTTAAGAACTTTTATTTTTGCATCATGTGGGACTAATGATCACAAGATGATCAGGTACATGAAGGTTTAAATCTGGATGTATTTTGATGATCCTTAGTAGGAAAGCACAAGTGCTTGTAAAATTGTTTGTGAAAAATTACCAAAACTTCTGTTAAAACTTCTGTTCTTCTGGTAAAATTCTGCATGAGAGCAGAATCAGGATCACACCTGTAATGCCAGAGTGACAATTTATGTCTGCAAAAGAAGTGAACACTGTGCTAACATGATTACAGCCTTTAATAATAAAGACAATGATCAGGAATGCATCTTTCTCTTAGGGTAGAAAACAGCAAAGCAATTTAAAATGTACTTCTTCAGCACTTTTGTATATGATTATGTATTGTAATAAGAGCTCAGTAATATCTGAACTCAGAAATTTTGGTGACCTAATATATTTCATACAGCTTAGGTCCCTGACACCACCTATTAGAAGTGATTTTATCTTTCTTCTGGTCTTATGTGGCCTTCTCTTCTCTGTTATGCAGGTTTTTGATGGACATTCACCACTGTAGCATTAGAGTATCTAATATTAGTGTAGCAAGAAGTACAAATTAATCTAGTCTAAATTTGTTCTTTCATCATTGCCTCAAAGAAAAAATGTGTTGGAATTAGGTTACTGTTTTGTCTGAATAAATTAAAGTTACCCACGAATACATTTTGCTGTGTATTTGCATTAAAACAAGCATAGTAAAGAGGAGAGCCTTCCATCTAAAGCAGAAACCTGCTGAGGTGTAAAATGGCCATTGTTTCTTGTGGGATTTCATTCCAGTGTATCGGGTTGTGCGGGTGGAAAAATGATATGCACTTCCCTTGGAAGAGAGAAGCAGCAATACTGATAACAAAGCTTATGCAACTTAACAAGGATTTGATGATGGCATAGTACACCTGATTATATTTGGGAGATACACTTATTTACACACTATGTAAAAGATGCTGTATACTACTCAAAGACACTACATGAAATACATTATGTGCTATATAGAGACTACATAGGGGATTGGGTTAGGTGATATTATATCAAGGAAACCCTCCCGTTGAGTCACAAGGTTCAGAGCAGACCCCCTTGCTTTCTGAACTTGCTTTCTGGTTGAGGTAAGGAGCCTAGGTGTGGCTGAATCTGCTCCTAGTCACAGACATGTCAATGGTCTATTTCTAAAGGATTATATGTATTATGTGAATCCTTTATACAGCTAAGATTATAAAGTGTGATCACAAAGCACCATTCTAGCACATTAGCATTCCATTATGTTCCCAATCCACTTACCAACTATCTGCAGTGATAAGGGTCCTCTCAGTCTGCAGAAGTAACCCTGGGAAGAATCCCTGCCCAAGGGGAGATCCTGGCTTGTAGCCCACTCTCATGTCCAGAGAGCTCAGAAGGCTCTTGGGCCGCTCATTACTTATGGGGTAAGATGATTGACTTATGGCCACATTTGCACACAGATTTTAGTTTCTTCCAAATTTGGCTTGATATGGACTTTCTTCCAAATTTGAACAGCAGTGTGGTTCGTCTGTGTGGGATATGCATTGCTCAGATTAGCCCTTGGCTATTTGTCTTATGTCTCCCCCAAATCCAGGATGCAACCATAGTGTCCAGACACAACCATCATGATTGCTGTTGACGGTTATCTTCTTAAACCTGAGTCTCTACTTAAGCTGGTGGTGTGTGTGTGCTGCAGAGTACACTGTCACATGGGTCTCTCCACTTCAGGTGTCAGCTCCTTTTCCAGATAAACCATATCTATAGAAAACTGTTTCACTGGGATGAAAAAAAAAAAAAAAAAAAAAAAGTGAAAAAGTGTCAACCACAGTCTTCATAAAGGACTTGGGCTTTTCAATACCTTGAATCATTAAGCACCTTCAGAAAAGGGTGAGATAGGAATCTTAACTGATACACCCCAAGACAGCCTTCATACTCTCACCCATCAGCCAGGAGCCCGCATTAGGGAAGAGATGCACTGCAGCACAGTGTCAGATGAGCTTCCCCTGCAATGAGGGTGCACAGCCTCATCACTGCAGACATGAGGATATAGCCAATGCCAGGTCACCCTTCACCATAACAAAATGGCATATTCTAGCACCACAGAGGTCCTTTAATGCCCCTGATTTGATATGCAAATTAAGCAGTGAATTGAGAATTAAATTTTACTTATTTGGTAAAATTCTAAACAACAATCCTCCAAAAAGCAATTAATCTAGGCTTAATAGGAGTTACTGCATGTTAAACAGGAACTAGTTACTAAGACATAAGGAAGTAAAAAAAAAAGAAAAAAAACAGATAAAAAATATATAAAAATGTATAAAATAATAAAAAGATATAAAATATATAAAAAATATAAAAAATATAAAAATACATCTGAATGAATATATCTAAAATAACTATACTGTTTTATTAATGTAACTGACTCATTAGATGCAAATTAAACATCTGTAGTGTAAACCAAATCTTAATATAAAATATTACTCATCTTAATACAGTACCCTCCCCTTTACACTACAGTGGACACAGCTAGGGGAACAGGCAAATGCCAGAAGTTAGCCATTTAAATACATAATGATTGTGCACATTAAATTAAAACTGTCTGCAACATACATTTTGTAGTATTTTATTTGCAATTCAGATGTTATCTCTAGATGTATGTAAAGCTGTTAAACCTGCTAACAATTTAAGATATTATAATAAAACAGAAAATTGTAGCAATCCGTTTATGTTAATTTATTGACACTATAAATTCCTCAGGGCAGCAGCCATGAATACACTTTCCTATATAAAACTAAAAACTACAGATAGAACCATGCAATAGAAATACTAACTAGTATTTGTATTTGCATGGATTTCTTTTTCTGCCTTCCTTCCTTTCATCCTTCCTTCCTTCTCTTTCTTTCTGCCAGCCTTTCTCTATTTTTTATTTCATCATTCCAACAGTATGTGCTATTACTTTAAAATTTCTATAGTGACAAGTGATTTTAGGTACTCATTGATAAGATGCCTTAAAGGTCCTGATTTCCAGGACATAGGCACTTTGTTATTTTGAAAAGCCAAACCTCTTTAATATCCTTCATAAAGATGGATAAATTCACTTTATTTATTTTTTTATTCAGTCTCAAGGATACAATATTTCATGTTTTAATTTTAGGATCTGTTTTTGTTTTTACAGTATGTTAAAAGATTTTTTAAAGGTTAATTTTGCACCTTGGTTATTACATTTAGTTCTGGTGTTTTTTTAGTACTGGATTCTGACTAATCACTTATGACAAGATTGCAAGACAACCGTTTGCCTGCAGAAAGGGGGATGCATAGCGGCACCATACCAGGAGCAATCAGAGATGGGAATTTTAACTTTTAGAAATGTAATTTCCATTCTTGCTTGCCCCTGCCTCTAAGGGGGCACAAACTCCTACTACTCTGTGCCACCAGCCAACTGTCAGGTCAGCTCATCTCAGACGGCCGATGTGTTGTGGGGATGAAGCCAAAGCCCTGCATGTCCTCAAGCGCTGGCTGCCAATGCCCCATCAGGATGGGGACGGGTGGCCCTGCACAGGCTGCTGTTATCACTCTCCAGCTTTTGCCATGACCTGCAGTTCCACTAGCCCATGCCAGGAAGCAAACCCTCCAGTCTTCCTTATTTTCATGCACATTTGGGAAAAGAGTGTTTGACAATCTTATTTGGTTATTATGCCACCGAAAACAGTATTGAGGTCTCAATTTGGTAGTCAAAAAATACAAAGAAATCATATGCTACTCCGTTATCTAGTTGTAGCTGTCCTGGACACATCAGGCAAAGAACCTGATCTTGTAATGCCTGTGAGGACTTGCACGTTTATTGGAGGTTTGGCCCTCATTGGATCCTTCTCTCCTTCAGAAAATGAAAGAGAGCTTCATACAAATAAATGGATTGCGCTGCATTTACAGACACGTCAAGCTTTGAAAACCTCATGCTCTAGACAGCCTTGCATTGCTGCTAATTGGTATGTTTTTCTTTAAAATGTGAAGATTCTAACCTTTTACTTGACAGATATGTGGGTAAAATGCCACACAACGTTTTGAAAGCTCATCTATAGTCTGCTGTTTACGAGCCTTGTTTATGTTGGAGCTCACACAGGAGTACACAAATGAAAAGGGTTAGCAGGAACACAACTGAATGGTTAACTTCAAATAGATGTGTAAACTAGGAAAGAAAGGTTTTCACCTACAGAAAGTCTAAAGATGTTACTCTCTTTTAAAGGTAACCATACAAACATGACATTTGACTCAGTAGACTTCTTATATCATTACTTATCCCTAGATGTATCCCTGGACTTTTGGGGTGGTGAGTAGAAGAAGCAGTTTCATTACTTTTTTTTTTTTTTTTTTTTTTTTTTTTTTTTTTTTCTTTTTTCCCCTAATCTTATGAAATTGCTACAAGGAGAGAGTAAATGGGATTCAGTCTCGCTGTGAGATTTAACAACAGAACTGTTTACAGTGTTGCAATCAGTCATGTTTAAAGTAGAGCTACTAACTGCATAACTGAATAAGGGAATACTTTGGAAACAAAAGGGTTGCATAACAGGCAAATTTAGCTTGTAGAATCTTTAGTATGAACTGTATAAGAAATTTCATAAACCCTAGGGAGAGTTTGTAATTTTGTTGGTGGGTGCAAAATGCTAACTTAGAAAAACTAAAACAACAAAAATATGGAAATAACTGACAATCAAAAAGCTGGGTTAATTTTTTTCTTCTTTTTCCAGTAGGAACTTCAAATTTATATACACAGATTGCTTTGTACTTATAGTTCATGCCTATTCTTTTCAGGAAACTAACCACTGTACTAGAAAACCAGAAGTTTTGATGAAGTTTCAATCCAGCTAGGCAGTAAGGGTAAGAATACCAGCAGAGGTGAATCACTACGTAGCATTTTAAATTGGAATTATTTTAGAGTCTTCCCCAGTTCTCTGCTTCCTGACACAACTTGGAGGTGGCAGCACTGTCTCTGAATTTCTATAAAGACATTGGTCTTTGTCTTTACAAACCAACTGCTGACCTGTCTGACTGATGCAACAGCATACAAATCCTAAGCAGTGCTTTGAGAAGAAAAACTTTACCATAACTCTTTAGTTACTGCCAGTAACTATTGGCTCTGAAGCAACTGTAATACTGAAACACTAAAAAAAAAAGTGAAAAATAAAAACTTACCATTCCATAAGGAGCAATACCCGAATGATTAAAATTGGGGAAATTGTTTTGAAGAAGTGACCCAAATCTCCTGAAGCTTGAAGGTGTGAAATGTGGGAAGCCTGTGATGTTTCAGTTAAGAAACTTATTGGTTCTGCAGAGCTAGCCAGAGATTCAGCTTGACTCAGCAACAATATCAGCCTGCTCTCAATAATATCATAACATAGAAGGTGCAGTTATTTTATTCCTAAAAGGAGGTGCAGTGACACACTATGCTGAGATTTCAGTGAATTCCAAATTATTACCCATATTATTAATGTCTCTAGGGACATTCCTGTGTAGGAATCATGAAAAACACCCAGTGGCTTCCTCACACTCCATTTTGTCAGTAATCTTGTTTTGTCATTGTTGTTTTTATAATGAAGGGAGGTAGAAACAGATTCTTTCCATACTTAAGCTCACTGTACATAACTTATGTACATCACTGTACATAACTTTGAAGTATATGGGGTAGTATGTATGCTCCACACCTGAGTTTCAGTGGGGTCCCAAAGGACCGTTGTCATACAGTGTCAATGCCTAATTCTATATGATAATAGAGGTTTCAATATCATGTCTGTTCATCCTGTTCCTGCTTATTCTCTGTGCATTCTTTCTTTGCATTCAAGTAACACTTAGGTATGTCTTTGAATTTTGGTATGCAGAGAAACAATATTCCAAGCAAAATGTCATGTGTTTTCCTTCCTTCAAATTTTGTATTAGTATAGTTAGGTAACTCCAGTTAACTGCTAGTTATTCACTTTGGCTGTGACAACTGATTTGTTTCATCTGCGCAATGTATGTCAGTTAGCCAGATCTTAGAGCTGGATATGCTTCTACCTTTTCCATAAAGTGAGCACTACCAGCACTCCTACAAGGGTTTTAAGCTTCAAAGATCAGATTTCACTTCAAAATAAAGCTAAATAAATTGTTGTTTCTGTATTCTGTGCTAAATTAGACAACATGCGTGAAGAGAAACATGAGAATCCAAGTCCTAAGCCACTTATCCATGGCCTAACAAGTCACCCTTTCTCTAAGCTTTATGAACTTCTCTCTCCTTTTTTTTTTTTTTTTTTTTTTTTAATTCTTTTTCTCTCTCTCTCTCTATTTTTTTTTTTTCCTCCTAGAATAACAGAGGTATAACTGTAAATGCAATATGCCCCAGCAAGATGGAAGAAGCAGGTCTTAAATGTTTCAGTGACAATCTCAGGCTTATCCCCTTCTTCCTGCTTCCCTTTCCCTGAAGTGTTCTAATAGCCCAATGCTCCACTTCAGCATCCTTTTTGAATTTCTGTCACTTCTTGGCTCCTGCCCTCCATTAGTCCACTAATACCATCTGCTCAAACACTTCTCTTGCCGTTACCTACTGCACTGTCAGTTCTTATTCCCCTTCTCAGTAACTGTTCTCTCTTCCACATGTCTTGCTGTTTAAATTGACATAAAACTACTTCCATGCAGAGCCACAGAAGTCATCTAATCTATTGTTCTGTTGGTACTTTGAAACAATACTAATAAACGGAAGAAATGCCCTTTTAATCTGTGTAAGTTCTGCTACTTTGTCATGATGGGATGCATCAAATCAGTGGAAAGGTTTCTATCGATTTCATTGAGTTTCTGGACAGTAGTTCTCTTACATTTCTCTAGATGCTATATGATTTCTATTTTTTATTGTCATTTCAACTAATTTTCCTAGTACTAAAAGTAAAGCTTGCCACACTGTAACTCCTTGATCACCCTTTTAGTCTTTTTTGAAGATAAACAGATTTTGTAACTTTTAATCCTCACACATAGTAACTGATTTTAATGACAGCATATTTTTAACAGTTGATTTACTTCATTTTTAGATTCTGTAAGAACTCTTGATGACTACCATTTAGTTAGATACTTTCTGCTCTTTGAGAATCTCTGTCTTGACACCTCAATATACACCCACATCTCATCTTTGTTACTAAAAAGAAAGATGATGAGGAAATATCTTCATTTGCTATGAGTACTACAGTACAGAAATTTAATTTCTCTGCAATGCTATCTCTTTCATAGCTGACCAACTAACAGGTCCACAAATTTTGTCTTATGGCTTCCCCATTTTGATAAGGCATATGTTTGTTTTTTTAGCAGTCACTTTGATTCTCTGATAGATGGATTCTTTGTTCCTCAAATTCCTTCCTCCGCTTCTCTAATTTTACCTCTTTCTATTGTTTTCAAGATGATTGGATTTGGGCTTTCCCAATGATACATTTTAGGCTCAAATAACTTAAATATTGAACCTTGACATTTAACTATATTGATCTTTTCCTTGCCTTCCCATTTTCTTTTATTTGTTTAGGGATGTTTGTTCTGAGACTTTTTTGCTAAGTACCCTTCATGCTGAGACTAAAGATTTTCATTTGAAAACTTTTGATTGAGGATAATTCCTGTTTATATATATATATATATATATATATATTTTTTTTTTTTGGGGGGGGAGTTAGGGGATGGGAGATGGGACTGGGGATAAAGGTTTACCTGTTCTTGCTGAGAACAGAATAAACTACTAGATTTTATAACAAACATTCCCCACAAAAAATAATAATAATGAAAAAAAGGATAACATTGCATTATGTTCATGTTTTATTGTTTGTTTGTTTGTTTGTTTTAAAAATTGGTTTTGAGATAAGTCTTGTTACTACCTGTTATTTAGGTTGATGTGAGATTACAGCTTTCAATAAACAAACATTTAAAGTGTTAAAAATAGATTTCCAAATCATTATTTGATTCCTCCATACAAAGATCACTGTTAGGGCTGTTATATTGGACTTTGATCCTTTGCTGAGTTTCTCCAGCACAGTGCATTTAATATATTTTCCTTGATCAGCCTGATAGTGTAATAGGAATACACATATAGAAGGATTATTTAAGATTTCCATTTTGTCCATGTATTAGCCCCTCTACACTACAGTTTTATCACAAAACTGCTAATAAGTATTTTAAGATTCAGTTCATATTTTGTTTCTTTTTTTTTCAATCCATATTTAATACACAATGTCATGGCACAGCACATAGGTATCATTGGCCCTCATTGGCATTACCTTCACACATCTTATTTCCGTCTTTTCTACGTGAAAAATACAGCATAGAATTTCCATAGTATAGAAAAATAGTATAGAAAATTATGATGATACTCTAAGCTATCAAATAGGTAGTTTGTACTACAAATTTGACAGAAAAAAAAAAAAAAAAAAACACACCGCATTTTAGATATACTGTAAAATCATTGAACAAATAAAATATTCATTACTTGCACAGGTGGATTAAAATCAATAAATGCCATTTTGTTGCTATAAACTGTCTGATGTAACAAACATCAGTCTGGCAGAGGCACATATTCATATGCAGGAATAGTTTTTTACCTGACTTTTTCCAGTTAGGCACCTAAGTCTCTATTGGGATTAAGTGCCACAATTTTTAAAGATGTCAAGCTGATGTGATTTCCAAGAAATCAGTTGAACTCGCTAATAATCATGACTGAAAATGAGTATTAAAAAATAAGTCTGCTAAAGTTAGGACTAAAACACAGTGAATTGTAGGGTGAAGGGATACGACCTTCACTTACGATCATCACCATAGTCAGTCATTTGTTGTGATTCAGAATTTATTTTCCCTCTAAGTATTCTATGCATGTTGTTGGCACCAATGGGATGTTGTAAGCTGCAAGGTGTTTGATGGAAGAAAAAGGCAGAATTTACAAGCAAAGACTCCCGTTACTTGGATAAAGGATTATATAGTTTTCCCTTTTAATTCAGAGTCCCGAGTACTTGTTTTACAAACTGCAGAGTACCCTCAAATGTATTGACTTCATTGTGGAGTCTGAGTATTTACTGTGTAATGCTGAGTCACATAAAAGAGAAAGGCAGTCTCTAGGCTATTGAAAAAAGTGATGGAGACACTGGCCTCCTCGCCCAAAAAGTCAAATACATCTTTTTTTTTTTTTTCTTCTTTTGAATTATCTTTTTAACATAAACAGACCAAGAGATACACTGCCAGAAACCTATTACACAGTATATGTCATTGTAATACTGAAATTGTTTTATCCTGCTGGTGCTCCACCTGCTCCCTCCTAAAACCAGTTATCGTACACGTAGGCACACGCGTGCACGGTACATGCCCCAAATGCAGCAGACTTCCTAGCACGCTAGAGGGAGCCATGACATAATTGCAATGACCACTTTCCCCAGTTAGCAGAACTTGCATAGAAGATACCTGGACATCCTGAGACACCCTGCGGGCTTGGCATAGGCTACAGAATAAGGAAAGGAAAGCACAGGACTCAAGCTGCGGTGATACGAGGTCTCCTGGTAGCTCAGGGGCTAACTCTGGTGTTTGTCACATTTTAAAAATAGTGCTGCTTTTTATAGGTGACTTTTCCAAATAAGTGACTCGGACGAATACGCCGATTTTCCTCAGCCAATCTGAAGCCTGCATTCAGAAAGCGAAGCCTATTTTGTAAACATATCCTTTATTTCGTCTGTCTGTCGCTCTCACGTAGAAAGTTGGCACGTCTGAGAGTAGTGATTTTACGCTGCCACTAATGTATGTATAGTTTATTTATACACCGCATTTTAACACAGCATTAGTTTTACAATGGTTACTAGCAGACTCGTTCTGCATGGCAAACTATCCGTTTCAAAGCTGCAAAGAAGTCTTCAGGACGGGGGTTGGGTCTAGAAAAAGCACTTACTTGGATTTATACATTAGTAAGACTTTCTCCAATGCGAATGATGTTTATGGCCATAACTCAGAAAGGGCTGGAGGTTATTCTGTTGAGCAAGGCAGAAAAGCAGCTTCCTTAGCCCAATCTTTTAAAAGCTGCTACTAAAATAATTGTGAGGAGCGTCTTACAATTGCTCCAGAATTGGTCTCCCCCTCCCCTTTTTTTTTCTCTTTTTTTTTTTTTTTTTTTTCTTAAACCTTAAATGATTCATGCTACTTACACGCTCGTCACTCACAGCTCGCAAATGGCAGCTTCCTTTCGGCACTCCGGCAATCCAAGCTCTCACCTTTCCAGCCTCCGGCCTCCCCCCGCGCCCCAGAGCCCCCCCCCAGCGCCGTGCCGGGGGTGGAGGCGGGCGCCGCGACCGCGAACCCCGCACCGGAGGCTGCCGCCGTGACCGACCCCCCTTTCCCCGGGGGGGTCCCCCGTGCTCCTGCCGAGGATGGGAAGGATGAGACCCACTCGGGGCGGCTCCTGCAAGAACCGCGGCGGGGGCATGCGGTGGGGGCTCCCCACCCAGCCACCCGCCCTCCCCTCCCGCAGCCCGGGGCTGTGCGGGTCCCCGAGGAGGGAAAAGGGTGGGGAGGGGGTCCAGTGTTCCCCGCTCACCTCCCTCGGAGCGATTTGAAGGAGGAGCGCGGCTGGGGTGTCACACCCGACACACACACACATAAACACACACACCCCAAAAACCTCGCGTCTCCTCCTTTTTTTTTTTTTTTAACCCGTCATCACGGAGGAGTTGTCAATACGTCTTAAAAACAAATAAATAAATAGATAAATAAATAATAAAAATAAAATAAAAAAATAAAGAAAAAAAAATTCAAAAATAAAAATAATAAAAAAATAGAAAAAAATAAAAAAAAATAGAAAAAGGAAAAATAACAAAAATTTAAAAATTAAAAAAAATAGAAAGGGAGGAAAACCACGGGCGGGGGTGAAGGGGAGAGTGAAGGAAGGGACGGAGGGGGGAATGAAGGGTGGTTGTGGATGGGGTATGTATAGGGGGTGCCCCCGCATCCCGCCCGACCCCCGCACACGCTGCGCGCCCGGCAGCGCCGCGATCTCATCAATGGCACCCGGCGCCCGCCGCCACCGCCCCGCCCCCGGCCCCCCCCGCATTGCGCAGCCTCCCCATTGGCCGAGCGGCGCCGGGGCGGTCCGTCGGCTCGGCCGGCGATTGGCTGCGCGTGAATCAGTATCAATGTTTAAGCCGCGGCGTGCGGCGCATAGAGGCAGTCGGCGAGCGGCGCTGGGCGAACGCGGCGCGGCGGCACCGCCAGTGCTGCAGTGAGGCAGGCGAGGCGGAGGAGGAAAAAAAAAAAAAAAAAAAAAAGAGAGAGCGAGCGGCTCCAACTGTTGAATTTTCGCTGAATCTCCACTTGCTCCGCGGGCGGCTGGTGAAATGGATCTGGCTTACCAGGGATCGGCGTGGCTTTTGCGTGCTGTCTGGCTGGGGCTGGAGACCGTCTGTTTGAGAGGGGCCACCCGTCAATGAGGCGGAGAAGAGATCGGGTGTTTTCTTGGGGTTTTGAGAGCCTCTTCACCACAGGTTGCAGAATTAACTGTGTACTTTGGGGTCCGGACTCAAATAAAGGAGGAAAAAAAGCAGTGCAGGACTGAGACTTGGAACTAGATCTGTGAGCTATGCATTGGGAACTTATGGGTTGTTTTTTATTTTTTTGCTATCTTAATCTGAAAGATCTCTGATTATTTCACACATAACACTGAGGAAAGGTGGTTAAAAACACTCAGCAAAGCAGGAGACAGACGCGCCTCTGTGCCAGTGAGTGGATAACAGCCTTGTTTTCCTGATCCTCAGTCTCCAGGAGAAAGAGGTATAGTAAAAGTGTAGCTGGATCCGACACCCCCTTCTTTCATTCCTTTTTTTTCCCTCCAAAACATAAATCTGATTATTTTTTTTTCTGTCTATAGAGTGAGTCAGAAGCGTTAGGAAGAAGCTGCAACTAATGTCTGTGAAGGGAGGAACATGAGGCGATAGTGAATGTGATTTGTTCCGCTGGATCTGACTCATCCAGCAAATTCAAACACCTGTATTTCTGGATCTGCCATTCATTTATTTCTGGTTGTAAAAAGAACCTGAAATAAAATTTACCATTCCCCAATATTTACTTATACATCATTTTACTGGGAAAGGTAAATCAGGGTGAATGTATCCAGCGTTGCTGCTGTTCTCCCCACTACACCAAGATGCCCAGAGAGACTACTAAAGCTTGAAAGGGCTGCAAAAAATGCATCACACCAGCCACGGAACTGCATAGGCTTTAATATAAGCGAATTAGCCGATTAAAAGATCTGCCACTTTATTCATCACCCAAATTGTTTTTTCTCTTCCTCTCCCCTCCCCTAAATGAAGAGGACTAGGCGGCAGTGTCATTGGAAGGAGATACTGAATAGAAAGAAAAGAGAGGCACTTGACAGCGCAGCCTTGTGAATACAGAGACTGTTTCCCTTTTAGCGAGAGACTAAGAGAGTGTGTGTGTGGTGGCTTTTCTTTCTCTCTCTCTTCCCCCCCACCCCCTTAGTCCTTTCCTTTCTCTCTCGCTCGCTTTTTTTTTTTTTTTTTTTTTAATCTATCCGTGCAGCCATGGGTTGCCTGTTGATTTCCTCTTGACTGGAGAGAAAAGCAAACTGGAATTAAACTGCATCTAGAAAAGTGCAGCTCCTCAGACACGCATACGCACACGCATAGATACACAGAGAAAGGATGTGGTGGTGGCGGCGGCTACTGGCCTGTCTTAAAGAAACCCAAGTGTGCATCTGATTGAACACAGCCTGTGATTTCTCTTAAAAGATATATGTTTACTGCTAAGGATGATGATCAGCTGGTGGGTTTCTTAATATTTTTCCACCCCAAAACGGTTGAGTGGGAGGCTGGTAGTGAAGGGAGAGAAAGGAAACTACAAATCCGGACACTAGTTTGTTATGTGTTTTGTTTTGTTTTCCCTTCTACTCTCCAATTCTAATTCCCTTGCCTTGTGATTCGGGAAGGAAAGAGTGAGGGTGTACGAGACAGAGAGGGGGAAATACCGGTGGCAGCGAGATGCAGCTCTCTGCCGCAAGCAATGCAAGATTAGATCTCTAAATGCAGCAAAACACTCCCTGAAAACCAACAACCCCGCGGTGCAATCAGACATTTCACTGCCTCTCACTGCACACGAAGAAGGCTTCAACAACAAGCTGAGACTTCTTTCCCCTTCTGTTTCTCTCTCATCCTTTCACTCTATCTATCGCATCGCAAGGGATGAGTAGCAAATAAGCTTTTCTCCCCTTGCTTACAGACCTGTGGCCACCACCCCTTTCCCCATGTATATATAAACACACGTATTAAAAAAAAATCTTTTTGATCGTTTTTAGAAAAACAACCACCGCCGCCGATTTTTTATGATTGTTATTTTTACTATCCTTTGTACATCTGCGGAGATTCAAGGATCTGGAACACTTCGCCTGCCCAAAGGAGAAGACCTTTTTGCCAATTTTCTGATTTTTGAAATCCTCCCACTGCCGAAGTTGGACAGCCGAAGTAACTGCGAGGGGACTGCAAGCACGGCAAGCGCTTGCTGAAAGGCTGCCGAGGCTGCTCCCCCTCCCCCGCGGCCCCCCCGCTCGCTCGCTCCCTCCCTCTGAGCTACATGGTCCATTTGCTGCCTCTCATCCTGTGTCTCTGCAGATGTTTTAGAGCAACAGGTTCAGGAACTTAAAATATAGGGGTGGGGAGAGAGGAGGGGAAAAAAGAAAAAAAAAAAAAAAAAAAAAAAAAGGAACGGTGTTGGAGGAGGAAGAGCAATCCCCGCACAGGAGGCAGAGAAGACGGGGACAACCCTGGTCGCCGCTGCAGCTGCTGCCACCCCCACCCCTGCTCGGGGATGTACCTTTCCATTTGTTGCTTCTTCCTCTTCTGGGCTCCCGCCCTGTCGCTGAAGAACCTGAATTACTCGGTGCCGGAGGAGCAGGGAGCGGGCACGGTAATCGGGAACATCGGCCGCGATGCGCGTCTGGCGGCGGGCACGGCGGGCGGTGGGATGCTGCCCGCTGAGCGCGGCGGCCCCGGCGGTGGTCGCGGCGCCAAGTCCACCTTCAGGGTGCTGGAGAACTCAGCCCCGCACCTCCTCGACGTGGACGGGGAGAGCGGGCTGCTCTACACCAAGCAGCGCATTGACCGCGAGGCGCTGTGCCGGCGCAGTGCCAAGTGCCAGCTGTCCCTCGAGGTGTTCGCCAACGACCAGGAGATCTGCATGATCAAGGTAGAGATCCAGGACCTGAACGACAACGCACCGGCGTTCCCTTCTGACCAGGTGGACATGGACATTTCAGAGAATGCCGCGCCGGGCACCCGCTTCCCCCTCACCAGCGCCCACGACCCAGATGCTGGGGACAACGGGCTGCGCACCTACCTGCTCACCCGTGATGACTATGGCCTCTTCTCCCTTGATGTGAAGTCTCGTGGTGATGGCACAAAGTTTCCAGAGCTGGTCATCCAGAAGCCATTAGACCGTGAGGAGCAGAGCCACCACACCCTGGTGCTGACAGCACTGGATGGCGGCGACCCACCGCGCTCAGGCACGGTGCAGATCAATGTGCGCCTCATTGACTCCAACGACAACAGCCCTGTCTTTGAGGCAGCCTCCTATGTGGTGGAACTGCCAGAGAATGCACCACTGGGCACAGCTGTCATTGACCTCAATGCCACTGATGCCGACGAGGGCACCAACGGGGAGGTGCTCTATTCCTTCAGTGGCTATGCACCTGAGCGTGTCCGCGACCTCTTCAGCATCGACCCACAGAGTGGCCTCATCCGCGTCAAAGGCAACCTGGACTACGAGGAGAGTGGCCTTATAGAGATCGATGTCCAGGCTCGGGACCTGGGACCCAACCCTATCCCTGCTCACTGTAAAGTCACCGTCCGTCTCATTGACCGCAACGACAATGCGCCCACCATTGGCTTTGTGTCTGTTCGCCAGGGAGCACTGAGTGAGGCTGCCCCACCAGGCACTGTCATTGCCCTGGTGCGGGTCACCGACCGTGACTCTGGCAAGAATGGGCAGCTCCAGTGCCGGGTGCTGGGTGGTGGTGGTGGGCCTGGAGCCGTCCCTTTCACCCTGGAGGAGAACTACGACAACTTCTACACTGTGGTCACCGACCGTCCCCTAGACCGTGAGGCACAGGATGAATACAATGTGACCATCGTGGCACGGGATGGGGGCAGCCCACCACTCAACTCCACCAAGTCGTTCTCTGTCCGGATCCTCGATGAGAATGACAACCCACCCCGCTTCAGCAAGAACCTCTATGTGTTGCAGGTGCCTGAGAACAATATCCCTGGAGAATACCTGGGCTCTGTATTGGCCCAGGACCCGGATCTAGGGCAAAATGGGACAGTTTCTTACTCCATTCTGCCTGGGCATGTAGGTGACGTCTCCATCTACACCTATGTCTCTGTCAACCCAACCAATGGTGCTATCTATGCCCTGAGGAGCTTCAACTATGAGCAGACAAAGCACTTTGAGTTTCGCGTGCTGGCCAAGGACTCGGGTTCACCCCACCGTGAGAGCAATGCCACAGTACGTGTCACTGTGCTCGATGTCAATGATAATGCACCCCTCATTGTCCTGCCTGCCCTCATCAATGACACTGCCGAGCTGCAGGTGCCACGCAACGCCGGGGTGGGCTACCCAGTGGGCACTGTCCGTGCCCTGGACAGTGACTTTGGGGAGAGTGGGCGTCTCACATATGAGATTGTGGAAGGCAACGAGGAGCACCTCTTTGAGATGGACCCCACTAGTGGTGAGATACGTACCTTGCACCCCTACTGGGAGGAGCTCAGCCCTGTGGCTGAACTTGTGGTAAAAGTCAGTGACCATGGCAAGCCCAGCCTCTCTGCAGTGGCCAAGCTCATTGTGAGGGCCTTGGCGGGGCCCCTGCCTGAGGCTGGTGAGCCACAAGTGAATGGTGAGCAGCATCGGCGACCACACTGGGACTTGTCTCTGCCCCTGATCGTGACCCTGAGCACTGTCTCCATCATCTTGCTGGCTGCCATGATCACTATTGCTGTGAAATGCAAGCGAGAGAACAAGGAGATCCGAACCTATAATTGTCGCATTGCTGAGTATAGCCACCCTCAGCTGGGAGGAGGGGGAGGCAGTGGCGGGGGAGGAGGAGGCAGTGGCAGTGGAGGGGGCAAGGGCAAGAAGAAGAAGATCAGCAAGAATGACATTATGCTGGTGCCCAGTGAGGGCGAGGACAGCCGGGGCCCCCTCAATGTCATGAACGTGGTGAGCAGCCCATCCCTGGCCACCTCACCCATGTACTTTGACTACCAGACCCGCCTGCCCCTCAGCTCTCCCAGGTCTGAGGTGATGTACCTGAAGCCCGCCTCCAACAACCTGACTGTACCCCAGGGACATGTGGGCTGCCATACCAGCTTCACAGGGCAAGGGACTAACGCCAGCGAGGCTCCCCCGAGCCGGATGTCCATAATTCAGGTAGGAGACTTTTAGAATACCCTGGACCTCACTTTAGATGCTGGTTTAACTTTACATTTTGTCTGCAGTGAAATCTGCTGTAAGGCATCACTGAGGAGATCAACCCAAGTCATTAAGGAGAGGTGGACTTAATAAAAGTGGAAACAGATCACATTTGATGTGTCTGGTTCTGCTGTCACACTGGCATTTCCTGTGTGGCTCAAAAGTAAGTGCTCACTGAAAGAAATGGAGCAGTGTAAAAGAGGTGCATGTAAGAGTGCAGGTAGGCACTTAATTTTGGGTCACTTGGGGCACTTTGGATTATTTTCCCAGAAGATCATCAGACAGAGGTGGGCACTTCCACAGGTTTCACATTGCTTTGGTTTGGGGCGTAGAAGGGGGAGGATGTTTCTGAAGCAGTCATATCATCTGTAGTAACGTGACATGGGAGAAACTCTACACACTGAGGACATCTATTGCAACAGTATATTATAGCCCTCCAATCCTGTATGTAAATATGAGCTATCTTTTCCAGATGTATGTTTTTAATTTTTTTTTAATTTCCTTCTTTAGAATATATATACATAAATATTTATTTTTGACATAGAACAGTATCATTGGGGCCCCATTGCCTCCTCCTCTCCCCATAAACAATCTCCAATTTTTGCTTAGTCAAGTAGAAAAATTGTACGTGGCAGCTCCTTTCTACCCCCAAATGTTAACAAAACTCATATCCTGTCATAAAACAGCAAAACAACTAGTCAGATTTCCAGTAGCCTGAGTCAATATTGATTATTGCTTTATAGTGAAAGACTTATGTGCTCTGTCTTTTACCAAAGCTCATTTAGAAATTACAGCTGGGCTGCATTCTGCTGTCAGTTATATCCACACTGTCCTCTACTGACTTTTGTGACTCTGAGAAATGGCAGAATTTGGACCATTGGATAAAGGATGCTGATCAAATGAATTAATTTCTAGCAGATAGTTTAAAATCCAAACTCAGAAGATATATTCCAGAACAGTGAACTCACAGAGTGAAGATGAGGGCAGAATTTGGCTCCAGTTGATTTAATTTAAAATATTACTTCATGATTAATGCAGCTTAATGTTCAAATACTACAGGTATGTTCCAAAGTGATTTTTAACTTTTGGATTGAAAGCAGGCTCTGGATAATGACTATTAAATATATTTGAAATGTCATATCTGTTTTGTCCTGTGGTTCTCCTAATATGCTGTTCTGAGTCATAGGGGAATGAGCTGAGTGTATCAGAAGTGACACAGACTCATTTTGTGAATGCAGCTAGTGGGAAAGAAGTTGCACTGTAGACACTTGATGTATTGAAAGAAAATTCATTATACCTTTGAGTTATCCTACCCTGCAGTCTGTGGACATCGAATGTTCTAGTTGCCAACTGCATCTAACATTTTAAACTAAATAGAAGTGGCCATCAGTAATTGTCAAGTAACCAAAATTCTGGTAACTGTGAATTGAATACTTTTAACAGAAAAAAAAATAGAAAAAAGAAAAAAGAAGAAGAAAAAAGAAAGAAAGAAAAAAAAAAAACAAGAAAAATCTGTCTGTACAAGGTCACTGTGAAATAATCCTCAACCTGTTACTGAGCTCTATCACAGAAACCATTTTATGCCTATCATGAAGTTGTGTTGCTATCAATTAGGTGAGCAGAACAATACTTAAAATCTGGAATTGATTTTAACAAAAAGTGACACTTCAGGAAAAAGTTTAGATTAGGACACAACCAGACATAATTTGATTTATAATTCATGCTTTACAAGACAAATAACTTTCAATGACATATTTAAGTAATGTAAATTTTTATTTTTTATTTTTATTTTTTAATGTAAAATGGAGTGGTCATAATGAAAAAAAAAAAAAAAAGAATAATATATTTTTAACCTACTGACAAGTGTAATAGTTACTGAAAGACAGAAAATTTTACCTTTCTACAACCATGTAATGTCTATATAAAGCAATTAATTCATGTATTGATGCTACTGAGTAGTAAAGATTCAATTGTAGTGTAAACTCCCTATGGAAAATATGACTCCTTTTTTACAGTGTTCACTGTATATCAGTCATGACTTTTTTTTTTTTTTTTTTTTTTTTTTCCCTGAGACATATATAAAGCTCTAAGAGGAATTTCCTACCATAAAAAGGTGTGTTGTGGTTTCTATAAGAGTTTTCAACACAGGAACTGTGGGAAATGTTTACCATAACTTCACACAGAACATACATATGTAATGTTTTGCTCTTGCTTTCCTTGAATGTTTACACAGAGTGCTTGGGATGTTTAGATGGTGCAGATAGCAGATTAGGAAACATTTTTTCTGTAGTGAACACTCATTCAAACATAGTTTTTAATGCTGTACTTTGTAGTTATATTAACAAAACAAAACAGCATATGAAACCAAGCAGTTTTCTATTCAGGAAAGTCCCAGACTCAAAGTAGGTAGATGGGAATATCTGATCCTATTTGCTATGATTTTGTATTACTAAAATACATTTTGTATTCTCCATCTCTAGAGTAAATACTATATAAGATTTGCATTTAGACAGTAGAATGTACATTTAGAATGTAGACAAGTACTTTCTGTCTGGTCCTTTATTTCTGTGTCATGTAAAATTCAAACTGCAAACTTACAGAGAAACAGTAAAGGATAAGCCCTCTATCTGCATCTAATACATCCTTAATCAATCCAGAAAATCTCTGTCTGGAAGCGCAAATTGCACAGTTAAAATCAAAGTTATAGCCAGTGGGGGGGGAGGGAAGGGTGAAGGTGCAGAATCCAAACAGTTCAAAAAAGCAAAAAGGTGTTGTTACCTCAGTAAAGGAAAGCTAAATGTTTTGTAGTGAATATTCACTTTAGTTTTTCCAGATATATTACTGAGTCGTGATAATCTTACACTATATAATTTATACAATGGACCTGCTTTCCTTCACTCTCATTTTCTCGGCAAGTGTTTAATGGCAGATTTCTGTAACAGGAAGCCATTATTAAAACTTTATGTTTATATACATATAAATATATTTACTTATACACTATGGATTTATATATATACACATACTAAGTGTTCTATTATTACTTAGTACATTCAACTGAGTTTATAAATATTTAAAATCAAATAAATAATTTCTTTCTTAGTAAGATCCAGGTTTTCTCACTCTTATTAGGAGTGCCTATTTTTTTTTTTTCTTTGCAGTAATGGCTATTAACATCAGTAAGTATCATGATTCCCTGATTTCTGGTGAATAGAATTTTGTTCTACATACAGCTCAGGTTGTATCAATGTACACCTGTGGGTTAAACTCATTGGCTATGGGTTTCAGACTGACACCAAAGGACCATCACTTGAGTAAAAAACTGCTTGATACGTGTTAGAGCTGTGTAATCTTGTAAGCATCTTCTGTTCATTAGTCACAAGGTTTAAAAACTTGTTGTTTATTCACTACTTTGTAGTATTTGGCTATATGCAGTTATCCCATGTTATTAATGAACAATGAAATTATTCAGTGCCATATTAATTAGTTTAAACATGCACACATATAGGTACATATAACATTTTGGATTAATAGACAAGGATGCTGAATACCTACAGCATAAGAGAGGCATTGACATAGTAGAGCTGCAAATGCTTAGGGTCTGTGAAAATAGACCGTTTGTGATTCAAGCGCTCATGAGGTTGATGTGCATGAAGAACAGTGTTTAACTGGGAAGTTAGAACAGCCACACGTTAGCATGTTTCCTTGTTTTTTGCTTCAGCAATCATATTCTAAACATTCTTTAGAAACAGTGCTTTCAAAGGGTGAGTCAATAAAAAATATTTAAATATTTGCAGGAGAAAATGGAGTCTCTTAATGGCTGAAATATAATATGTATTCACTCTAGAATTTAAAGACTACTGGGAAAATTCTGTTCATCTTGTTCTGGAGAGTACATCAAGTTGATCTACTCACCTGGTTAAGAGAAACAGTATTTTGTTTTATTTTGAAGAGCAGTCATTAAATATTTGTATATTTAAAGCATATATATGTATAGATACAATTATGAAAAATGTATAAACTTACACACATACGTTCATATCTCTCCTACCAAAAAGTTCTGTGTTAATCAGTTTGTATTAACGTGGGAAAATCTTTCCCTGGTTGAACAAGGCACAATTTTTTTTCCTGCAGGTTTCCAACAGATAAAAGAATGGATGGATACAGGGAAATGAATAGGTTGTTTAAATAAATAGGTTCTGGAAAAAGATTCCTCAAAGTGATATGATAGAGTTATAGAAACCTGTATCCATATACAAAGATTGTTTATGATCCTAGAAATTATTTTTTATTTCACTTGTGGTGCAACTTGGAGAGGTTTGTATATGTATGAGGAATGAGAAGGGACTGAATAAAGGAGGCGGTGGTCACAGCTTTTTCTAAACAAACAACAAAAAAGAATGATTGTGTTGCAAGAAACTCTCAAGCTGGGAATCACTGCAGTTGCTGTATCAGCCAGTCCTGCAGCATTTTAAGATAAAGTACAGATCATTCCTAATACTTCAGGCACCTGATGTTTATGATGCACCAAAAGATTACTGTCAAGCCCCAGTGCAGCTTCATTGCCAGGTGTGTGGTAGTACATAAGAAGTAGCAGTCTTCAAGAGAAATAAAAATATAATTTGTATTAATGCTCCCTTGTCTTTACATGTAGTGTTGTTCCATGCTTTACTTTGATTGCAAAAAGAAGCACAAAACTTTACTTACAAAAGTTGCATTCATTCTCAGTGTTTTACATTCTTGTCATAAATCAGTCAATAAGTCTGATTTTTGTATCTTCTGCTGCAAATAAGGAGTATTATTCTCTTGCATTTTAGCTGATAGAAGTTTACATTTTGCACCAGGGAGATTTGGGGGCAATTTTACATGTTTGCAGGTAGACAGGTCTGTACTCTATATGTTTGGATTTTGCAGCTTCATATTCTAGGGCCATATCTAAGGATTGTTATCAAATGTAATATCAGAATTGCCTTACTATAATGCATTATGGTAGTTATTACAATCTGTCAAGGTTAGATTTCTTGCAAAATTACTCAAAATAACTACGAATGCTTGCATTGTGTAGATAGAGTCTGCAATTAGTATGATTTTGTGTTTTGCAGTTCTGTAGCATTATGTTTACTTATTCATCGAAGTAATATTGGGGTTGACTGGAAAAGAATTGCAGGACAGAATCTTTTTTTATGTTTTGGTGAAGCATTATCTCATTCTTCCTCAAGATACCCTGATAGCACAATGTACTTTGGGACCAGAACTGGCAACCTAGAGCTCACCCTTGCATCCACCCCGGCTGCCGAATTAGGCAGAGGAAGCAGGACTGGATTCCTGTTTTATGTTACTGCTGCTCTGGTTTTGGTCTTAATCTCCTTGCCAGTATTGTTTATAGTAATATTATTTTCAAAAGGATCACTCCTGATATATAAATCCATGTGAGATCTAAATAATTTTGAAATGCTATAATATTAAGCAATAAAAATAATATAGATAAAGGCAACTTAGGAGGCTGAAGTAGAACACTGATGTAAGAAAGAAGTTGTTGCTGCCAGAATAGAAATTCTCAATTACCAATAAATTAAGAATAATAACGTCTCCATAGAATTTGCTGTTTTATAAATTATAAGAGTATAAAAAAGTTAGTGAAGTTAAAAAAAAAAAAGATGAGGCAAGTCACGCAACATTTACTAGATCACACAATGGGTCTTAAAGTTGCTTGAGCTTTCCTCATCTTGGTTCTCACGCTTACTGCCTAACCTTAACAGGGAAAATTCACATACATTTGTGATTACCATTTTTTTGTACGAATGATTCTTTGACCAGTTATCTTTTAACAGTAGATTTGGTCAGCTTTCTGTTAACCTTACACACGCTGGTGAAAAAGGCTGGTTTTACTCAGATATCAGTCAATAGCATAATTTTGACTTCATCAATTATTTCAGTGGTTCAAGAGTAAATTGTGACTAAGATTCTCACAGAGTGCAGCTAAGAATAGTATGATTAGGCCTGTTATTTTTAGACTTTAGCTTTTTGTATTTTCTTACAGCTTCTTTACAAACATTAATTGAGGAGGCTGGAATTTAGAGGATTTCATAACTATGATGTAAACTGTAACATAATCAGGTGTGCAGCTGAAAGGAGAAATCAGACTCCATTGAACATATTGCTGAGCATATATTTTCATATGTTTTCACAAACTTTTAAAAGTGTGCAGAATACAGATTATTCTTAACATTTAGCAAATATTGTTATGTAGTAAATTATCATTAGGTACCTGTGAAATATTGCCAGATAACATGGGCTATTAAGAAGGCATAGGTACAAACTTACTTTTCTAAGAAGGTAAAAATATCATCAAATAAGAATACATCCAAAGTCACAATACATGACCATGTATCCCAGTTGGGATTTTGTTTTCAAATGAAAAATATTTTTTTCAACATTTTTTTCTTAATTTTTTATCTTCCTTCTCAGGAAACAATAACATACATGCTAATATTTGCATTTATATTTTTAAAGATTTTGCTTTATCTCTCTTTCCTTCATTGTTCCTATAAAAATTAACATGTCTTGCCAAATTTGTTTTAGGTAGAAGACACTCATTATACATATAAAAAGTGTATGTATTTGGCTTGTTGTTTTCTTACTGAAGAAAACATGTAGGATGCATGGCAGAGGTCTTGAGATACCTCTTCAAGATTTACGATTCTCAGCACGTATAAAGGAAAGACATTTTGCTACTAGTACTAGTATTTTACAACAGGTGAGAATTTTCTGTGAAAAGAACTTAAACAATGATTTGTTGACCGGAGCAGAAACACAGCTCCGTTTTTATCTTGAAAAGTGTCAAAGCAATCCTTTGATGTCAAAAGGTCAGAGTAGAGCAGTTGGGACAAATTTTTGCAGCAGATAGTCTTATAGCTTTATGCTTTCAGTTGTATCTCTACTTCAACTGTAAGAAGAGAAGTGGAGAAATTAATGCTAAAGGGTTTGAGAATCTAGGAAAAAAGTGAAAAGTATCAGGGCAGTGCAGGTTGTTACTTAAATAGGGAAAAATAAAAAATAAAAAGAAAGAAAAATAAGAAAGGTACGCAGAAGACAGCGGCAAAATCATTTTGTGGGAAAAGTTCACTGAGTGTAAGAGTTTCATTTGTTAGGTTTTTAAGGAAGCAGCAAGGAGATCAACTATTTGTTGCAGCCTTTCTTGATATGATTAGATGAAATGGAGTAGTATACTGCCTGCCATAAGTCATAGCCAGGGTGTGTTCTAAGCCCTTGTAATGTATTTGTCATGGTCTTTTTAGAGCATCCTTTAGTTTTTTTGTTTTGTTTTGTTTTATTTTGTTTTGTTTTGCTTTTTGTTTTCTTCCCTGCAGAAGATTCTGGATTAATTACTGTAAATCCCACAAGAAAAAAATAGATAAATTATTAAGCATTTTAGATAAAATTCTCAGTATTAAGTACTACATTCAAGAACAAGCAAATTCATATGAATGTCTCTGTTAATTAGGATATTAGGCAGTGCTTTAAATAACCTCCTTGATCAGTCATATGTTTTCTAGCTGAGTCCCAAAGGCTTCTGATACAGTTCCTGCTTATTAAGGTCATAGGAGAAGTATATCTTTCTTTACTGAATTGCTTCAACTAGTTAGTGGTGTTACCTGTACAGGATAGCATCAAATCAGTTCATCTCTTACTTGCTTGAAATGATAATTATTATTATTTTTTTCCTGTCTGGTGATGTGTCCTCAAAAAAGCAGTCCATCTACATATGAAGATAAAGCTGAATTGCTTCAGCCAATTATTAATGTTGCTTGTAAAGAAGCACAGCATAAAGATCAGTTTGTATCTTATTTTCATGTGGTGAGGAGCCAATTCCTCTTTCAATCCCCAAGACAATCAATCCCATGCTGATCTATTTTCAGTTCTGTATTCTATAGGCAATCTAGACAAATAAATACTTCAAGTGAACAGTATTTCATATTAGCTGTGGACATTTCTACTGGCTGTCATATATGCATCAGACCAGAGTTCCTCTGGTTCAGAAAATACTTTTGCTCATAACAGAAGCGTTTCTAATCACATTCTGTTTGCTGCTGGGTGACTGCATGCTGCAGTCTCCATGGCATGCCAAAGGAGGACTCTAAAAGGGAAAAACAAAACTCTTGTTACAAGATACAAATGCATACTTTCAGTTGTGTGGGTGGTACCTCTGATCGATGCATTGTAAGTTTTTGCAGTGATAGACATGTGAAATTAGTTTCAGGCAGTGTTTCAGACTGTCTATTGATATATGTGTGACACGCTTGTATTTGCCTGTACTAGTTCTAGTGACACTATGATTACTGGTATTTGCAGTCCTTGCCCTGGAACACTTCCAAGCAGTTTTATTGTATTGAAATGGCTCTTACAGTTCATTGAGCATCTAGCATAACACTGCTGAATATGATTGGCGCGTTTGCATATATTTATTCAAAAAAAATCAGGCAGTTAAACTGCATAATTATGGGAAAACGAATCATAACAATAAAAGACCATTTAAGTTAACAAGCTTTGTGATCAAAGGATAAATACAGGTTGGATAAATGAGACTCTAGATGTAACTAATCTACATAAATAGGCTTTGGTCTGATTACAGGAAAGGAATGTATTAAAATTATCTAAAGGTATTAAAAATAATTTTTCTTCAGTACCTTAAAAACATTTACTCTTATTTTATTTTTAATATTTCTGCATAATAAAAATAACTACGTTCAGAAATAGACCATGTTTATGTTTTTAGTTCTTGATTAGCAATGTTTACAGTGCAGAGAAAGCCTAAACTAACACAAGTAAACAAGAACAAAAAAGTTTTCATTCTAGCTTAAATGCATCGTGACAAAAAAATATAAAAAAAAATTAGTCTTATTTATTTTTTTTTACTGTTGCAATGTTTTTTTTTTTTTTTTTTTTTTTCTTGATTGACTTTTAATTAAAGAAAAACATTAAAGGGAACATTTAAAGGACAATTTCTTGTTTACTGTCTTTATCAGCAGAGAGCAGCCTTTGTAGTCTTTGAAAGCCAGTGCATTAAAAATCAATTCAAAGTCTTCAAAGCTGTAAACTCTTGCTTGCTTTGTAGATATATACTGTGTTTAAAATCATTGGAAGCACACTTGACAATTGAATTAAAAACAAAAGGTAAATAATGGCTTCATCAAACTTTTGAAGGATTTTAATGTATTTTTAATAATAGCTAAAGGATTTTCTTGCAGAGAACAGACATGTGAATAACAATTTGTAGCTTTTAAATGCATAATTTGTTCCTAATGACAGTTATATGTATTCTTTTATTAATAGAGTTTTGTTTTAAATTTCTGTTGGTGTTATTCTGTTCTTCTTAATGAATACCATGATTCAAACACAGAACATGTCAGTCAGTATCTTTACTTACTATATTTCTCTTTCATTCATTGCTGATTGCTAAGCAACCACTTATGGTTAAGCTTGTTTAGCTACAATTCAGCGTTTTTTCCTTTTTTTTTTTTTAAATTTTTATATATATTTTTTTATTTTAAAGTTAAACCAATAACCAATATGAGCTAAACAAATTTTATGCATACTTAATGAAAATATTTGGATTTTATAAAATTTTAAAGGTGACAGAAACCCAAAAGCATTGTTTCAACAAAGCACCTTAGACTCAGCACTTGGTCTTTGTTCTGACATTTTTGCCTGATATTGAGGTAAAGTCTGTTCTTTCCACAAATCTAGAAAGAGCAGAACAATGTCCTTAATCAGCAGATGATTAATTTTAAGGCCTATGGACACCAACTTAAAAAAAAAAAAATAAAAAAATCACAGTAGTATTATGTCTTCCAAGGCATGATCCTTAGAAAATATTCGGTGAATATTTTAATTTAGGTCAACAGAGGCACAGAGTTAAATAGATGGCTTACAGGATTGGAGTTACTGATATGTGTAAGCATATGCGGAACTCAATTTAGAATCTGTTACTTGAACTGCTCCCTGTTGCTTCTCTGCCTTGCTTTAAAAAACATTGCAAAGCTGCAAAAGCTGTTCGTATCACTTAGCCTCAAACTGCATTCTCTAGTACTCTACTGAGATAGTCCTCATGTCTGAATATTTGATGTTTTTGCTCTTTCACATAGACTTGCGTAATTTGATATGCAGATTCATAAAAACAATCCTGCTTTGATGATCATGAGCAAGATTATCCAGCCACAGCTGTAAAGTACCCAGTGTGTTCTTTTCTGATCTCTTCATCATTTCAGTGGATCAAATGACAATAAGAATATAGTGGAATTTAGAGTGCCTTTAATGAATTTAAATGTCTTTTAAAAATGGGAGCCAGGAAGCCTTGGAAACTATTTGAATTTCTACAGTGTATGACAGATAATATACGTGCATGTGTGAATGCC
Source organism: Aythya fuligula (assembly GCF_009819795.1). Taxonomy (NCBI): domain Eukaryota; kingdom Metazoa; phylum Chordata; class Aves; order Anseriformes; family Anatidae; genus Aythya; species Aythya fuligula. Next base: position 172,574,663 of record NC_045559.1, on the reverse strand, counting down.
TACATGTAGGTACATAGATGTTAGAACAGCATAGATTGAAAACAACTATCTAGCTGGATAAAAAGTATTGTTAACAACCTATGCACATCTAAATTATTTTATTTATTTATTTATTTACATTGTATATGATCTGTGCAGACTTCTGTCAGTCTGTATCTTTTACTGCACCCTAGAAAGCATCAAGTTCAGAGACAAATTCTGTTGTCATTTTTTCCTGAGGCAAGGATATAAGTAAGGAAGGACCTAATTTTCCACTTCATGGTAGAAGTTATACATCTTGCTTAAAACTGTGTATCCCACTATCAGACTTCAGGATTGAGAGATATGATGAAAAGTAGGGATGAAAAGTAGGTACAAGTCATGTAAGATGTGAGCATAACCCTCAATCATTTTGCTAAGGTATTAAAAAACAAACAATAATTTGTATCTTACAGTTTTGAGGCAAGAAACTTATCAGTCAACTTTGTAGCCATGGGGTGAAAAAGAGAGGAAAACAAAATGTTTTGTGTTATTTCCCTTAGTGCATAGTCTTTATATTGTCTAAGCTTGCATTCTGTCTGTTTAAACCACCTGTAACTTCTTATCAGGCCTAACAAAATACAATGTTGCAAGAGACAGAATAATTTAATTAATTTGTTTTATTAGTGTATTAATCAGCCACCATGTATTTGATCTTCCCAAATAGTTTGCATCCCATCATCACAAAAATGTGATCACACTGAAATAATAATTCTTTCAGTTGTGAAGTAGTTCATTTTAAGTATTCATGTGTTCATTGTTTCAAACAGACTACTAGATTTTTGAAGAAAGCTTTAATTAAACTTTATTTAAAAATATATACACAGAACACACATTGAGCCTCTTTTCTTCATCCCCTTCTACGCTTATATTGGCAAAGGAACCTTAGGAGTGAGTAGCCAGATTTCCAGGTTTTGACCCACTTCTTAGTCTATTTTACTTGGATGAAGATAAAGAAAAAGAAAACTGTTTCTATTAAACAAGCCTTAGGTATTTTGGCTAATATTGGCAAAGATCTTTAGATAAAGATAAATTGTTTGCAGTTATACTGGTCTTGCTGATAGCAGTCAATGAAGAAACAAGTTCATGTGTTGAAGAGCTGGAGGAGGAGAAGAGATTGTTTAAAAAGGTTTTGTTCTGATTTAAATTTTGAGCCATACATTTTCTATAGTATTTTATAATAAAGACAATTACATTGTAGTTTGGGTTAGAATACATGCCCAGTTCTCAATCTCAAAACCCAATTTGTTACTACCTGTGGCTATTTTATTAAAAAACAAACAAACAAACAAAAAAAAATAATAATTGGTATGAGTCTCAGCAGTCTAAAAGTAAATTTTTATTGTTTATTTTTTCCAATTACAACACCTCCTTTAGGCAGATGTGTGAAAATGGCAGTTTAATTCTTGCCAGTATTTGTCTATTCCTTGTACATTCTAAAAATTGACGGTAGCTTGGCTCATCATTATGTTGTTGATGTTCATTATGCTATAGTTAAGTTAAAACAGCAATCCTATTATTAATCTTTAGAAATAAGGCTTTACACCATTACCTTGGAAACTCTCTGCTGAATTTTGATACAAAAGTTCCTAGGAATAAGATCCTAACTCAATTTTCATGGAAGAGGATTGATTTTGCTCTTGATCTTAGTGCACTTTTGCAGGACAGGTAGTATTTTATTACTTTATGCCTGAGAAGATTTAAACGACAACTACCAACAAACCCAGTTTACTCATTCTTGGGAACTCGTGTTGAAGTTAATGAAATTGCATGTGAACTGAAGACTGTATTTTTGGCCTTGCTTTTTGTTTTATTCACAATGGCACAGTAGCCATAGTAGCTTATTTAGAAATAAGCGTCAATAAGTTACAATGTCATTTAATTCTGTAAATGAATAACTTTCCATGGAAATAATTTAATCCATCTCCCAATGAAATTCTCTCCCTGAAAGAAAACAAAACAAAGCAAACCAACAACAACAACAAAACTTTTGAGGATATATGTGCAGATTTGCATTTACAGGTATTCTCTCTCCTAGAGACAATTCTGTGTAGACAAGAACTTTGTGTTGAGTTCCAGTGAAGTTGGAAGTTGATATGACTTCATGTGGGCTCTTGATCCACCTGCAGAGAGCAGCATTAGTCTGTACTACACATAATTGGTTTGTCTGTTCACTGGGAACAACCTTAAGTTAGTATTTTTCCCCTTTGCATGAGTTCTTGTTTGGAATTTCATGCTCTATACCTGTAATATTTTCAATTTCTTTTCCCATTTTGAAAGAGGATTCCTCCCCACACACACTTATGCATGCTGGTTTGGGACTTATGTAATGTGGACATTGTTTATATAAGGTTGCATAAAGTCTTTGAAAATTTAAATGTAAGAAAAAAAAAAAAAAAGAAAGAAAAAAAGATATACATCATTCAGCTTCCATTGCATGCATTCTGTTCCTGAAAAAAAAAAAAAAAAAAAAAAAAGTGTTCAAGTGCAGTCTGAACATCCTGCTGATTAAATATAGAGGCAAACCCATAATTTAATCACTGTATTCCAACTATACCCTCAGTCAGATATTAGTATTCCTGTACAGTCTCTATTCCTGGTGAAACTTGCAGCAGTGTCCTAGACATTGACAAACTAACACAGAAAGAGGACTTTTTCTAATCCTGCAATCTTTGCAGAGAAGTCTTTGTTGTAAGGCTTATTTTAACATCAAAATATGATTTCATAGTCTCAGTATGACAAGTTTTAATGAGAAGCATAATCCAAAAATTATTTTTCCCTAGGTTGTTAAGAATTTACATGTCAAAGTCACCCCCTAAAATACATATGAGTTTACAGATTACCAAGATAAGTGGGTGCAGTGTTCTAGGTAAGATGATCATACCTCAAGAAAGGTAACTATCTTCACTTGTTCTGTCATGTCAATTAACTTAATATGTTATTAAATTATAACCTGTATGAAGTCATTGCAGTATGCTAACATTAAAGTGACAGTGATATGGGTGATTATATGAAGCTCTGTATCCAAAAAAAAATTATTTTTTCTGTCCAAGTCTACTTGTCCATTGCTATTGTATTAATGGTGTATTCAATCAAATTTTAATTTTATGAGTTATCTCATCATAGGCAAATGACTGTTATGGCTTTAAAATATATTTAGGGACAGAACCTCTAGCTAAATTTGTGCAAGCCTAAATTATTTATTTTATGTCACAAATAATAAATCAACTCATCATCATTTCACACTTGAAAATCTCCTTACACAGGCATGTGAATCTGTAAAGTTAATCTACTATTTTGCCATAAATTCAGCCATTATTTTGGCAGTATATTTAGTGGTGTGTCTTTTTCTAATGCTAAGAGGAAATAATTATGCTAAGATATTTGTGTGAGAGCAGGCCTTTACATACTATCAGAAAGTCTCTTATAGAATACCTTGTTGGTGATTAACAAAATATTGTAAGAAATTTACGTGACATAAATGTGATATTATGGTCACGTAAATGTAACCATATTGTAACCTTTAGCACCTATGTTTTACTTCTTATTTCCTAAGGAATTTAAGGGAATCATTGCTTTTCTGGGGAAGGCTTTTAGGAAAAGAACGGGGATAAGGTTGCGGCTTGAAAGGAAAAGAGGTGATCTAGATTTACTCCGTTCTTCTGTCCATCACCTTAGAAGAAATCTTCAGTGTCCCCCTCTAAATACATTTTCTGTACAGGCAGTATGGTTTCAGAATCAGGTTCTGCTTTATCTTTATTGTTTTTTGTTTGTTTGTTTTTCCACACTGTAGTGAAGAAGCACAGAACTGGACTCTTCTGCCGCATGCAGTGTCTGTTGCCTAGTGAATCACCCTTCCCTGTCATTGACATTACTATTCTGTTTAAATGTTGTCCATGGAGCAGACCATATGCTGGGATAAAGGAACATTACATTTAAGAATATCTTCTCATCACTACCATAATCTTTCTCCTGCTCCTTTTCAGCTTTCTACAGCATGCAACATATGAATCTGTGGGAATGTAGCACACTACTTATCCCATAATTGAAGAAGACTGATCCAAGGACTACTGAAACCAATTTGACAATATCCATTGATTTCAGTGGACCTCAGGTCATGGCTAGTGGGAGTTTTATTGTTGACTTTAGTAAGAGTATAGGTTGGACAGAAGAAGGTAAATGTAGTGGTAGATGTTAACAAAAACTTAACAGATTTAAAATATCTGGTGTCTTTGTTACCCCTTACTAAATATTATGAGTACAAAACAGTTTGTCAGTGTTAAAAGGCCATAATTTGATCTCCTCTTCACCTTATATTATTGCAGCTTTTATAAAGCTTTTATATGTTCAGAAAGCATTTCTGATATGCTGCTCTCAGAAACAGGAAAACAGCAGTTTAAAAAGAGGACAAATTCTACAACTCCTACTGGCTTCACTGAGTATTCGTGTTTGGTAAGATCTTTCAGATATATGTCAAAATTAAAAATAAAATCCCAAGAGCTTACAATTGCATAGTGGAATTTGTGTTTATGAAAGAAAGGCAGAAAAGACAAAGTTGTTTTTACACAGGAAAAAAAAAAAAGGTTACAAACGTGAGAAAAAATATTTTTGAAATGCTAAGAAGTACTTTGATAATCTCCTTAAATTTTGAGACAGTAGTGTTTTTTTTTTTTTTTTTTTTTTTTTTTTTTTTTTAAGTCTCCATCTAATTTTAATTTCTTAACTTATAGATTTCATAGTTAATGTGGTTTGGAATGAAAAAAAAAAAAAAAAAAAAAGCAACACACAAAAATAATGATATCAAAGATATTCCCCCAAATGTTATTTTGATTTCATGCTATGATATTTTTAGAGTAAACTGATGAGTGCAGATTTCATTCTAGTTAGCTAACTGTAGTTGAGTTTGTTATGCAGTAAACATAATATCTGTTAGGAATACTAAGGTAGACTCAATATGGTGGGAGCCATAGATAAAAGGTGCATTAAAGCGTTTCAAATTCAATCATTAGGTTTCATTGCACCCATCTGCTACCAGAAAATATAATTGGCAACTTGATTCATTGACCTTTAACTGTCATTTTGGACCACTTTTTTGTTTGTTTGTTTGTTTGTTTGTTTTAACCCATATTTTCAAGTTAGACCTACAGAGTTAATTTCATAAGAGAATACCTAATACATTTTGATGAAATTACTTTTTTTTTTTTTTTAAGAAACATTTTTTTAAAAATATAATTAGGTTTAATGGTCTGTTGTATATTCTACTAATCCAGTCAAAGTAGTTATTTAATATTGAATAGGTTAAAAGCAACTAATGTTCAACTTCATTAAGGCTTCTATTAAATAGAAGACTTGCTGAACTTCTACTTACATATATATAGCATATATATAAATACTATATAATATATATTAAAATAATTAATATGAGGTAGCAGTTCACGTACATATATATATATAAAAGTATATATATATTCTACTTATATATATATAAGTAGATATATTATAGATATAGGTATATATATACACTACTATGCATGTAGTATATATATAGTATATATATATTCTACTTATATATATTATATATATTATATAATATATATATAATATATACTTATATATATAATAATATATATATAATATGTATATAATATATATATACTTATATATTATATATATTATATAATATATATAATATAAGTAGAATATATATGTACTTATATATATGTGTGAACTACTACCTCGTATTAATTATTTACAGGGTTTTCTGTTATGCTAAAATTATATTTAGAAGCTTCATTATATCGAGATTATACATCACAATACAAGAGCTAAATAAACATTGAAATTGTGGAGCTTTTTATATTTTATTCCTAAAATGTGTCTTATCTTTTTATTTTTCTGGCACAGATACTAACTCATGTGCAATCTCCTGGCATTTCTATGTGTGTGGAACAAAAGCATACTATTTTATGATATAACAGTGTTACTTTCAGCAAGCAGGAAAAATAATGTGATAAATGAGGATTATTTAATATTTCCTCAGTGATGGTAAACTATTAAAGGGTTACACATGTTTTTCTTCACACAGTTGCACAAAACTCCTCAAATATTTATATACTATAGAGACAGATGTATGTAACCTAACCTTATAATCCCATTTCACAGCTTTCCCTGATACTGGGGAGCTCAATAAATAGGAAGCCGATTATATTGGCAGTATAACTCCATTAATAGGATTTGGATTTGCCTTATTGACAAGCCAGTACTGTTAATATGATCCAGTATATTAAATTGACAGGAAAACTGGAGCAATAGAATGTATCTGCAGTCTAATTGACAAGGAAGCTCTTTCAAAAGGTTCTTAATGTGTTTTTTATTGACAGCGCAGCTTCAGGAAGTACATATCATTTGTGAACAGTGTAAATATATTGGATGCAACTGTACTAGTAGATTCAGGGGGAAGTAGTTACTGTTCTGTTTTCCCATACTTCCATTTTTACTTTGATATAAGTTGTATCAAGCTCTCATAAGATCTTCAAAAATATTTCTTAAAGCACTAGTCTAACTGCACTGCTCACAGGCGTTTGACAAGTTGTGAATTATTTTAAATGTGTTCATCATTTTTAAATGAATAGAGGCAATACAGAGCAATGCAATAATGTGTCATGAATTTCATTATGTTTATTTATTGATGCTGTGGTAGCAGAAGCAAAGCTATTGTACTTTCAGCTAGAGCTCTTTACGTGGTGTGATATTTTGCACCTCTTCCTACGTTCTGATCTTGCACCTTCTCCAAAAAAATAGTTCATTGTAAGAGTTCATATTACAATTAGATTTTCCTAGTCCCATTTGACAGCTCTGCACATTCTCTTCCCAGATTGTGTTAAATTCATTAGAGGTATACATTTCTTGTTTCTGTTCTGCAAAATAAAAAGAGACTCAGAGACCTAAAAACATTATGAAACCAACAGCAAATAAGTTCAGCCTGGAAAGTCTTCTTGATTCTCTTTTCAGTAGAGGAAATTTTGGGGTTCAATTTCCACGCTTTTTTTCCTAGCTACACCTTTCTTTGAGAAGAAAGTCACACCTTTCTTATAGGTCTCCCCATAAATACATATGTTATAACCTGGTACAGGAGCTTAAGGCTTTTGTTAAGCTTACTTTCCTTCTAACGAATAGGCAAACTTTTTCCTGAAAGGTTAAAACCTTTATATACACTTATATATACACATATAAGAAAAGCTGATCCTGGTTTGTTCTTGATCGTCTTTCAGGTCTCTTTTTTTTACCAGGGCCCAAAACAAATATGTCTCTCTGCAGTGACCTCTTTAGCTTCTTCAGACTTCAGGTTGGTGCAACCATCGATGAAGTGAGAGAAAGTTTGACTGGCCCCTGTTTCAGTATGGTATTCCATCTTCTTCTGTGCCTTGTTCATCGCAGTGTAAACTTGTAAAAAAATTTAAAATAATTTCTTTCAGTGAGACAGTACTACAAATATAACTAAAATGTCTATATCAATATAGAATATAAAATGTCTATATCAATAGGAAATCTTAAATAATAGATCAATTATATATATATGCAACAAATTTGGTATAACTGGATAGATTGGTAAATTATTCCTCTACTTACAGGAAAGAATGGTAGTTTCTGTCCCCTGAGTCTAATTTTTCAGAAGCCATACCATGCATCAACTGAATAGCTCAGGAACTCTCCCTCACAGTTTTGCTTTTCTCACTCAAGAGAAAAAGAAAACACAAGTCACCAGCATCTTTCAGTAAAACGTATAGCATCCTAGTGAATGATGTGGCCTTATGCATCTGTTTTTCTTGTCCTGTGTTTTTAAAGAACACTACATATGTCAGAAATTCACTTAAACACATTGTAGTTCTTGTAGCACCAAAATATACATTTTTGCATCAAGTGTGAAACTTCTCAAATATGTATGTCATATAAGTTATACCTCAAAAATATTTTCAGAAGATTGAGAGTGGAGAGTAGATACTAGGACAAGATTTCTTAAGACAGTATACTTAATTTTGCCCTTTAGATAAGTAAAATAATTTATTAAAAATTTACGTTTATTTACTTTTCTACATTTTATATCATTTTAAATATATTTTAATTGTATTTTAATTTATATTTTGTTCGACTAATATCTCTTCTTAATGAAAAAAGTCCAATGAAATCAAAAGCTACTTCTTCTAGCTAAGCAAATACGCTCAGTGGAAGACTGAGGTGCCTTTTGCAAGAATTGTATTATATTGAACACAAACAGCTCCTAACAAAATCAAGACAATTGTCAGGTCTTTCAAAACTTGATTTGGCAGAATACAATTCTTTTGGCTTGAAAAGTGATTGCCATTATATAGGAACTTTTTTTTTTCTTAGGGGGAAGGGTGAGTGCTTGGAATTAATCTTCTTAAGAAAAGACACAAAGTCCATGACTTAGATATTAAATGATAGTCTGATAAAGAGGATGATATTTCATTTCATTTTTGTATTTAATGTTTAATTAAAAAGAGTTAGATTCAGCAAAGACATTTTGCTTTATTATAGTTTCAGGTATGAACACCTACATAAAATAGAATTGTGTTGAATCATTTCTGAGAATGTGATACTTGTTCTTGTAATTCTGAGAAAAAATTATAAATATTCTAGTACCCTAATATTCATAAATCTGATTAATGTTTTAGTCCTTCTTTTTTAGATTTTCAAATACATCTTTCCCTAATATGACAATTATTTCCAGGCATAATTTGTCAAGAATACTTAAATATTGCATTTCTCTCTCTCTCTCTGTCTCTCTCTCTCTCTCTCACTTTTCCTCACTTTTTTTTTTCTTTTTATTTTATTGTTCTTTAACTTTATTTAAACAGTGTGAATTAGACCAATGCTTGCTCTAAAATTTTCAGAATGATGGTATGAAAAAAGGTTTTGATTAAAAAGAGAAAAGGAAGAGAGCTAGAAACATCCAATTTTTAATAGAGAGCTTTCTTTTTATAGGAGTTTTTGAAAGCAGACGTCCTGCAAAGTGCTCCATGATTCTTTCATTGAGCAATAGTCAATTCCCTGAAATTTGATTGGATAGTATGAGCCTGTAATTTTAATCCTAATATTCTTTTTGAAATATATACATATAATATACATAAACACATGGAGAACCACCATAGCTTCAGCTACAAAAGTATCAAAACATTTCATTAATTTTGTGAACATCAATTTCTAAAAGAAAACAAAGAAAGAGAAATTAATGTAGCCCATTGTTAAAAATATTCCCAATAATTCCTATTTCACTGTGTCCAGGCTGGTTCAAACTGCTTTCACTTATGAAGCTTTTTTCTTTTATTTTCTTTTTCTTCCTTCCTTCCTTCCTTCCTTCCTTCCTTCCTTCCTTCCTTCCTTCCTTCCTTCCTTCCTTCCTTCCTTCCTTCCTTCCTTCCTTCCTTCCTTCCTTCCTTCCTTCCTTCCTTCCTTCCTCCCTTCCTTCCTTCCTTCCTTCCTTCCTTCCTTCCTTCTTTCCTTTTTCTTTCTCTCTTTCTCTCTCTATCCTTCTCTCTCTCTCTTTTTTATTTTTATTTATTTTTTTAATTTCTTTCTCTCCCATGTGAGATTATTTAAGGTTTATAGATCTTATCAGGATTTTTTTCTGATAAATGTTAAAGTGTAACAATTTTGTGTGTATGACCTCTCCCTTCTACTGGGAATAAAGTAAATAAAAGTTTAAGGGAGTTAGACATTCACATCTCTCCATGAATCATTTTGAATCAGATTCTTCTAAATCGCCTAGCCTTAAAATTAAATGTTTGCTTATTATCCCATTTGTTTTATATTGATATTGTCATATGTGAAACAATGCTCTTTCTGCTGCCTAGATTTTGGACTGCCCTTTTACAAGTCATCACAAGTATGATATTTCCATAGTTCATACAAGAAGGCCTAATGCTTTTAGAATAGAAGGAAAAGAATACAACTCAGAGCTGTGCAGCTGTATACGTATAGTTGTCAACTATTTATAGCTGTCCTTTTGCAACAATGAACTTACTGTAAAATGGCAACCAGCTGTTTAGATGCAATATGAGGGAAATTGGTCAAATGACAATTTAATTAAAGGTCATTAATAATTACCATAAATACAAAATTTCTCAGAAGCAACTTCCACTGTTAAGAATGTAGGTAAGATTTTGTGGTAATTTCTATTTTAAAATTTATATTTTGCCTAGTTCAGGGTGTGTGATATGCTTTTATTGCTATGACAAAGTAGAAGCAAAAGAAGCAAAAAGTATGCTCAGTTCTGACTATGGTCCAGATTATAGAGAAGTCCTTAGCACCATGTTTAAGGACCTGCTATAATTAATTGCAGGGCAAAAGTCTGTTTTGTGTTTCCTAAACAGATAGTAGAGATTTGATGAAAAGGCATTTTATAACATATATTTTGCCTGATGATGGCATGAATAATGGGTGTTGATTCTAGTTGCAACTGTGTTTAAGAGGAAGCAGATTTATCAGTAAAAGTATGAGGTCAGTTTTCCTGGACATCTATAGTTGAAATATTAGACCTAGAAAATAAATATGAATTCTGCAATTGTATACGTTTATTTAGGTCAAGATGTATGTGTATGTTGTAACCTTATATATATATATATCATACATATATATATGATGTGGATTTGCTGCTCACAAGAGATACTAGCTTTCAACTTGAAATGGGAAAAGAATAAAAGTCAGAATTAAGGCTGCTTCTGAAATCTGTTGTATTACATTTAAAAGATTAAGTATAAGAATGCTGTGCCTCTATTTTTTATTTTTTCCTTTTTTTTTTTTTTTTTTTCTTTCAATATTCATGTTTATATCTTTAAGCATGTTAAAAGTTAAGGTAGACTGTTGTTCTAACTACATGTTTTAAAACCAGGATTTTTTATTTTCCTAAGTTCTTTTCAAAGCTCCCTAACTGAAGTGGTTAAATTTCCAAAAGTTTGAATAGCTGTAGCTGAAAATATGAATACTTCTGAAAAGCTGACTTGGAAAACAGTGGCATTACACTGGATTTGGTGTCCCATATTTTCAGAATTCTCCTTCTGTAATGAAGAGTATTGTTTACTCTTGGACAGTATTTAAGAAGTTTTATAAGCTCACCCCTTAAAGCTGCTAAAGAACACGTATCTAGTTGGATACACAGACTTTTAAACAGCGTGCAATTTTGATATGATAAAGACATTTAGAATTATAAATTTAGAATTATAAATATCAGTGTTTTATGCTATATTTTTAAAACAGAAGAATAACAATCTGATTCTTTCATACAGTTTATATCGAAGAAAATTTGCTGCTAAAACTAGTTATTTTTAGTTTTGCTAAAACTAGTTATTTTTATAACAACATACAAAACATATACAATGTACTCTGCAGCTTTAATTAGAAATTTCTTCAAAATGTGAACACGATCTGTGTTATAATCCTAATTTCTGAAGCAAAAGACTTAACTAGCAATAAGAACTGCCAGTTACACTTATGAAGTGTAGATACACTTAATAAATCCAAAATAGAAGACTTTTATCTTCTGTCTCTTTCCTAATTCACACAAGTTATCCATGATACACAAACACATCCATTTCATATATGCCTTGATCCTTGATCCATCTGCCTGGCAGATGGCTACCTATTTATTGTTGCTACCATGATTGTTATGTTTCAGATGTGACTTCATACATCTTTTCTGAACTCCTGTATTCCAACCATACAAACAGTAGCAAATATTTCTAATTATTACATGCCTACAAAACAAATCAAAAAACAAGTCATGAAACAAAACAAAACAAAAAAATAAACAAACAAACAAACAAAACACAAAGTGAAGCTAAAAAAATTAAATGGGAAGTGGTAGGGAACAAAAAATATCAGGGAGACCAGTCACTTGTGCAACTTTAAACTTTACCTTGGACCTTCTGCTCCATTAATTGAGCACTGTCTGTGTAACTGATGCTGATACATGAGATGCTGTTGCAAAACTCATAGCCACTGCGAAGCATAGTGGTGTGATATGAAGTGATGCAGAAAACAGTAGAAGCTCTGTCACTAGGTCAGCTGCAAGATAAAGTGACGTGTGAATCTACAGTATATGGGGTTTTGTGAAAGATTCAGTCTCTCTTTCTCCCAAAGAACTTCAGCTGATGATACAAGGAGAATTCAGTTCCCCTTGGCAGGACTCCATGTCGGTCTGGATGCTGTAAATACTTCTGCTTCTACAGTTACTTAGCTCATGCTGCTAAAAATATACTTATGACAGAGTTAATGAAAGTATCTTCTTTTTTAAAACCACTTGTCTACAACAATCATTTAATGTTCTTGTTTGCATGTGTGGTTCTCATTATTCAGATGTAGCTATTAATACTGATGACAGTTAAAGAGAGAAAATCCAAATATTTTCATACTTGCACTTTTCCAGTAGAATTAAAAACAACAAAAACCAGCCAAATATCCACAAACAGTCTTTATTTATTTATTTATTTATTTATATGTAATTCACAAATTATATTGCAATATATTAAATGGCATTACAGTAGTAAGGGCTTCAGAATCCCCATAGATGATGTAATTATGCTTAAAAAATTAGTATTACCGAATAATTCACTTTTGTAATATGCAAAAGTAATTTTTTTTCTCTCATTTTCAATAACCATCAGTCTTAATATCTAACTAATAAAAAAACCATAAACAGTGTCATCTGTCAGGTTGCTAACAGAGAATGCCACTTTTTGGAGCTTCATTGTTTACTTTAGCAGGTAATTTGTGGACCGGAATCATTTAATTGTTTTGAGCACATAATTACATGCCAGCATTTTCCAATTTAATTAAAATGTACAAATCTGAAGATTAAGGGAATTTTTGAATTATTAATCATTTCTCCTCTAGGAAATCTTGTTGCTCTGCAGGAGATTTGTCCAGTGTACAACTATACGTATTTTTTTCCTTCTCTTTCGCAGACAGACAATTTTCCCGCAGAGCCCAATTACATGGGCAGCAGGCAGCAGTTTGTTCAAAGGTAAGGCCTATTAAATAACTTTCTCGGCTTCCCCATTTGCATTCTTGTCAAAATTGCTTTGCCAGAGAGTACAATTCAACTTAGAACAAGTAAATACAACTCTCTCTCTCTCTCTCTCTTTTTCTCTCTCTTTTTAAATATGTATTTCAGTAGCTCCACGTTCAAGGATCCAGAAAGAGCCAGCTTGAGGGACAGCGGGCATGGGGACAGTGATCAGGCTGACAGTGACCAAGACACTAACAAAGGCTCCTGCTGTGACATGTCTGTTAGGGAGGCACTCAAGATGAAAACTACTTCAACTAAAAGCCAGCCACTTGAACAAGGTGAGTGAAGTCTCCAATGCTTACAGAGCGTAAAGTTTAAGCCATCATTATAAACCTATTAGCATTGCAATTGCAGTGTATCAGGGTGGAATAGCCCTCTGATAATACTATCAGAGAAAACAGTAAATCTTGTAGCTAGCCCAGAGCAAAGACATTCAGTATCTTTCAGAATGAACATGAAATGAAACCACAAGTATCCTTTTTTTTTTTCTTTTTTTTTTTTTTTTTTTTTTAATCCAAAGCAGATTAAAAAAAAAAAAAAGAAAGAACTTTTCTAAAATGATTAGAATATACTTTATCTCCATTGGCATTGCCTGTGATATATTATACACTGTTCTTCAGCCAAAGCGTGATTTGAAAACTGAAACTAGACATGACTGCAACAGATAAAAGAATGAGTCATTTACATTCCACATGTAGTTTGGAGAAGAGGAAAAGGAAAGAGACTTGGGATATCAAACAACAGTAAAAATGGATCAGAAGGTGTTTCATTTCATGGATGTAATTTTCCTATTTGTAATGTTGATTTCACAATTAATAGTAGCATGAGAAGTATCAAATACTAATTGGATTTTTAGTATAATTTCATTCATTTTCTAGGAAGATATCAAAGATGAGTATCTGTGAAACAGCTCAAATAACATATTTCAGGACAATGACAATAATCTCTGCAAGCCTTCGTTCTGACAAATAAGCATATTTATTTCTTCAGATAGTGCTCAAACAAAGTTTCCTTAGAGATATGTTTTATCTAACTATAAGGTCTTCTATTTCAAAAGAAAAAATATTTATTTATTTATTTATTTATTTATTTAGCATCAGACAACCTGGCCACTCCAGCAGTGTGTGTTTGTGCAATTTACTTCATAACCTATAATCAATAAGGAAGTGTACTACTGAATTATTTTGAAATGTTTTATATTTTTGCTTTAGTTTAGCTTGTGTGGAAGATGATTCAGTGTTAAAGACAGTTAACAGATAATTAAATAAGTCAGCCTTAATAAGAAGCTACATTTTTAATTAAGCAGATATACATTATAAGCTTTTTATTAATTGTTGATTAATTGCAACTAGATTTTTTGTCACTAGCCTAGTCTGATCTGTTGTACAATCATGAGGAATACATGTTCATTTTTTTTTTGTTATGTTGAGATTGCAATATATTTTTTGCTGTGTATTTAGAATACTGCAGTATAATTTATTCTCTATGTACTTGAAGGTTGACCTCACATATGACCTTATTTTCCAAGTAATAAATGCCAGAAAGATTATTTTTTCCCGACCTTTTGCCACAGCAACTCTCTGCTTATAATTGGACATTGATCTGTATAAAGATGCAATACTAGACTTTTTTTTTTTTTTTTTTAAGAAGCTGTTTGAATGTTTATCTAAATTTGTCAGTTTTGTATCTCCCTGAATATCTATCCAGAAAACAATAAATTACAGCAACGAAAGCATGAAGTTCTAAAATCCAAAAAGTTTAATTAGGAAAATAATTTACAATACATTATATATTTTTATTATTATTATTATTATTATTATTTTAAGAAAAATACTGTATAGCTAGAGTTCAATTTATACTGAAGTTTGTCCAACAGCATAAAGCCTAATACTGCTCAAAATATAAGAGCACTAGTCAGCATATTAAGCCAACCACTCCTATTATTTATTTTCGTTATAAACAGAGTTATATGTGCTATATGAGTTTATGGAGGTTTACACTTATCATTATATCTATATAAGCAGTCCCATTCATCAAGAAACATCTCATCGGTGGCTTATATTAATTTCTCACATTCTCATTAAACATATACTGAATTATGTACTAAGTACTGTCAGCCACTGAGTTGCAGCAGCAGGTGTTTATGTGATTCTTTTTATTGAGAAAAAGTATGAGCATTGAGAGATAAACTAACTTTTTCTTTCTTTCTTTCTTTCTTTCTTTCTTTCTTTCTTTCTTTCTTTCTTTCTTTCTTTCTTTCTTTCTTTCTTTCTTTCTTTCTTTCTTTCTTTCTTTCTTTCTTTCTTTCTTTCTTTCTTTCTTTCTTTCTTTCTTTTTCTTCTTTTTTCCCAAATATAATTACAAATGCTAATGACATCCATTTGTTTACTTGTATGAACTCTTCCATCTCAAATGTAAGGTAATAAAGTCATTGGCATATTATGAAAACTGAACATGCAGTAAGAACTTTATGGGGGTTACAGATCATTATTGTAACAAATGTGGCACAATGTGTTTTTTTCAATGAAATCAATGATTACTTGTCATTGAGCATAGTATGATTAGGGTTTTTAGTCCAATGTAACTTCTCTCTTTTGAAAGATAATGAACAAAATTGCTTTTTCTAGTCATTAGCCTAGCCTAGCCTAGCCTAGCCATTTGCCATGTTGACAGAGGGTGAGAAATATGTTTGTGGGTAGAAAAAAGATGGCATTTTCTTCAGAGAAAAATTGTTCTCTAGGAAAAGGAGATGGACAGCTTGCTAGAAACAATTTTATAGAGTAGTACCTGAAGCAGTATCAGAAGTGGTGATTCTGTCATCTTTCTGGGTTGTGCTGAGGGATGGGAATTCACTGTTTTGTAGCAAAGTTTCTGGCTTGATTATTGTAATTTAAAGATATCTAAAATGGTTTAACTTCTACAGTTAGAACAGTGACATTTGTGAAAAATAAACAGTCGTAACAGTCAAGTCAGGATCTAGATTTCATATTCCTAATTTAACAAGTGAGTTAAGTTTGAGTTTGAGAAGTTACATCTTCTGTATGTAGTTGTTGCTATTGTCATTATTCCGGTTTCACCCAGGGCAATAATAAGAATCTTAGCAGTACTAGTATTTTAACTACAAGTTTGAGCAAATCTTGCTTAGGCAGCTTGAAAATCAGTAATGGAGAAATAAGACAGTATGTGAAAAATAATTTGTGTAAATGACATATGATTTTGGTATGCAATGGGAGGCAAACTCATTTTATGAGTTTCATTAAAACAGTGAAAGCAATGTAAAGCCTCAAAAACTTTGCTATTAAAATATTTGATTTCAAGGAAAATATTTCTAAATAGCAAGTTTTGTCTAATGGTGATCTAATGGTGACATTAACACAAATGAAAAAGATCACCAATCAGCTATCATTATGCAATGCTTCTGGATGCTCTTCACTTGGCCTTAATGGAAAGAAAGGGGTGGAGGGTGAGGAGGTGTGCGTGTGGGGGGTGGGTGGGAGGACAACCTTTTAAATGTTACATTTAAATATTACAAGACAGTTAGTCTTGTGTTGAAATAAGTATGCCTCCTTTAAGTTATTTCAGTTATGTATCTCTCCCCTCCCCCCGTAAATTCCAAGCAATTTTCTGCATAAAAATATCTGTTCCTGATCAGCTTACTTATGCTGATTCAGTTGTCTTACTAAGCAGCTTGTTGTGTCTGTTACTTTTTCAGTAGAATAGTTTTAGACAAGTTTGTCCTGTTTACCTTTTTTTTTTTTTTCCTGTTTTCTTTCTGAGACTTTAAAACCCACCACTAATTCAGACAGTTTGAGATCACCCTACTTATAAATCTTACAAGAATTATTAGTTTTGAATATCTGTTATATAAAAATTGCTGTTACACCTGATGTATTATCTATTATTCACATTTGGTGATTAACTAACAGAATAATATTTTTCTTTACTGTTGTTTGTGCATAGCAGCAATAATCTGTATTCCTTGAAAAGATATCCAAAGCTAAAAATTACAATATGATATCTACAGGGATGCAGTACAGAAAAAAAAAAAAAAAAAAAAAAAAAAAGCATTTTATACTTTTCTTAGTAAATCCTGAATATGTTTATCTGATAATGATAATTTTACTGATGCAAAACTATAGAGATGTGGAGGTTTCTTGCAGTTGCTTATATATTGTCTTAGATTTTCATCAATATTTCTTCCTTACTTTTTTTTTTCTCTTTTACCTTTTTTACCTCTCTCTTTCTCCTTCCCCTTCTGTTTTCCTTCTTTAACATATATATGAATTCAGCAGCTTTTTTTTTTTTTTTTTTTTTTTTTTTTTTTTTTGCTTTATCACTCTGCATCACATCCTGCTTTCAGAACATTTGCTTGCCGTTCACACCTGCATCCCGTAGAGGGGGTATTTCTGCATGTGCTGTTACCTATTTAACAGTAGCACAATCACGAGAGTAAAGGAAAACCAGAGATACCTCCATGGAGAAAGACTGAAAGAAAGCTTCAGCATTGGAGTCAGAGACTCCTCTAGAACCTGTATTCCTTATCAGGTTTCTCTGTAGGACTGTATGCTTTTAATCTAAGACATAAGTGACTAGGATAAAAGGGCTGGAGTGAATCTTCAGGAAAAAAAAAAAAAAAAAGTGAGATATTAAATATCACTCAAAAATATAATTTTATTTTTCTGTTGTCACAGCAAAACAACAACATGCATTACAATTGATGTTTCCGTGCATGCAGCAGTCTAATCAGTGTTTTAACATATTTGTGAGTACTGTCAACTCGAGTTTGTCCACTGAACTTGTTAATGGAACAAACCTCGAGTAACTTGTGCATTTATATTCTCAATTTCTAAAAAAAGAAAGGTCTCTGAAATCTGGTATCCTGCATTATCCATCTGCAGTGGAATAGAAATTACCAGATTTTTTAGCTATATATATACATGTATATATTTTTTTCTGAAATATTAATTGATTTTCTTGTTATAATTCTTTAGTGTTAGGATAACTAATATTCATTCTGTTTAACTAAATGAGAATTAGTCTAGACTGATAAGTGAGGAAAGTTCAACAATCAAATTTCTGCTGTCATCAATTCTTTCTCTGCCGTTGGGGATGATGAGTTCTTTTATGAGTACATCAATTTAAAGAGGTAACGGAAAAGAAGACTAGAGAAATATTTGTTTACCAAGTTCTCAGAGCTAGTGAAAGACTATACTGAGAAACTGACCGAGGCTGGGAGTGCCCCCAGAGCTGACACAACCTGTGAGATATTCAGCATTACTTCCTCACAGTAGTGTTTTTTTCTTCTGGACAGAATGTCTCTTATCACATTCTCTCTGTACTTAGAATGTGAATAGCTGTCAGACTGCACCACTAGGAGTCTTTATGTCGCCTAGGAGTCTTTATGTCCAGGACTATTAATCCTTCCAACTGTTACCCCTAATAATCTCAGGTAAAACACTACCTCGCTGTTTTATGTCAGGGCTTGAACACAATATCCATTCTTCAATTTCATCTGATTAAGTGTTTTCTAGGCAAACTACAATAGCAACTTATTTGCATTGAGAGTCTCACCTTTCATTTAATATGACTTAATATAATACCTGGTTCTAGAGCTGTAAGTCTGGAAACAGTTAGGTGTAGCCCACACAAAATGAGATTTTTTTCCCCATTCATTTTTCCTTTTCTATGTAGTTCTCACTTATTTGTTCAGTTTTCCTGCTTTATGTAAGCACATGTGTGGTCTTGGGTGAAGATTAAGACAGGCCAAAGACTAATTTATCTATTCTGTAGCTTATTATGGAGGAAGACTGCTTCTTGACCAAGTTAGTCATCAACACACTGTGGATATTTGATTTATGCCTCATTCTAACAGTGGAACTTTTAATTTAAGACTGAAAAATCTGTAGAATTATAGACTTCTATGAAGAATAAGGCAATATTTACATTAGCTAGATGACCCCCTCAGTGCATTAAAAAAAATAAAAAAAAAATCATCATTATGACATTTAAACTGTCAGCACTTTCCTACTTTTCTGTTGTGAGAACATTTGTCAAGGAAACAGTACTTCTGAATTTAAGAAAATTAACAACATTATTATGGTCTCATCCTTCTTGTGAAGTCTTTGCATTGGCATCTAAATTTTAAATATTTTTATAATAATAAATAATAATTTTAATATTTTTCACTCTTTTAGTTATGGAATACACAGGAAAGTTTCAGATATTTTTAGTGCCTTAATCTCTAATAGTAATTTAAAGCCGACTAGGTCTTTGCAAGACTTGCTTAGATAGGCTGAGCAAGGCTATGCAAATGTTCTGTAATGTCATTTTTTGAGTGACCAGAATACTATTTCCCTTTTGAATCTAAGTAACTGAACTCAGCTGAGGAATATGGGTCAGTTGCGTTTGCTATACAGATGCCTGTCATTACCTTTCTCATGTACCCATAGTACCTAGTACCTATGACATATCCATTGCTGCATTAACTCTTGAGCAAATTATATGATGGATTTAGGAAAAATAAAGACAAATTCCTTTATCTACAAGTTTATTTACTCATAGTATTAAAGTATTATTATTATTATTATTATTATTATTATTATTTTCCCCTCTGCTACTCTTATGTTGAATATCTTCTTAAGTTTTATTTTTAGAACTAGTACTCTACCAGAGAACTTACTTCCACCTGTCAGTTATTTTGATATTGAGTCTAGGATCATGAGTGGCACTTTGTGACATTAGTTTGGGTGATAGCCAGCTGTGTTTAGAAGCTGAACCCAGTTTGTTTGATGCTTCCTCATTAGAAAGGAGAGTGTTCCCATGCATAGCTTCTCTCCATGGTGGGATCTCGTCATATGAGCAGCTCTGGAGTTCAAGCAAGGCTATCCAGGTGAGGAAAGAAAAATCTGATGGAGCAGGTTCTTGTCCTAGCAGAAATCAGAAAAGGATGTGAAGTGGCAACATAATGGAGAAGGGATGGATTAGCTTAATACCTTGACTACTTACTTAGCTGCCTTCATTGTTACAAAACAGAAAAGCAGTGCAAACATTCTGGCAGCTGAAGTGACAGTGAATACACTTTGCATCAGGGTATCTTAGCCTATTATTTCCGCCTGTTATTGCCTATTATCCTGCTTTTCAACTGGAGTTGAGTTCTGCCAAACTAGGTTTTTAATCAGATGTGTGTTTCATCATCTTGCAGATTATTATCATGTTGTAGCAGTGACGTTTTGTGAAGAGCATACACAACATTTAATTAATGTACTTAGCCATAGATTAGGGGGGAAATTTCTATAACTGACTTTCAATACATACAGAAGGAACTTTCTGCATCTGTACACACACAAAACATATCACTGAGACATATGCAAAAAAAAAGGACTATAATAGTTCAGCACATTGTGATCTTTGCACCATTTGATGTGTCATGCTACATTTTCCAAGTAATTTTATTGTCCCCCTATTGTTTCTATTTATTTTTTTAATTACAGATTAGTTCAGTGGTCTGTATTTTTGCCCTGTATCTTGATTTCACTGGAAACTTCACAAACAAATCAATTTAGATATATTATTACTGACATGTTAAAAGGCTGAAACTGTACCAACAGGAATGTTAATACATTTCAGAAGTGATTTCTTTGATGAGCTTATTTGCAAATTAATGAATATCATGCACTTCAAGATCAAAAGTCTGTTACCATGAGTCTCACATCTGAGATGTAAGTGTAAATTTTAACATTGGGATGCTATAACTGATGGTGCTCATTTCTTCATGCTTTGCTTTTAAGGCAACAAAACAGAATATTCCTCCCCTGTCACTAGTCTAAATCTCATCACTTCCTTTCTGTACTCTATTTTGACACTGCCTTTCCTGGGGCTGAGCTCAGTTATTGTACTGCAGTTTGTTCTTGGAAGTCTTAGAATCCATAAATTAACTTTTTGCTTTATTCCCACTAGAAGAGCAAGTGAAGGATTTTCTATTCCCAGTAAAATGAAGCCCTTCTATGTCAAAATCATTATCTTGAGCTAACATTTTTTATTTTCAGATTCTTTTTATAAATTGATAGGAAAGTAGGGGCATAGAAAGATCAACATCTTTTGAAACATGGAAATCAGAAAAGTGATAGTTTTCATTGTTTCAGGTTTTATACATTTCCCTGGAACATAATTGGATATGCTAACTTTTGTTAATGAAAATTTTAGGGCATATATTCATGTATTGAATAGACAATATCACACAAACTGTTTTAACTGGACTAGGGAGTCCATTTCTTTCTTAGACTGTTTTCTTTTAATTAAGCTAATTAATTAATTCTAGTTTAAATATATGTGTGAATGTTTATTCAGTTATATAAAAAGTAAATTCTATATGTAATTTACTATATATTATATATATCCTCTCTCTATATATCCTCTCTCTATATATCCTCTCTCTATATATCCTCTCTTTCTAATTTTATATCATCATTGTATGACTGTTAAAGAGTCAACAAAAATATGGATATGATAAAAAAATGATATTACTCAGGTTTTCACACAATCCCATTGCACATTCCAGCAACATTCTTGTTACCAAATTGAAGGAATGTTCTTTAGATGGAGTTACTCCAAAGCTAATGCCTATTAGTTGGAAACCTGAATTTAGATTTTGGTTATCAACAGTTTTATGTCCAGCTGAGAAAAACATATCAACAGAAGCATCTTAAGTAAGAGACAGGAATTAATTATTCCATTTAGTGATACTTCAGTTAGAATAACATTAACTGAATTTTATTTTCCTGGAACAAAGAATATCTTATAATTTCTATATACAACAATCCAGTCTGTCCTTTTGCTGGTCTTTTTTGTTGTGTACATACTGCTTTTCTGCTATGTCCAGGTTTCCAGAGGGAGAGAAACGGTATAATTTAATTCAGTCTAGAGTTCCAACACATGCTATTTAGTGACACAGCCTTTGTAGTCTGTTTGTGAGGGCATTTTTAAGGAAGATCTGAACAAATTCAAAGTAAATAGAGGGGTTAGAATAAAAGCATAAAACAGTAGTTTACAAAGCATGACCCATGGGTGAAGTCTGGAAGAACTGTTTTTTGTTTAGAGTTTGTATTTGTTTAAATGAACAAAGACTGAATGGAAACATAATAAAACTAAAATAAACAAAATAAAAAAGTGTATAAAAAGTTGTCATAAATAGACTATTAATTTTATTTATTTAATTAATTAACTAATTTGTAGTTTGCTGGGAAAACTGTTTAGGTTAAATACGAGGGAGAACTTTGCTATAAAGATATTTATGCACTGAAGCTGGCTATCCATATATGTTAAAGAATCCCTCTGCATTTCTAAATGTGGTTTCTAAAACATGTTAAATTTGTTAGTGATAACCCAGATTTATTTCAACCTACTGAGGATCCACTTTAGCACTGCTTTATATGATGACATAATTAAATGCAAGGGCGAGATGCACTGTCTAGTCCTGAGTAATGTACTGAAAAGGAATATTTACACTGACTTGTTCTATACCCTTTTGTCTGTAAACATCTTTTATGGGAAGAGCTCACCACATGGGAGAATTGCAGGGAATGTGGACTGTGCAGTGCTTCACAACAAGAATCCCTGATATACTGTAATAGCACTTAGCATTTAACGAGGACTTTGCTCAGACACAGAGCTGCAACATGATTAGCTTATTACTGCTCAGTGAAACTTTGTCTACTCTCTGTACATCAGTGATATACGCATGCATTGTGTCAGCCTGTGTGCCTACTGCCCATCCTTATATCCAGAATGGCATAACAGCTGGTTTCCATTCCCTGCTGCTGCTTTTTTCTATTCCAGCTGCCTCACTCAAATAACCTCCCTTCCCCAAGTGGGCTTCATATGGTTTGAAAGGGACTTAATGTACCTTAGTGCATAGGGAACTTTTGATGCATATTTCATCATGTTTCAGTTCTTTCTACAGGGAACAGTGCATGTATAACAGATGTTCCCTGAATACTACCCCTTCCTGAAGGTGACATGCCCTTTTTTGTGTTTCATCTCTAATGTATATGTAGCTGGTATTGCCTGTGTGGTACTAAAAAGTACTGTTCCATGGCTGCCCCTGTACTGCATGCCAAGCTGTATTTAATTCCATCTGCTCCCCTTCCAGCATGAAATGGAGAGGAGCATATGCCCAGTATAACCAAGTCATAATGTGGCACAGAAAAAAAATAAATTACTTAAGACATGTACTTTTTTTTTTTTTTAATTTACGACCATATTTTTTTTTCTAGTTTTATATCCACAAATTGTCTCATATAAATCAATATTGATGGAAATATGAGTAAATGTCAAAAAATCCTTCATCTTTTAATAGTTCCTCTGGTGTATATGTAATGTGTATTTTTAATATATGTACACATGTGCACAAAAAAAGATATTAACTGATGATCCTGATTTTTTTTTTTTTTAAACTAAACCTGTATCTTAAACATATTGAAAATTAAAAGCCTTAAAAGTTTGGGCTTTTTAAAGATTGCAAATATGAGTTCATTTCAGAAATTAATTTTATTAATTTGCAAATTAATTTAATTAATTTCATCAGAAATCTTGTTCTGAGAAAGTACATTTTTGAAGCAAAAGTTAACAATCCAAAATATACTATAGGTATTTCAAAAACCAAACTTTTTAAATATATAGTTGCTAATGTATAGTACTGCACATATAATGCACATATGCATGTGTACACAGATATATTTAATATATTTATTTAAACATATATATTACAATGTAATTGTAATTTAATCTCCTTAAATATTATTGGGATTTGCACTTTGGATTTTTATAGGAAATAATCCAATGTGCACTTTGGATTATTATCAACTTTTTTTTTCACTTTTGGCTTAAACTTTACCATCTGTACATACAGAATTTTATTATGTGAACCAATCTTTGCTTGAACAAATAAATGCAGTTCTTAAAAGTGTAATGTCAGTTGCCCATTGGACATATCTCTAGTTAGTTACAGTCAAACCCTTAAAATCCCCAAGTAAAGACCAAGAATACCAGAAAGACAAGTGGAATTGTGTCTGTTTCAATATTGAGGAAAGATTTCTGCAATTGGTCTGTAATCTGCAAGGCCATGGGAAGTGTCTATTTGATCTGTGTGCACGGATGAATATGAATAATCCAAAACTTTATGCGCTGTTATTGGTTTTAACATGTGATTTCTTTTCTACTATCTGAACAGGTAGTCGAGGTACAAGGTTATGTACTTTGATATGAGGAATCTATCACTTGTCTATGAGATAGTTTGTTGTTGCAAGCAAAGTTCACACAAAGATGATGTAAGTGTACACATTATCTAAATTTGCTTTTTCTTATTTGAAGAAGTAATAGTTTTTATTATTATTATTATTTTATTCCCTCTGAGGTTTATAGAATTAATACTTTACCTTCATAATAATTTCAGAAAGTACCAGCCTCACAATCCTTTTTTATTCACACTCCTCTTTTATAGGAATATTTTACTTACAGTAGATTTTTTTTACATTTAGAGTAGCCAATTGCATCCTATAAACATGTCATTTTTGGGTGGATGCTCTTAATAAGGACTAATATTTTCTCCACAACAAAAACTGCAAAATAATTTATCCAATCAATTCCTGTCAAAATTTCAGCCTGATATATTTTGTATGCTTGGTATTTGTTCAAAACCAAATAATGCTTAAAACCAGTGATGTAGTCACTGCACCAAGCCTGTCTGAATTTAAAAAGCATTTGGACTGTGCACTTAGTCACATGGTGTAAACTTTTGGGCAGACCTGTGCGGTGCCAGGAGTTGGACTTGATGATCCTTATGGGTCCCTTCCAACTTGGGATATTCTATGATTCTATGATTCTAATAATAACAATAATTATAAACCACCATCAACAAAACACATTAAAATAATTTGTTTAAAATATTTGTTAATTTTGTTTCCGAGTCCTAAAATACAGCAGTGTTGAACATGACCCTGAGTTAGGTCAGGTAATAGTTTCTTTTCTCAAGTCAAAGTGTTATGACCAAGTAATACCAGGTTGTTACCCAGGTTGCGTAGGAATGGGTAAGCTGGTGGATCAAAGAGGGATGGAGAAAGAACTATACTGTATACTCCAGCCACTCCAGACCACACTGATTTCAGGACAACTCTAAACCCACTTTAGCTTGTCAGTATACTGTGACTGCTTTTTGCTTCTCCAGAGTACCATAAAGCACACTAATGAATATGACCATAAAATTTAAAATAATAAAGATCATGTAAAGTTGATGCTGCATATCCATTAATCACTGGGATTATCATATAATTGGATTCCCCGCCCCCCCCCCCCCCCCCCCCCCCCCCCTTTGGCATTCAGGCTTATAGTAAACAAATAAGGATATTCTCAAAACTTTTATATGGATGGAATTACTCTGCAAAATACACATCATCATGTGTGGTAAAATCTATTACAGCTTCCAACTGTCTCTAAAGCAAGCAATATTATATTAATTCAGGGCACTTAAATTTAACATTTATTACACCTTCCAAACACTAAAATAATAATAATGTATTTGACTGGAAGAAACTAGGAAGAATCCAGTAAAACTATTTCAGCTATCATTGTATGGTTATTTCAGAGTAAGAATAGCATTTAAGTAGTGGGAAATTCTGAAATAAATATCTTGAAATTGAATGTCTTCATGCTTTTATTGTGGAAATAAAAATCCATGAGATATTTAAGACATGTTATTGATATATAGTTATAAAAATGGTGAACTTCACCCACAGATACATTTTATTTGTATGGAATTATTGATAATATCCATATTTGTGTTGCATTCAAATATTTATGTATCCATTCTTTATTATTAACATTTCATTTTTATTCCTTTATTTGTATTTCTATGTTTTATTGTATTTTGTGTACATTCACATTTTTTCCTCAGTATCTGGAGGATGGCAGATGTGTTTACACTGATAGAATTTTGACACAATAGTAGTCTTTCAAAAACAGGTTAGTTAATAATTTGGAACCCATCTTCTCTGTGATCTTTAGAAATGCTAACCCATTGCTAATTCATCAATATTTGAAAGTGATCTCAGGAGTTACTTAAAGAGGTTAAAGAAGACAAGCTAAGCTCTAATATTGAAAGCTTTTTTTTATATATATATGTATGTATATATATATCTTTACTACTTAAAGTCTAAACATTTCTTTAAATTCTTTAAGACAGGTGCCAGTAGAACTTCAAACCATTGTAAGCTTAATAAACTTCTTAATCTTTTCACATGTACATGAAAACAATAGATGGCTTATTGTTTATTACAAAAAGATTCTTGTATTTCTACTAGCATGCTTGAAAGATGAGTACTGTCCAGCTGCTTTCTTCATTGTAAACTTGATTCATTTTTGTGACATGCACAAGTATGGATAGACAGAAAGATTTGCAGGAACAAGAAAAAAATAGCTTAGAATCTTAAGGTGTGGGAAGACAATGTAAAGAGGAAAAAAAAGTAATCAAAATACAGATTTGAAGAAGAAACTGGAAAACTGCTTAACTCTCAGAGATAATATGCTTTTGTTGAATTTACTAATTCTCTGCAAAAAATGATCAACATTTTTATTTTTCCTGAAGATCAGCTGCAACTAAATAATACTAATATTCCATATTAGGCAGGTACTTGCTGTTGCATAGTGGAGGTCCATCAAAGGCAGTAGGGTTGCCTATTTTGAACACAGTAAAATATTCATTAAGTCTAACAAATCAACTAAACATTACCTTTTTTCTTTCCTATCCAATGTCAGGTATCAGCATTCTTTTGCTGAATGATATCATTTGTGGCTGAACAAAAATAAAATACTTTCTCAAAATATGGATATTTTATTTAGGAATTTAGTGCTTTCACTAAAGTTCAGTTTGCTTTCATCATTTGAGAACCGATTACTTTGGTAAATGTAACAAAAGTAGAAAATTGTTTAAGTTCAATACAGCAAAAATTACACTTTTTAATCTTAAGTTCAGGGAATGCTAGTTTGTTATCTTTATTTACAGTAAATTTTACCTTTCAAAAACTAAGACTCAGAGTTTCTCCTAGATATTTAGTCCTCTATAAGCACAAAGAAAGTGGGAAACCTGTATCTCAAAGTTGATGTTAAAAAGAAAAAAAGAAAAAAAAAAAGCTTATTTCATCACTAAATTCATCAATTAATTCAACACATCACTAACCTCTACATTTTCAACACTTTTGGAGAGAAGAGACCACAAGTTCTTAGGAATCTTGTCATTTCACCTATTGTCTTACCTGCATCTGAGATACCTTGATTATATATATATAATTAGTTGACAAGCTCTTTAGAATTAACGAAGCGAGAAATAGGCACTTTTAGAGCATGATTCATTTGACCTATTTTACATGAATCGTGCCTTAAAAAGGTTCATATCTTTCCACTGTCAGTAAAAGGTGATTAACTCAGACATAGTTCAATATTTGCTGATGTTGAAGTTATGAAAGATGAATTGCAGTTAGTGTTTATTCAGGAAGCAGCTTTTAACACACTGGCCATTGCTTATCCCAACTTTTTGGAGTCTATGTCTATGTTTCTTAGCTGAATCACTTTCATTTGAGAAACATGATTTCTGTTTG
The DNA here is from genome assembly GCF_009819795.1 of Aythya fuligula. NCBI lineage: Eukaryota > Metazoa > Chordata > Aves > Anseriformes > Anatidae > Aythya > Aythya fuligula. The sequence continues at coordinate 172,546,916 of NC_045559.1, read as the reverse complement.
CACAGCTGTTGTTCCGTATATGTGTATATGTTCCATATACATGTATGTGTAGCTGGGAGCAGTTTCTTCACTCACAAAGCTGAGTGACTGTTCATAGCTTCTGATGCTTTAGTTAATTTTTTTTTTTTTTTTCCCTCTTGAATTCTTATTGCCAAATTTCTGGTGCCAGAAGCAATAAATTCTAGCATGTTAGAGATTTAAAGTTAGACTCTGAGATCAACCTGTACTTTGGCTTCTAAAAATCCCTATGTGCCAAAATACTTTACTGAAATGACTCACAGAAAAGGAAAAGGATGGTCTTAGTTTACATGGACCTGTACTTAAAATTGAAATAAATTTATCTGACTTCCTGAGCTATTATAATTTATGTTAATTAAATACCAAAGGATGAATAAAAAACATATTAATTTAAGGATTAACCTCTATATTAGATATCTGTATCTTACATAGTGTTAATCTTCAGTAAATTTTTATCACTTGGCGAATTGAAGTAACTTGTGATCTTATTAAAGTTAACTTCTTCTTTTGTCTAAGGCAGTTCTTGTATGTTCATTAAAGTACAACGGATTCTGGAATAGCTGCTAATCCTTGGCAAATATATTTAAGCATCAACTGGCATTTCATAAACATACAGTAGCAATCTTATTTAATCTAAGTAAAGATTTACTTAAGATACTTGGGTTCTATCCTCTTGTATTACAGCCACTGTAGTGTGTGCCATTATTGGTGGCAAGGTGAAGTTTATCTGCAGAAGAACACTTGCCACTCTTATCTCAACTCCACTGCCAAAGCCATCTGCTGGAGGTATAGCACATGTTGGCACAAAAAGGACTTCTACTAACCTTTCTACACCCTGTCCTCAAAAGAGATAAGCTAAGCTAAATACATAGTGATATGGCTACACTCATGACAACGCTTTCTGTCAAATAACTGGGGTTGTCTTTTTTTTTTTTTTTTTTTTTTTTTCCCCACACACTTCCAGATGACACAGCTCGCCAGAAATACTTCACAATATAGATTCTGACAAGATGCTACTCATTATCAATGTTATTAATAGTGAACATACAGTGAACAGTAGTGAACTTTCTTACAAGGCTCACACAGATAAAGATTGAACTACACTTTTGGCAAATTTGAAAGTTGTGGGGTTTTTTTTTGTTTGTTTGTTTTTAATCTTTGTTTCATAGAAAGTCATCAGAAAGCTTCATCTCAATAAAAGTAAGAATATAAGCATATATATAAGCATAGTTAAGTATTATGCTTTCAGGAATAAATGAGATCAGATTTTGAAACAAATTCAGCTTAGAACACTAATTTTGTAATAAAAACTATCATACTAAAAAAGTACTGAAAGGGGGGCTAAATTTTCCATTGGTTATTCAATTTTTTCTTCCATGATATATATAAAAATCACATATGCTTTCTGTGATCATAATCCTGATCCTATCTGTCTTTTGTTTCATATCAGTATAACAGAATCCACTGTGAAATTCTACTCCCATAAAATGCATTTCGTCGGGACTAGTCATGCAGTTGGGTACATATATATTTGATTTTATGAAAAAAAAATCTTAATAAAGAGTTATTCTAATTTTTTTGTTGGTACAAATATTTCAATACATTTTATTAAACTGAACTAAGCTAGTATTTAAAAAATAGCTCCCTGACATTCAGAGTAATGGATATGAAGGCAGGAGTAAAAAAAAATTGTTAGGAAGATGCAGTGTAAGCACTGATTCAGCAAATACCAGACTGATTTAAACATTTTCTTTAATACAGAAGATATACATCTGCAGGAATTTAAAAACATATGAATATAACTGTCTAGTAAGGCTTGAGATGTGGAAGTTTCTGTCAGCTAACAAATTAACACTCATCATCCAGCCTAGAGCAGCTGTATATACTTCATTTATAACAGTTGTAGGTGAACTCAATCATCCACCTAAACATAACATCTAAGTCACCTTGTGGAATTTCCTATCATTCTCCAGCAATTAAACAAAGTCTTTAGGTTTACTACACTTTTCTGTATTTAAAGTTCTATGGAAGAGAATCAATGAAAAACAAAACAACAAAAAATAAAATAAAATAAAATTGCATGATTCCTGGATGGATTTTTCTTCCAGGAATTTGGAAGAAAAAAATTCACTGTGGACCCTTCACATCCATAATGGCTTTTGTAATAATCTCATAGAATCATTAAGGATGGAAAAGACCTTCAAGATCATCTGGTCCAACAGTCACTCACAAGTTACTTAGGTGCGTGTACAAACACAATTTCGTTGACTGAAGCTGCCATTTGATAATTTTTGGCAGTGCTCTTACATTAGGAGAAATATTAAATAATCGTTTCCTATTAGTTTTTTCAGTGACAATCACAAATTACAAATCTTTTAATATTTTCACTTTGTTGTGTTTTCTCCACGCTAAAAGAAAAATCTTAGTTTATTTAAACTCTTATTTTATGAAAGCCTTTTCATAACTTTGATGATCTTTGCTACCCTTTTTTATCTTTTTGGTTTTATTATATTCTTTTTAATGTGGCATGAGCAGAAATGCATATAGGAGTCTAGACACAATAGCTGTGGATTTAAACAGAACATTTTGTGTTTAAATCTCTACTCCTTTTCCAAGATTACTTCCTACATGTATTCTAACTATTCTAATTCCATGAGCTGACATCTTCATTTGACTGTCCAGATTAATACTAAAATCTGTTTTAGAGTTCATAGTTTGTATATAGACAGTTGCTACTGTTTTTTGTCATGTACATTACCTGCATGTGTTGGTTATTATATGACACCATGACAGCTATTTGCAGGTCTTCACAACCACTCTCAGATTTTACTACTCACATTTGCTATGTTACATTTGTTTGACACCAAAGTTAATTTAAGCGATAGTGTTACAATACTCCAATTTCATATTTAGGTTCCATCTGATCTTCTCATTTGTTGGGAGTCATTTTACCCATTTTCTCTAAAACAGTATTAATCTGTTATTAAACTGTTGAGTATTAATGTTTCAGTTGCAGGCAGTTTTTATGACTCATTTCTATTCCAGAATAACTGCATTTTGAGAATCTCTCTAAACTTCCTTCAGTCTAAAGTAAAAAAATAAATCTTTTCTTTTTTTTTTTTTTTTTTTCCTTTTTTTCTTTTTTTTTTTCTTTTTTTTTATTTTTTTTTTCTTTTGGAATGGAGGTGTTGCTTGTGACCTTTCTTTCAATGTTGTTTTCATATATGCTGATCTATGTCAGCCTCACCAATTAAATAATTCTCTGACATGCTTTCCTTTTTTTTTTTTTTGGGGGGGGGCTATAAAACTTCTATATATTACTTGTTATATCATTAATAAATTGTCTTCAGAATCTTTCCCATCCTTCCCTAAAATATTGTAACATTTTATTAGTTTGACTTTATACATTTTTCTCTTCTTAATTTGCATGATTCCTGCCTTTTTAAAGAGTTTTTTTGTTGTTTTGTTTTGTTTTGTTTTGTTTTGTTTTGTTTTATATCCTCCTTTATGCTGCTGTCTCACATGCTGGTGTGGTTGTTTTACTCAGGCGGGCAGCTAAGCGCCACCACAACCACCACAACCATTCTCTCACTCCGCCCCTCCTAGAAGAGGAAGGGGGAAAATATAACACAAAGAGCTTGAGATTTGAGATGAGAATGATTTAATTAAAGGGAAAGGAATTGGGGAGAAAAAGAAACAAAAGAAACAATAAGGCCACTCAGAAGCACAGAGAGAAAGGAAAAAAAAAAAGTTATTCTCTACTTCCCATCAATGAGCAATGTTTGGTCACATTCTGGGAAGCAGGGCCTCAAAACGCATAGTGGTTGTTCAGGAGGACGGCCCCCTCCCCCATGAGAGCCCCCCTTTTTATTGCTGAGTGTGACATCAGGTGTTATGGAATATCCCTTTGGTTGGTTTAGGTCAGCTGCCCTGGTGATGTCCCCTCCCCATCACTTGCCCACCCCCAGCCTGCTGGCTCCTGGGAGCTTGGAAGGAGTCCTGATGCTGTGCCAGCACTATGCAGCAATAGACACAACACTGGAGTGATACCAGTGCTGTTCCAGCTACGAGTGTAGAGCACAGCACTGTGTGGGCTGCTGCAGGGAAAGGTGACTCCATCCTAGACAGACCCAACACAGCTGGATATTTTTCTATCCATTTTGTGTTTTTGATGAGTGGTATACAGTTACTCTGAACTTCTACTACAGTATCTCTAAGCAGTTTGTTATGCTCTCTGCAAGCATTTAGTCTTTTAGTTGTCCTTTTCAACTTCCTTTTAAAAAGCTTTGTCATGTTCAGGTAATTCTTATTTTTGAAGTTAAATGTTACTGTAGTCAATTTCTTGTCTTTATCTTTTATACAATGACATTGAATTTGAGTGCTTTATGCATTACAGTGTAACACATAGATAATTATATTTTCAGCCCAGCGTGTTGAATGTTAAAAACTAAATCACACAAGCAATATTTATCCTCTTGTGAACTCTTTGACTAGCTGCTTTAAGTGCAATGTACTTCATCATTCCTATGTAATTTGTATCTTGGCTTTATAATTACTCTAGGTTCTGCTGGGTATTTCCTTTCCACTTCCTCTGTGAAATATCTGTTACATCAGATTCCTCACTTAGAACAAGCTGCTGCAATTTATTTATTTATTTATTTATTTTTAATACAAGCAAACAAAACAACAAAAACAACAAAATCAAATTTATATAGAATCAAGTAAATATTTGGTCTGGTTACAAACCTTTGTGTGTCCTGTTCAATTAGGATTTTATTTGTTGGAGTTCTTTGATATTTTCTGCCCAAATATGGTAAACTTTTATTCTAACCATTCTTCCTTTTTGAATTTGAATTGGGAGTTTACTGTAGATGACAAATCACCTAAGATTGCATGTTTTTCTGTGCCTGTGATTTGCCTTTAAGAAAAGAAACAAACAAATAAACACAACAATTATAACAAAAAGCCTCTTTCACAACACTTTCAAAGGTTGCCAGCATTTTATTTTATTTTTACTGGCTTTAGGAATTAAGGCTTACTTAATTCCTATCCCTCTTGAATATGTTCCATCCATTATAAACATTTCCTTAGTCACTAACTACCATCATCTTATCTAAATCAATTTTCAACCCCAAAAATGTATATAAATCTGTGTCTATGACAGAAAGATGGCAAAAGGAAAACCACATGTATACCAAGTCAATTATAGAGATCCATATCTGTCTCATTCTCATGTTGAATTTTACCTTTCCCTTATGATTCAATTGACTCAAGCCTGTCTCTTCATAATGTTATTTATATATATATATATACACATACATATATGTATATATATATATATATACATATGAAAGAGACTTTGTTGTTATACTGAGTTATAAGGTTCAAGTAAAAATATTTTACTTCCTTTTTTTTTTTTTTTTTTTCTCTTTCTGGAAAACAAAAACACACACAAAAACAACAAACAAATGACATCAAATTACATCATATTGTTAGCCTTCAGTCTGTGCCACTATTTTGTATTTTCTGTTCCTTCAGATTTTTATTCTCACACTTCATGGGTGTTTTGTTAAATAACAATAACAAATACACATAGTAACAACATCCATTTTGCTTTATGATGATGCATTATGATGATGCACATCAAAGACAACATTTTTTTCTGACATTTTAATTGTTACATTGTTATGCAGCACATTGAATGCTTATTTTAGGCCTGCTCCTTACACTGCTGTCATTTTTACTTTCCTTACCCTTGGAAAGATATTTTTAGAGCTCTTTCATGAGTTATTGTTGCAGAATTCCGCTCAGGAATATAAACATCAGTTTATTACTTTCACTGTTTAATGTTGTCACTGTTTTTCCCATTCTAGTGCATGTCTTAATGTTTTTGTCTTTTTCTACATTGGCGCAGCTGTGAAAATTTGTCCAAATTAGCATTACAGGTGGATTAGTTAAATCACTCTAAATCTCTGTATAGATGTCTTCATTTGTGTTTAAAATACAGCTGATTTGACTAAGCTTAAATCAATTCTAAAGTCAACTAAACTAAACTGAATCAGAAGCATTTCATTCTGAATAGGAATAAAAATAAGAATAAAAGAATAAGAACATCCACAATAAATCTTCTTTAAATTCACCCATTTAATTGATAAGGATTAATTTGCCAGTGTTTCCTCTCTTGCTTGCATCAGACATGCTTACTTTCCTTTGCAATCAGATATGTATGAACTTACATGCTCTGAAGTTCAGTGGTGTACCTTAGAGATGTTTTATCAAAGGCTGTTTCTCTGAATCTTCTGAATCTTGCTTAAAAATGCATGTCAGAATAACTGGTTTAGACCAAAGGTATGCCGGGTATACAGATTCCAGCTATACAGATGCTATAAGTACAGTAATTAAATGGTATAGAATTTGACAGATATTATAGAATTATAGAATTGTTTATTTGGAAGGAATCTTAAAAATTCTAACACCTCTGCCACGGGCAGAGACACCTCCCACTAGACCAGGTTGCTAAGTCCCCATCTAGTGTAGCCTTGAATACTTCCAGGTATAGGGCATCTACAGCTTCTCTAGGAAACCTGTTCCAGTGCCTCATCACCCTCATAGTAAAGAATTTCTTCCTTGTATCTAATCTAAATCTACACTCTTTTAGTTTAAAACCTTTACTCCCTGTTCTATTCCTACACTCCCTGACAAATAGTCCCTCCCCAGCTTTCCTGTAGGCCCCCTTCAGGTACTGGAAGGCTGCTATAAGGTCTCCCTGAAACTTTCTCTTCTCAGGCTGAAAAACCTCAACTCACTCAGCCTGTCTTCATAGGAGAGGTGCACCAGCCCCTCAGTCATGGACCTTGCCTGGACTTGTTCTAGTAATTCCATGTCCTTCTTGTCCTGGGGGCCCCAGAGATGAACACAGTACTTGAGGTATTCATGCTATACAACTTTCATGCTATGACACTTCTAATTTGCTTACTCAGATCTGACCAAAGAATCTGTAAAGAAGGAATCAACTTCACAGCTCCACAGATTCACAGCTTCTTAGAGAAGGATGGCAGTCTCGGCTAATCTGAGAGATTTTACCTTCAATTCCAATATATATTTATTTTAAATTCTTCATGTGGAACCTTAGGAAAAGCAAGCTTCTTTCAGTTTCTATTCTAAAAGTTGTTAAAGTAAAAACTGAAATTTATGGAATCACAAACTCACAGAATCACAAGCAAAGCCATGAGCCCTGTATTCAGATTTTTCTTACCCAAAGAACAGAAAAGGACTGAATGTAAAGCTATGGTACACTGCACTGTCAGGCTGAACGACTCAAAGTTAGACAAGGATACCTGCAACTTTGTTCAGCTGAGCTTCAATTCCACCCTGATGCATGCTGAGAATTAGCATGATATACTTTTTTTTTTTTTTTTTCTCAGTGGTGACTGTCAGACGTGTAATTTTTCAAGCATATCCTGGCACTTGTTCTATACAGGAAAAACAGCTCTTCTAGCTATTTTGTAAGAATAGTGTGCAAGGAGAGTGAATTTCAGTGAACAATACATAAAAATTGACAGTAGCAACATCTGAAAGGAAAAAAAAAAGACTCCTGTTTCCTTGTAAAATACATGAGGATGTCAAAAATATTAAAGTCATATTGTTAATGAAAAGACAAAGAAATATACAGCACATTCATTTTGATAAGTACAGTATGCTAAATTCCATTGAATTCAGATTTTACCTACCCCTTAATCACTTTTCCAGATGTCTCTTATCACAATCTATGAGAACTAGCAATCCAAATCATTTGGATTCCATTATATTCATCCTGTGAGACCTGAGAGTGCAGTGTACAATAGCTTTGCATTCAGACCGTGAGACCTGCTTGTGCTCAGCTGGTTATTGGTACAAAGTCCAGAATGGGTCCCTATGACTCTATTGAATTCATGTTTTTGTCTTCATTTCACCTGAGTTTCCATTAGAACAACAAGAATTGGATATATGGATATGGAGCCATAGGCAAGGTTTACATCCTGGTAGATCTACACCACACTGTAAAGTTTGGTGTAACCATGGAGGAATTAATGACAGGCTCTGATTTCCAACCCCTAGCTTATAGACAAGGCAGTTTTTATTTACTGGTGTTTAGCTTCCATTTTTGTTAACTTTTATTTTTCTTGGCTTTGATTACTTCCTCAGTGTAGGAGAACCTGACTGGAGCCATTTTTTTTTTCTGGTGACGTGTCTTTTCCATCAAATGACAGTCATCAAATGAGAACATTTTACTTCTAGTCTTGAGAGCTTCACACTCACAAAAGTGGCCTAGAGGGACACAGCTGTCTCATTGTGTAGTGAGCACAGAATTATTCTGTGATGCATCCTGCTCAATAAAAGCCTTAAATATTATGACCAGGTTCTTGAACTGGCATTGAAAATGAATTGAGAACCAGTGGAAAATATGAGCTGTTGGTATGATCTGTTGTGGTAGCTTTTCCTTTTAAACAGCTAGTTGTCTTGTTCTGTGCCAATCATACATGCTCCCTCCAAACTGATTTGCACATAATGTTAATGACAACAGGAAGAGATTATCAAACTGATAGTTGCTGTCAAATCCAACTTAAAAAAAAACAAACAACACAAACATACAATAATATCTTCAGAGGTAAAAATAAGGAATTCCTGTTCCTTTCTCTGTATTTTTAATGAGATGTAATGTAGAGATGTAGATGTAATGTTATACAGAACTTTTGAAATTTCCTTCCAACTGAAATATTCTATTCTATTCTGTTCTATTCTATTCTGTTCTGTTCTGTTCTATAGATTTTGTTCTACCTAGGTATATATACTAAGTGTATGATTTATGAAAACAGAGGACATTCATAGTATTTAGATATTCAGATTCTTTTATTTTTATTTTTTTATTATTATTATTGTTTTTTTTCCTGCTGTCATCACTTCTTCCTTTCTCTGGCTAACACTAAATGAGACAAATACTTGACCGGTGTGTGTAATGATAGGATAAGGAGTAACAGCTTTAAAATAAATAATATAGTAGATTTATATTAGATATAAGGAAAGAATTCTTTACTATGAGAGTGGTTAATTACTGGGAGAGGTTGCTCAGAGAGGTTATGCTACGGAGAAGTTATGAATGCCCTCTCCTTGAAGAAGAGATGCTACCTGATCTAGTGGAAAGTGTCCCTGCCCATGGTAGTGGGTTGGAACTTTCAGAGTCCCTTTTTACTCAAACCATTTCGTGATTCTATGAATTAATTATTTTTTGTCCTTTAGATTTAATGACATCTGTGTGATGATATAGAAGAAGTAGATATAAACTATAAAAGGTCCATCATTTTGTGGATGACCCATTAGTGAGATTTACAGTCTCACTCATGCATGTGGCTAGCAAGTAACTTGTGGTCCTAAGTAATATGGGCATATTCATGCCCTCAACGTGAAGAATTCACATCCTAGAAATCTCTTGTGTACCCAAGTTTCTTTGGATGCTGTTGATGCCTAGGAAGGCCAATACTTGGGATAGAATTAATGCACTTGAAACAAACAAAAAGCTTTCTAAGGGAGGGATTGTCCCTAGAAAGTGTTTGCTCCTGATGAGCATGTGGTCTGTCATGTTCTCTTGAATGTCAAAAGTTTAAAGTATATAAATGGACATTCATATAGAAGATATAACAGGATGAGTTTTCTTGTAAACCATGAATGGCTACTGTGAATTTATTCCTTAACAGAAAGTTCAGACTTGTACTACAGACAAAATATTGAAAAGAATTTTAAATATTGTTGAATAAAACAAGATTGCAACACCCATAGGAGTCAGATTTTACAAAATGTATTATAAGTGCAGATACAATGCATCTAGTCAAATGTGTTAGAAATTCTAAGGTGCTAAAAGCAAGCTTTAAAATCATTTCTATTCAATTTTTCTGGATAAAGAAAGTAGGCATTCCACTCACAGAACAGGAGGTTTCTTTCTCTATGGTATTAGAGAAGATATCTTATGAAAGAATTATAAATTGAAATCTACATTGTGAGCAAGCATCTAGTTCCAATACGGGTGCAAGACTGAATTTTTGCCTTAGTAAAACAAGAAGAAAAAAATCAGGCATGAGGACTGCCAGTACTGACATGTGTTTAAATTCTTCCCACATCTTCACTTGATTGACATCTTCAACAAGCTGTTAATGACCCACTCCATTTGCTTTAAATGAGCCTTAAATTTTTAGATCTGATGTAGTTTTGTAGGAAGAGGGAATTAAGTAGATTTAATTGCCTTTTTTTTTTTTTTTTTTTTTGTGTGTGTGTGTGTGTGTGTGTTTGTTATTCACTATTCAAAGGAACATTATGCTTTGCCACTGTAATAAAATTTCTCAGTAGTCCTTTATTTGATTTGAGTTCTAGATGCAAAACTGTGTGCTAGTTATAATGAATCAGTATTCCTATCCAAGCTAGGCTGTTTGTGTTAAGTAACAGTTATTCATAAAATAAGAGTTTTTCTCGTACTGTCTTTCAGTGTTTTAAAGTAGTAATTTAGCAGCTGTCTTGGACAGGGCTGTGAGCATGTTGGAAATCAAAGGTGACTTTGATTCCGTTCATGAGATGGGTTGGTACCACATTTTTATTAGTGTATTTTCCTTCCTTGTACTTTGATAGTTTTAGTCCCTGGGGCACAGAGCTGAGAAATAGAGATTGTAACTATCATGCTAGATGAGGAAAACAACGTAAGTGATGATGCAAAATGTATTGTCTTTGATAGTGAACAAGCGGAGACTAGCTTGTGTAAAACAAATTTTTACAGTCTAACTGTGATGGGTTATTCTCACCACATTGGTACCTGCTGAGGTGTGTTATATTTAGTTCTTTATTTCTTTCAAGAAATGAGTTGCATGTCTGTAGAGAAGTGATGATATAGGCAACCATGGCTGTTAATATGCACTTAGCATTTTATATTCAGGCATGAACATCTATATTGGTGCCAGATGCTAGTTAATTTGTGATTGTGATTGGAAAAAAAATATTGGCAAGAGGGCTGGGAAGTGGTGAGCTAAACATCAAAGTGCCTATCATTGTAAGCCTTTATTGTTTCAAAATGAAGAGCTCACAATCTTTCCCCATTAGGAATGAATAAAAACTTAGAAGACGTGATAAATAGTGAGCTATTCTACTTCCTTTTATGCTGGGCATTCATATGGGCAGTACTTCACAGTGTGAAATTTGGACACTGTCTTCTGATGCAGGCTTATTAATAGTTTAGTTTCTGAATATATATGTTGTCAATTATCCACAAGTATTTATGGTATATTGAATTTGCATAAGATGGAATGTATACAGTCACAAATTTTACATGTATGATATAGTAAATATGAATATAAGCATATATATAAATAGTAGTACATTTGGTCTGCAGGTTTGAGCAGATTAACCTCCCTATGCCTGTCTGTATAACCTCTCCTGTCCTGTAGCTCCCTTCTGAAGGAAGATAGCTGTGGATTGCATTTATCTGGTAGACCACACTTTAGGCACCCTTGCTTTGGAGAGAAGGGAGTATGCCATTAACTGAGTTAAAATGAAATACGATATCTGGTATAAAGTAGTCACCATGCTCTCTGTGACCTCATCCCTGCAAGGCAGCAGCTAATCAGTGTTATCTGGTGGGGTCTTTCTATTATGTCCCCTCTCTTACAATTTCTATCTGCTCAACAAATGACATATGATCTTTCATCTGCCTTTGTGCCTCCAATAAGCATAAAGTCTGATGGGGGCAGGAGGGGAAGGAGACTAACCTTTTCAGCTCGATTACAGAGAGAACAATTTGTTTTTGTAATTAGAGCTCAGCAGTGATCTCTGTTTATTTCACTGTTACTCAGCTCGGTGTAAACAGAACTCAATTTTGACAACTGTTTAGCTCATGGCACAGTTTTAAAGTATTAAAGGATAATGGAAGACTTATTAGATTAGCTTTTGCCATGATCTTTTAGTGTCCCAGATAATTATTATTTGTGATACAGCTGAATGGTTTAGGCTTGTATTATTATTATGCATGCATTTCTGTGTAATACTTTATATACTGTTGATGGGCACTAAAATATGCATTAGGAAGTATACATTTAGTCAGATTGAACAGATATTACTGACATTTCCAAGTGGCTTAAATTGTTCTTTGTGTGTGTGTGTTTCATTTCATTTATTTTCCGTTATAACTGTTCTCAGTTCCTGATTTTTCTTTTTAAAACAAATCAATTCAATCACTATTACCCTTGATCATTCTTAGTAACACTAGTGTGACTTCTACCACACTCCTTTGATGCAGTCACTACATTACATTTCTTCCCGAGCATTTTACTTTTGTCATTCTCTCCATTTCATACACTTTGGTGTTGCATATTTTTTCTTGCACAATCTCCTTTTTTATCTTTCTTATTTAGTATTTCAGATCATTCCTGCTAGTTACACACTGTTTTCACCCTTGTATTTGATTTTTCTCATTATTACATTCTCGTATCTCATTATTAATTATATGTTGCTTATTTCTCTGATCTATTAGCTTTTGATCACCTTTTCCCTATCTTGCATAAGGCATGTCTTTTTAATCTTTTAATTGCTTTCCCTTACACACTGTTCCCATTCTTACTCTTTTTTGCTGCCTAACACCATTCTATTAGTTTGACTGTCTCTGATCAGAAGTGATGCTTCTAATCTTATTTTCTATTTCTAGTAAGAATGTTGTATACTGTTTTGTCCTTGTTTAAAGCTATGTAATTTTCTTGCTTTTTTTTTTTTTTTTTTTTTTTTTTTTTTTTTTTTTTTATCCAGTAGTCGAAGTTTGCAACTTATTCTTAGTTCCCTATATTTTAGGGCAATAATTTGAAGGTAATTACATGATCACCCTAAATTACTGGAACATCTGAGCAAGAAAATATTATTTTGAGTTTTCACATTTGAATAATTATATTTTCTCTTAAGATACATCATGAAAAGGAGCCTGTGTCAGTGACTGAGTAGATACATTTAACAAAACATGAATATTAGTTCAAGAATGAAATACAATTGTATTTTCATCTCAGTCTTAATGAACATTGTTGATTCATGCTATGAAAGCACAAAGATTGCTTGCTTAGGGCAAAGAAAGCTCTGTCAAGGTTAATGGCCCCAAATCCTTCCTGCCCTAAACGTATATACATATATTTTAACTTAAATTTCTTATATTTGTTTTGAAAAAAAAAAAAAAGAAAAAGAAAATATTCCAATAGGAAAATAAAGTGCCACAACAACTGCACTATGTGGTCCACCTCCCTCTTTTTCTTTTATATATTAATTTTTATGCTGCACTCATTCCAGTGCATTACTACATAGCAGGATGGCTTATTACTAGTTTTGTTTAAATTAGTTATCTCATGCTTGTGATTAGAGTTCTTGTTTATTCAGGCAAAACTTAGTAAGTTAAAGGCATCCAGGCCTTTCAGACATATTTTCAATTTGGAAGTTAAAGGCATGTATCTCTTTCTGAAGAAATCAGTCTTGTCAAACAGAAGTATAGCAAAAGAGGAGATTACTATCATCACTGTGTAGTAGGAAAAAAATATATATTATAAATATATATGCACATCTTGCACATATACTGCCAAGTTATCATGAAAAGAGCAGGTAGTTTTCTGAAAGACATCCTTCTCCCACATTTTCATTATCTATTAGATATTCCTATTCATTCTGTTGACACTCATCACAGTAGTCTCTGAGTACCTCCCAGTGGTGTGATAAGCTCTTGACTTAAGATCTCTCATTTTCTTTCCAGAAGGAGAAAACAGCTGAGTGCCTCAACTTTAAATTCATACATTTTTGGTATCCTATGTCCCAGAGGGCTCCAATTCTAGCTAAAATTCTTAATTCTGGATGAATATGAAACACCATATTCAGATTTGTGGCATTTAATCTGAAAATGGAATAATAACTGAGCAAGAATAGATCACTTTCTGCCTGGCAGAGACAGTTTTGTAGCCAGTTAGCAAAAGAGGAAAATATTATTTATAAAATGCGTTTTTTTTTTTTTTTTGAGAACTTTAGAATAGAGATGTTAAGCTACATGGTGTATTTACTGTTCTTCCTCCTCATTTTGATAGCCAAACTGGAGTGAGAGTTTGCTCCAAAAGAATTTTAGCCACTATATCAAGAGCTTGACCTAAATAACCCTCTCTCTTTTCACTAAGTAGGTGGGGATCATAGTAAGGGTAACTTCTTAATTTACTTATTTAAGTAATGCCCCCTCCCCCCAAAACATATTACCTTATTCTTTATAGTGGTACAATTTTATCCACAGGAGACTACAATATAACTGTGAGAGCTTTACTATACTTCCGTGGGTCTTTCAGCACCATTAACTCCGTTGAATTTCTGCTAAACTAGTTAATATTCCTTCATGAGATGATCTTGTTAAAGTACCTTCCTGATTAAGGTAGCATCATTTTTCTGAGACAAAAAGAGGTCAAACTATCTGCTATGCATGAGGTGTTGGCTTTTGAGTCCATATGTGAATTTGAGTGAATTATGTAACATAATATATAATATATGTAACCTATTTATGATACATATATCTAGGACCTGAAAGTATACTGATCATTATGCAGTTCACCAGAAGTGCAGGTTTTTGCCATGCTGGCTACACATGGAAGTTCTACTATTTCTCATTTCTGTCAAAAAGGTATAGCACATTCTCCCTAGATCAAACAAACTAGACAGACCTCATGGTTGACAATATTAAATAATGCAGAGATACAGGAGTATAAGAATAATGAATGTCTTGTCTTCCTCTTTAGATCCATCATCAATGTGCTGTCAAATCTATGCCATGACCCGAGTCCAGACTGAATTTTCAAGAATATTAAACTTGCTTAGATTTTTTTTTTTTTTAGTTAACTAATGTCTTCCTGAGCTTGCTTAGGATTTAGATGATCAGATAGCTAATGTCAGTTTGTTATAGTTGGTATGTCTCAGCATTTACTAGAATACTGTTTTTGCAAAGAAAAGAAATGTGACTTCTTTGACCAACACACTAGTCAGCATCATTTCTAGTCAGGATCAGTACCAGACAACTTCCAGTTATCACTCTTTATCTTCTAACCTGAAAAGGGTATCATTCACATTTCTTAGATCATTGTTTTCTCAGGATATGCACCACATCTCTGGTGAATAATTATACTGAAAATGGGGGTTTCTGATAGGCACATACCTGGTGCTTATTGCTGAAGTATATCCAACAATTTAGAAAGCAATTGATTATGAACTGCTTTTAATAAAACAAAAGTTTACAGTTCAGCTGTATACTGTAGACGTTAGATTGAGTTTATTGTTTTTAATGGCAATTTGAGGTGAGATATGACATACTTGGTAAATGTTGATGGAAATAAATCAAAAGGATTTCTTGGTCTTAGTCAAAAAACAGGGGAGTCTCTATATCTGATGAAAAGTAAGATTTTCTGAAGGACAGACTAAGTGCACTTCAGTGGCTGAGGCTCAGATATAGTTACAAAGATTTGTTGCATCTTCATCTGGTGACCAACCCCCCCTTTCCCCCTTTTTTTTTTTTTAGATGTGGCCAGTGGAATTTCTTAGACAGTTGGGATATATATAGATATTAATTTTGTCTCTCTGAAATCAAGATAATTTGTTTTTCTTTCTGAGAGCTGAGAAGTATTTGATCACTACCAGAATAAGTATGGTCAAACCAAGGCATTTTCAGATTAGTATCCTCAAACATTTTATGTAAGAACAAAGGTCAGGGCAAGATAAACTATGATGAAAGAGTCCATGTAAGAAGGTAAGGGCTATTTCAAAGCTGTGAAGATATTACTTTCCAACAGCTAGCTTGTCTTGGTATAATCCTGAAGTGATGTAAGGTATATATAGCAATTGTGTCTTCTTTATTACTGCATACTAAACATAACTCAACGGCAATTACAAAATCTCTGGTTTTGATGAAATATAGGGGAAAAAAAAAGCAAAACATTTATAGGCAGACATTTCTTATAATAAGAAATTAATTTTCTCTACATTTATACTTAAAATCTAAAAAGAGATGGTTTTGCAAAAAAAAAAAAAAATTAGTTCCCTAGAATTACTGCAACATACATGCAAAGATTACCTTTAATAAGTGGACATCCACTGTCAATAGAAGCACAGTGTATTGTTCCTCCTCTTTAAAAGACATAATTCTCCTTATATATAGTCATTTTAAGAAGATATAAATGTGTATCTTTTTCAGATCAGTGTAGCAGGTAGAGGTCCCAATATCATAAAACTGCAGATTCTAACTAATTGTATTAGTCACTATAGAAATCCATTTAGTAGAATTCCGATCAGTGACTGCTGAAAATGTAGAAAGTTATGTGCTACTTGGAAGAGGTTATTGACGCTACCTGAGCAAGATGTAATTTGCAGTGTAAAAATACAGTATTACAATTTTGTTGATAATGTGCAGAAAGACTCTACCATAAATAATAGTACAGTTGTATCAATCTCTTATAAAACAGCTCTTTTTATTTTTATTGAAGATGCTGATGCATTTATTATTATTACTCACTGATAATCTAATAAATCTAATAAATCTCTAGTAAATCTAATATCTAAATTGCAGTCTGTCTGGATCAGTTCCAAGAATCCCTATTTTCTAGGGATACTGCTGCACAGTAAGTAGCAATGTGCTACATGGCAGGTAGTTCTAAGCAGTCTTCCAAGGTAATTTCAGTATATACAAGATGCAGAATGTCTTTCAGTTACTTTTAACATTCTTTAGCATTTCCTCTCTGCTCCTAAACTGTCTATTCTCCTTTGATTCCTTTGCTGGGAGCAGTTAAAGTTGGTGTGGAACAAAAGAGTTTTCTGCAACTTCAATAACTTAAAAGCGTAACTATAAAGAGAGTCCTTTCAAGCATATGCTGAAGAAATCCTTCATGGATTTATTTATTTATTTATTTCCCACAAAGTAAAATTTTGCATTACAAAAGACTTTTTCTCCTGTTATGTATACATATATTTATAGCTAACTTTACTGGGAACATTGAAAAAGATGTCCATGTAATCTTTCAGTATTAAAGCAGGTTCTAGCATTAGACTCTGTTTAAAAAAATCTTTTCTTTTTTTTTTTTTTTTTTTTTTTTATATATATACACATATATATTAACAGAAAGAGGGATTTGATATTGGAAGTGTTTTGTTTTGTTTTTCATTTGAAAATGTTTTTTAACCTTCTATTTGGGGAGTAAAACAGACATCTTTCAGAAGGACAAAGGAATGAAATAATCTCATAATCTGTAACTATCCTACATGTAATTTTGCCTAAAGAAAATATATTATTTATTTATTTATTTATTTTTAAATTCATATTTAGTTAAAAAACATTCTTTTATTCATCTGTGTCAAACTTACTATACTACTGAAATGGCTTAATTTTTCTTTTCCTTAAAGCCTGAAGTTCAGGATCTGCAGTTTTGTGACCCTCTTAAAGAAAAAAATGTTTCATATATGTGCATTCATGTGCATTCTCCATGGTAAATTTTAACTATTAGTCACCTTTTGTGAGAAGACAGACAATATTTTTCCTCCAGCAGGAGCCATCAGATTACATGATGTCTTATTAATACAGGGCAGTATCTACTCCAATTGTAAAATTATAAATGTGTGAGCAAAACTTCACATAAATATAAAAATAAAATAATCATGCAGCAGACAGGCTGTAAAATTATTAAAAATCATAATTATTTAAGCAAGTCTGGCAGAAAATATGGAAAATATACAATAGTGGCCTCATATACCAAGAATATAAAAATAAAACTGAAAATATTAAACCAAGCAAAGCAATTCAATCCTCAGAGCACAAATACGAGGAGTTATCTATTGCTCATATTTCCATGGGGAAAATTGCTTATATTTCCATGGGGAAAATGTTCAACTTTATAAACATGTTTGGATCCCATCTTTTATAAACTAATTCAACATTCATTGAATAATTTCAGTTCAGGTATTTATACAAACCTGAAGACAGAATTCTCTAACTATGGTAGGTTCTACTTTCACATTTATTTTCCACATTTTGTTTGTTTAAATGTTTCACATAAAATGAAATCCATTCTATTTCTGCATAGGATTGGCTTTTGTAATTTTGCTCTTCCTCTTTGTGTGTGTGTGTGTGTGTGAATTGAAGATTTACTACAATTTTACTAATTCTTTCTCATTTAATTCCAGCTTTAAATAATGTTTCCAGAATTAGGACCCTTACTTATCTTAATCAGTTAATTATTTGGAAATTTAGGGAAAAACATCTTGTACCTTTTTCAGTACTGAGGAACTGCTATATTTTAGTGGACCTTTTGAACATCTGTCAGTATAACATTTTCCATCTCTTTTAGGCTAAATGTCAAGTGCTACTTACTGAAATGAAGTATTACAAAATGAGGAGGATTTATCATGAAACCATGATTACTTTTGGGATGTATACTGAATTTATGTCAAAATTAGAAAAGCAAAGTGAGCTTATTTTTGAGATAAGAAAACAAATACATAGATAAATACTGAAAGACTGTCAACCTTTATACATAATGTCTTAAACAGATCTGGAAGCCTTCCTGGAGTGAGTATGGTGAGAGAATTCCTTCTGCTTTAAATGGACAAACTCTGAATTTTGCTCTCTCCCTTTATATGTACCAGATATCACAATAAGAACAAAATGTACATATGCATTTCCCAGACTTATTTTTCGGTGTTTTCATGTGTTGTAAAAACATACTTCAATAAAGAAATATATACAAATTGAAAGGGAAGCCAAAGGAAAAACAAACAAACAAACAAACAAGCAAGCAAACAAACAAACAAAAAAACTGCAGGGCATCAGTGTGAAAAAATGTTTAAGATGCCTCTTATTAACTGCTCAATCTGTTTTATGCTGGATTTCTGCATAATTATGTTAGAGAGGAAGGGGAAAGAACAGATGTTGAATAAAGATTGAAAATAAGAAAATGAGACTGTTCAAAATATATATTTTTTAAAAAGTAGCTATAGTTGCTCTCAGCTAGACTTTTTTTTTTTTTTTGGTTGGCAAGACTTTTAGACAGCAATCTATTTCTCAAATTCATTGCCCATTTCTGCAAGATTAAAGTAAAACAAAGTGTTTCTTTTTCAGTCTGATCAATTGAACAATTATACAGCTCCAATAATCCCCAAGTCACTCTTTCAGAAAGCAGCAGAATGTTTCCTCAAGCAGTTTCATAAAGTAGATTAAATGAATAAGATATCAGGTCAGAAATGCTATAAGCTCTTTCCATGGGAAGTTTTTTTATTGCTCATGCAATTAGTCTTTTTTCATACTTAACAAATAATATCTAAATAATGCATAGCAGATACATTATTTTTCCACTGTTTTTCTTTATAGAATAAATGCCACTAAATTAAACATCATTGTTTTTCCATCCCTTTTTCCCTTTCCTGCATCATGTTTTAAAGCAAACTGAACTATATTTTTTTAAGAATGCCCCTCACCCCCCTTTTTTTTTGTTGTTGTTTTTTCTTTTTCTCTACTTAGTTGTTATTTTCTTAGTTGTTATTTTCTACACTGAGATTGAATACATTATGAAATTGTGGACTAGATAGAGGTATCTGAAAAAGATTTACATGCAAATTACATTCAGGTTACTGCATTAAATCCTTTTCATTACCACCCTACTGTATACTCCTTTTTACCCTGAGTAGTTTATTTGTTTCAATGCAAGTTGAATAAGCCCTGTGGGTTTGACCAGTGACCCTTAACTAAAGAAATTGAGCACTTGAATGGCATTGCTACTGCACTTTTTTTCACAAGGCAGAGACCATTCTGGAAGAAGGATTCAGAAGTGAAATGAATCCTTTCTGCAGTGTTTTAATTTTCTTCTTGATAATGAAAAAAAAAAAAAAAAAAAAAAAAAAACATTAAAAATTACATTAAAACATTAAAAAAAATAATATATATATATATTTTTAAATGTTTTGTTGTTGTTGTTGTTGTCCTCACCCTACATACCATCAAAAGTGGGCTTTGGTCTGATGAATTGTCTTCAGGTGAAGAAATATATATATATATATATATATATATTTTTTTTTTCTTCTATTGTGATTGAAATTTTAAATGTAAGATTATAAAGCTATGTAGGATCTGTCTTTTTGAAAAGTCACAGCTTAAAAAGTAACAGCTCACAACTCAATAGACTTGTTTCTTGAAAAGCTTAAAAGTAAACTGATGAAGAAACTATAGACTTTTAAGCATCTTATATTCAAATAAAATTTGAATATGACTGAAATTTTATCTGAAAAAAAACAAACTAAATTACTGTCTTATTTTAGTTCTCTGGTATAGCTTCTAATAAAGAGTACACCATTTAGAAGAGGTATTGTAAAAAAAGGACCATGTCGACTTGTATGACTGCGAGTATGTAGTGTGTGCATGTACATTTTCTAGATACTTTCTTATTACAGATTTTCACTGTAATTGCAAGCAAATAACAGTAGCTCAATGTTATAGTATGCTTAATATGGCAACTGTGCCATTGCTACCAATCCCTGTAGGAAAGCATGGTTTGTGGATACCAGCAGGTTGACGGATTGTTCTGTGGAATCAGAACAAATCTTTCTTATGATTCATTTTTGCCACAGATAAGCCATAAAATGAAGACAGCAGATTGATGGAGGTTTAGTTTTTCTGCTCTTGTTTTAAACAGTAGATGTAGAACAGGTTCTTCTACATTATAGCCTGAAGCTGAACTGCCAACATAAAAGATATACAGACTTAATACTTGAGAGCTGGGCAGAAGAATTCCTTCCCACTTTTTTTTTTTTTTTTATTTATCATTATTTATTTATTTATTTTTCTGAGCAGATTAAGCACCACATAATATAGCTCGTTACTGCCTAGTGTAAATTTATTGAAAAGGCAGTTTTTGCTAAAGTGCCTGAAATACTTTGTCTTGTTACTATCTGACCTACTGCAAAACACAGATACCAGCTAAGAAGGAAAAAATATTTTCATTTCAAATCTGCCTGTCCATATTTTGAAAATTCCTATATTTCACTAAAATGTAACAAGCTTGAACCCTTATTCGTACTTTTTTTTCTTTGTGATTGCATGTGAGACTCCATGTCTCACTTGATGTCATATAATTGTAGTCAGTGTACAATTATGTCCTATTATTAAATCCATAATAGGAAAATAAATAAATCAATAAAACAAAATTGAACATAATATGAAAAGAAAAATATCCAAAGATTATAATTATTTAGTTTTTATATATCATAACTGAATATATATCTTAATAACTTTATATATATCATAACAGTTTATATATAAAAGTTTATATATATCATTCAGCTTTGGATACTGATTCTCTGGTTTATTTTTACTTCTGGATATTTTTATCAAATGAAAAGTAAAATTATGATGCTTCATAAAAGTATATGTCAAGAATCAACAGGGCAGTATGCTACACGTTTACAAGGTGGAACAAAAGAAGTGAAAAATGAACTGATAAACAGAAGAACAAGACTTGAAACAAAAGAATGAATAATAATAATAATAATAATAAAATTTATAAGAATATATCATTTTTTACACACTTGGCAGCAGTTTAAATTTCATTCAAGTTAACATACTTTTCATGTAGATAATTCTCCTGTTCATCACTACACACATATATATATATATGTCTAGAATCAGACCTTTTACAGGTGTGCACAGGATAAAAAGTACTACTATTTTAATTCCTGCTCATCTCCTGTTGGGTCAGTTGCATGGATGTGTGGAAAACTTATGTTAATGCTTAGCTAGAGTCCTGGTTTTTGGACATCTTTTAAAATGAATTCTGGTTTAAGGCTTACTGGAGATAAAACTTTTCTGTTACATCTTCTTTCAGTTTTGGTTGATACCATTAAAAAAAAAAAAAAAGCAAAACAATCAAATCATATCTGAGCTTAAATAAAACAATTTAAAACAAGTAAAACTTATATAGGAATAGAAACTGTTTTAAGAGGTGAACTGGGAATTTTTTATAATTAGCTGGATTTTGTTTGTTTTTATTAGGATTTTACCCTTATGCAATACATATATATACAGGGCCTTCCCTCTTACTCTGTGTTTCATGTGGGTACTTACATTTTTTTGTTTGTGCTTTTGAATTTTTCAAAAAGACCTATTGACATATATTTCATTATAAAAGAGTTGTTTTTTTTTTTTTTTTTTTTTTTTTTCCTACTTATGTAGAGTATGGCATTCTTAAGCTTGCTAGGTTTAAAGTTTGTTTTACCTTGACATTTTTCTCCATAGTGAAATTCTGATCTGAAAGTTTATATTAATAAATTTCCCTTCTGTTTGAAATGATCTTGAATGTCTATTAAAATTGTATTCAAATAAATGATGTCTAAGTTATTGTAGGCTGAAGATTTATAAAACAGTGCATGCTGCAGAATGATAAGTCTAAACGCGCAATTCTTATTTAGAGAAAGAGTTTAGAAGTATTGCCTGAAGTTTTTGTCTTCCTCTTCCTCACCCTGTTTTTATATATTTATCTGATATGATCTGATAGAAGTATGTTGGCCTCTTATTACTAATTTTGTCCTATAATCTCCTCAGATTTCACCTTTTTCAACCTTTGCTCAAAGTATGAGAGTATGAAAGATAACCTGTTCATTTTTGCAAATATCACTAGGAAATCTGTACATGAGTTCCTTTTCCCTTATGGAAGAGGTCAGAATATGAGCAAGTTAAATTAGTTCTTTCTTGACTGGTGTAGGAAGATACAGGTTTCATTAATCGTGTGATGTAACACAGCTGGGCATGACAAGCTAGAGCATGTCTTCCAAGAAATTTCAAAACAGCTTTCTTGAAAACTGCTGTGAATGAAATAGCACATTTTTATAGTAAGACTAATTAATCAAAATAGGCCTTTCCTAACATAGAAATAAAATTAATCCAATTAGATGTCAGCTCTGTAGCTGTGCTCAGAATCTCTGCCAAAATTCTGTGCAAAATACATTTCCACAAGAGTTACGGAATACAAATAATTTTGTATTTAGGGTAGAGAAGCAAACATTGTCGTATATTTCTATTTAAAGATATTACCTACATCTATATTTAGAAATTCAGAGTGGGATTTATTTATACACCTAATTAGCAATGGGATTCAACTTAAATGTAGGTATATATCTCACTACAGTGAGATACCTAAAGTGAGCATTGCGTTCTCTTTTAAGTAGATCTCCATTTACTATAATGGGAACTCAGACACCTATGTAACATATGAACTTCCTTAGAGGCACCTAAGTGTCTAAATCTAGGGCTATGTCCCACTTACATTCCCTAGTTAGGTAAAAATACATATACCTGTCTGTATGAGCAGCACGAAATAGTACTACGTGTGGAGTGGAAGTGTCTGAGTTAGTTCAGCATCAGAAACAATTTGGACATATTAATATATGTAGTATATGTTTTTCTCAGGCTTATTAGCTTCTCAATAAGGAATAATTTTAAGAGATTTTAAATTGATTAGCCAAGAGAGTGATATTTGAAAAATGTAGCCACTATGTAATATATGATAGTGTTCATGATCTCTTTGTGCTTTGCACATATTCAAACAAAAATAAGTGTTGTGTAGGGAGGAGATCAGCCTTTCAACAACAATTATAGCTTATTGTTGAAAATCATTTTAAGATGTATTTTCAAGTTTTCATTTATTTATTTGTTTGTTTGTTTATTTATTAAAGAAATAACACCATAGCAACTCCAATAACTCCATGGAATTGCAATTTGAAATTGCAAATTGAAATGTGTCTGACTGTTTCCCTGATTATGAGTAACTTTTGAGACAGTGCCTATCCAAGGACACAGAACTCAGAAATAAGTTTCCACAAATTTTGCATTTATAGACAACTGTAATAAACTATATAATTGCCCAAAATAAGGGAAAAAATAATGTCACAGAATATTAGACACTGGAGACTCTTTACTGAAGAAAGACATTTTCAATGCCTCAGTTACCAAGAAAGCTTCAAGCAGACTGTGCCTTCCAAGACATGTTAGTCAATAACACTAACACAAATAATAAATGCAGAAAATAAGTATTAATTAGTTCTATTGCTCACGGAACTATGTGTTTTTGTTACCATGTTATCATTCAGATGATAAAGTGAAATTCTGTGAATATCTAGCATTTGTGTGTCTTTGGAAATTTAATAGAATTGCCTTACTGTAAAGTGAGAACAGCTTGGTTCTTAGGAGGAAAAAAAAATAATAAAAAAAACTATTTTTATCTCACATCTAGACTTTTATAAAATACCATCATATTTTATTTTATTGAAGACAGTATAATCACCCCTGAATATATCATTTCTTTAATACATTTTTTTTTCTTTAAAAATGTTGCTTAAAAACACATCAAGATACTCAATCTTTTTGAATATGTGAAAGATCCCCAGTTTATGGCACTATGAGACATGATTTAGCAATGATACTCAACAAGTCAGGTCAACAGTTAACTTGAAGATCTTGAAGGTCTTTTCCAATCTAAATGATTCACAGACTGTGGAAAAGCTCATGGAGGGCAAAACTGTTATGACCAGGAATATCAGCAGAAGGAACATGCTAGAAGGCCAGTGAATGAGCAAAGCTATTCAAAGTTTTGCAGAAGCTTAAATTACCTTTGGTGGAAAATGGAAAGTCAGAGGACGGAACTGTAAGTGAAATGATGCTCTAAAAATCAGGGACAAACCAACTGACTTCTGAGATTCTTGAAAGGCTGACAAGACATTTGATTAAAATACTGAATATATATGCATTTAACACAGGTAGTACTTTTCTTTCCATTCTCACCCTCTTTAAGCAGACAACTTGTATTTAGAAGAATAAATTAGAGAAAACTGGTAGCTCCTTAGCTTCTCCTGATCTGCTTGCAGGTGTACTTCACTGAGCCTGATTTTACATGCCACTCTCCATAAAAGAAAGCAAAAAATGAAAACACCACCAGTATGTTTTGAGAATGCTACAGATTTTGCTCTATGAATGAAAGATAAGCAGATGGTTCTTGGTACAATTATTAGCTACTCACAATTATAACTGATGGTGTTCATGGGACAGGACACATTTCTACAATATAGTAAGATTACAGTATGTCCGTTCTAATGCTTTAAAGCATCTTGTTGAATTATCTATCCTCTATTTTTGATCCTTTACCTGTTTTACTGAAGTATCTGTAAAACTGCTTGTTAAGAGAAAGCATGTTAACAGGTGTCCTTGTGCATTGGAGATAAATGCATCCTTGTAGGATGAATACATTATGGATATAGAATTGTCTTCACACTTCTCACAATCACCTTTTTTTTCACCTCTTCACACAGTGAACACATCCAGATTGTTGTCACTGCACTTGATTGCAGCATAGGAGGCTTACAGGGTCACAGCCAGCCTTGTATCTTTTGTTCTGTCAATGCAATTCTTGTGAGCTTTATTCTCACACTTTCAATTTTAATGTGGCTTTTTAAAAAATATTTTTATACATTAATAGCATAATTAAGTATTTTTCATATATGTGTACAATGCCAGCTTTGTTTCTGTAATGTATATTCAAAGATAGCATTGTGAACATCTATGTTTATTTATGCATATGAAGATGATTCTTCTGACAGTCAGTGGGATACAAAATAATTTTGTACAAATTGTATTTATTACAGATAAAATTTGTAATTTTGAAAGACTCACATGGACCCATTGTACCAGTCTATTTTGCGAGGACCTGTTTTACAATTCCAAAACTATATGCACATCAAAGAGAAACAATAATAATAAAAATACTAGATAAACCTCTTTTAAAATTTGGGGTGAAGATGAGTTTTCACAGATGAACTTTATGTTTTCACTAATAGCAGTTTTTCTGTGTAAACAAGTACCAGTATTATGTGCACTAATTCAGGAAGATGATGAGTTCATGTTTGATTTTAATTATGTGTCATCTCACTGAAAATGAGGAAATTTGTATATTCCTGCTGAATGTCAATAAATAGTGAAAGACAAAAGTACATAATGTAGACTTGAACAGCAAATCTGATACAACTTACCCAAATGGGCACACAGCATACCTGAAGATTTTGAGGAAAGAGAATAAATAAGATGTTTTAAAACAATTTTGTCTTTTTCTTGTTCAAAACACTTGATGTGACATCCCATAATGTTGGTGAGTAGAGAGACTTTTAAGACAGGCAAGAGAAATCTTAAATTCAGGTGTGTTTTAGCCCTGGCCTGTTACTACATTTTGAGATAATCACATGGCATGAGTTAAGGATTTTATCTATATTACAGATCTGTTCTCAGAAGGCTTTACATTCCCCATTGCAGCCTTTGATAATTCAATTAGTCTCTCAAAAAGTTGGGAGTAGCTGATAAATTCACTTTAATGTTAAATCAAGTACCCCAGAAGGTTTCTCTTAATACGACCGCTTCTCTGGGAGCTGAGCTCTAGAGGTGATACCTCCCAAATGGAGCCTTTTGCAAGGAATATGTGGGCCTCAGGAACAGATTAAAAGAACTGTCTGTACCAACATAGCTTCTTGCTGTTAATAAATTTACTTCAGATCATGACAGTGATCTCATTCACTCAGATGGTTGTCCATCTAGTTTAACTTAATTTAATTGACAACCTTAGCTCTCTCCATGGATCAGATTCCATGGATCTGATGAATGTTCTCAGAAACAGAGAATGTCATTAAACAAGCTGATTTTAACCCTTCCTTTTAAACACTGTCTTTTGGGATTCCCAAATCTTATTGGCAGACACTGATTGCTGAATAACAAGTAGGAGGGGATTAGCTACATCTGCATTGACTGTGTCTTCAGAGAATGCTAACAATAATACCAGTTCTGTTTGTCTACTTCTAGGAAATGAACAAAGAGTATGTGTTAGATGAACAACAGGATTTAGTATAGTAAATAGATGTATGTCCCTATAGAAATCAGCTAGCAAAGCAGAGAGAAAAAAGTTCTAATAAGAAAATGCTGCTTAGTACTTACAACCATTTGGCCTTAATAGGCAGATTATCATTGACCTTCTGTACAGGATTACAATCTTCCTAGAAGTAAGACTTGAATTTTAGGTGTATTCATCCATATCATCAAAGATGTATGTTGTCATCATAGTTGGAGCAGCCTAACTGTGACACTGGAATTATACAGAAAATGCTTAATTTTCCTATCCAAAGGTAGAAAATAAAAAGGGATGTGGAATATAAACCTCTCTGTATGTGTGAAATGCTTTATTCTATATTTTTATTCCACATTTTCCTCTTTAAAATTAAATATGGAATTATATTAAAAGATAACTTGTGCTGATTGTTTTATAAAACAGATTCTCACAGTAAGCAAAATAAAATGTTACTTTAGATATGTTTGTTTCAAAGAAAGAGTTTGAATTAAAACAAATTAATTTCTAATGAATACATTCTATGAAACTTAGAAATTTTACATAAACATTCAGATTTACTTTATAATTTCTTGTCTTACTTTATTTTTACTTGAAAATCAGAGATTTGAAAAATATTTTCTTTCTATGCTGAGTAATTAACTCATTATAGACTGTGCTGGTTTTATATACTTTTCATTTGCATATACTTTGCATTTTCATGCAATTATTATTTTCTCCTTAATATTCCCCTAGCTTTTTTTCTACTTAAAAACAAAACAAAACACTCTAAAACTTACAATATCTATCCCAAGATATGTTGTAAATGTCAGCCTAGCTAATCCATCCAATATGACTTTAAAATACTCCTTGCAGTTATTCAGGTGCAATGAACTGTGGCTGCAAAATATTGGAGGCAGTTTGTAACACCCAGCTGCAATTGAATTTATCTTAATATCATGTAAGAACAGTAAAATAGTGTAAAATAGTGGCTAAAAGTATCTGTGTTCATATAACACAGGAGCATTTGATAATGCAGATGTGCTCTACAGGATTACCATCACTGGTTTTCATCATCTTTATACTACGACAACAACAAAACTGCTAAATAAGCATGTCAGCTTTTCAGAAGACTGTGACTGATGTTTTATGAACAAAGTTGTTGACAGTTTGGAAATCCCTGTTTATCATCCCAGCCTGACTTTCTCAGAAATGCCATCATTAAATCAAAAAGCACATTCCAAATTTAAACTGAGAATTTATTTAAAGAAGGAAAGAATATTTGGGCTGATGTTTGAAAGACAGAGACTCAATGAATGGGAGAGTTCAGTCCTACTGAACCTTTAAAATAGGAATTTTGAGCTCAGAATTGTTTTCAGGAATGGAATCAGCAGTTGGTGGGAATTTGAGATATGCTGATTTATACCAATAATATTTTGTCTTTGGAAAGGAGAGAAGTGGCACACTGTGATTTACTTTACTCTTTACTTTTCAGACAACTCAAAATCTGGTTCTAAGATCCAGGGATAGCAATTCTATATTCTCAGGATGGACAGAAATGCATGAAAAAATCTGACACAAAAATATGGCCTGATTCACAAAAAATCCTGTTAATTTCCTTGTTAAGTAAAATTTTAATGTATGCTTTTGAAGTATTTGCAGAAGATTTGTAGGTTTGAACTAATAGCTAGAAGAAAAAATGTGAAATTTAGCATTTTTGCAAATTACCCAGTACTCTGCTGTTTAAGATTCAGTTAGATCTAGGAGCCAACAGAGCCTGGGCAGCAAAAACAAGGTATGGCAGCTCAGAGGAATTAGTGTGGAGCTCGGCTCTCATCTTCCTCTGCCTCTTAATTCAGGCAGGAGATAGGATGATGTTCTGGACATAGCTATTATGTTAACTTGCTCTGCTCACAAAGTACAGCTGATCAGCTGCTCTGCATTTTTCTTGCTAAGTTTCTGGAAACAAAAATAAAATAAAAATAAAATAAAGTAAAATAAAGTAAAATAAAATAAAATAAAATAAAATAAAATAAAATAAAATAAAATAAAATAAAATAAAATAAAATAAAATAAAATAAAATAAAATAAAATAATAAAATAAAATAATAAAGGGTTCTTCATACCATGTAAAACATTTTGCTTGTGTAAAGTTAGCAGCACCTGTACATCAGCAAAGCCACTCCCTGCTGTGACTTTGATAAGTTGGAACCAGTGCTGCAGCCTTGAGGACAGACTGGATCATCCACAATTTCCCTCAGAGAAGAGCAGCAAATCCCAGTGTGTTCCTTCAGGTATTCAAAATAGAACACTTTGAAGCAAATTTTACTTGTGTAAAAGGAGTTGTAGTTTGGTATAAGCATGGTAGCACAGTATTAAGAGGAGAAAATAAGCTGTTTTACTTTTGAAAGGAAATATCTCAGTGGAAAAGTACTAGGAATTTTGGTCTGAATATATAGTGAATGAAATATTCAGTGGGAATCCCAGAAGTTATAAATGCATGTAAACCCTAGGATATTACTTTGCAAGGGAACAATTTTCTTACCAACAGTGTCACTTCTTGGAAAAGGGGACTCAAAATGCTGAGTTACATCTCACCTACATTAAATTAAGGGCAATTAGACTCTCAACAGTTTGTTGAATGATGAAAAGCTTCAGCCAGCTAATTAGAAAAGCCAAACCAATGAGTGTGTATGACTCTAATACAGAAATAGGTATCTTCAGGATATGAACTCTGTGCATTCATTGAAAATAGGTAGGCCTGTCTGGAATTATTTTAGATCTGGAGTTTATCACCAAATACTGAATGACTCTCTGAATCCATCCTTCTCCATTGTCTCTAAAGACAACATAAAAATTCTAGTTCTTTTAATTGCAGGAAATTAGATTATGTGGTTTTCTCTGTTTCTTGAAAGAGATTATTATCTCTCTTAGCTGCTGTTAGGCATCTGATGAAACTAATATATATATATATTTTCTTTAATCCTTTGATTGACAGGAACTCTCCAAAAATCTTGTAAATTATATGTAAGATCTAGTTTTCTTCCCTGTTTCAGTCTAGTAAAAGCTTAAAGAGGAGGGCTGAAAAAAACGTCTTGCCTCATTCACTAGGATGTAATGTGTGTGGTAAGAGCTGCAGGCTCAAACAAGTCTTCTGGCACATATATAGTTAAATTCTCCCACTCTATGAGTAAATTTGTGTGTAAAAGTAGCAGAATAATGCTATTCAAAATAAAAATTTAAAATGACCACCATGTAAAATGGCACGTTAGAAATGTTTGATTGTGTCCAATAAATGAGACCTTTCACAAAATATCAGCCATAGGAATGCATATATTTTCCCTGAATCCCAAACAGACTTAGACTGGCATATTAGTTAAAAAGCTATATAAAAGGAAAGATCATGTTCAATAGTTGTACTTTACACAAATAAATTCTAGTAAAAGACTTATCTTGAACATATTTCTACGAGGAGCAGCTGAGGGAGCTGGGCTTGTTCAACCTGGAGAAAAGCAGGCTCAGGGGCAACCTTATTGTTCTCTAGAGGTGCCTTAAAGGAGGCTGTAGCGAGGTGGGGGTTGGTCTGTTCTCCCACATGCCTGGTGACAGGACGAGGGGGAATGGGCTAAAGTTGCGCCAGGGGAGTTTTAGGTCAGATGTTAGGAAGAACTTCTTTACCGAAAGGGTTGTTAGACATTGGAACAGGCTGCCCAGGGAAGTGGTGGAGTCACCATCCCTGGAGGTCTTTAAAAAACGCTTAGGGATATTGTTTAGTGGAGGACTGTTAGTGTTAGGTCAGAGGTTGGAGTCGATGATCTTGAGGTCTCTTCCAACCTAGAAATTCTGTGATTCTGTGATATTTTGTTACCATGGATGATATGTCAGATGTCAAATTACCAGTTCTTTTATACTTTTTTTTTTTTTTTTTTTAAAGAATTAATTTCTGTTTTCCCAATTAGAAGGAAAACAAAACAAAACAAGCAAACAAAAAAAAAACATTTTGCTGTAGGGTTTTGAGGTGAACATTGACACAAAGGCTAAAATAACTTCAAAAAGTCTTCAGTTTAGTGTTCATTCTGTGCAGCTACCTCCATCTTTTAGATTAGTACTGTTCTGCATGGTCTGCCTAACCAAAGAATAGGATTTTCCATGCTCTTTGATCTCTTCAAAATATATTGAAAACTGAAATCAAGTGCTTTGCCTTAGTTTGACTTTGCTGGCAACAGTGAGCTGAATAATGTACTAGGATTTAGAGTCCTCCTAATATCATCTAAAAAAAAAAATCTTCAGAATTGATCATTGATCTGGCTTTAACTGGGTGCTTTGAAGACATGATGTGTGAATAAAAGAATGAGGAGCAACAATCAAAATTGTTTTAAAAAAGAGAGAGAATAAATAGAAAAAGGAATACCAGCTAAAACATATATAGAGGAAACAACCCTATATGATTAAGAGGCTGTACAAAGTGTCAAATGTCATTCTAAGAAAAGAGCACAATTTCTGTTTAAAATATTCAGAAGGCAGAGCTAAATTATTTTCTTGATAGCCATAGTGCAGAGCTCTTTGCATATATTGTCAATAATGCAAAAATTGTTCTACAAAACACAAATCTCTTTTCATTTATTTCTTTCACATTAATCATCTAGGTTAGAGGTTTTCTACATAGTAATACTAGGGACAATTAAGACTGTTTAACACAGAGACAGATGCCAGATGTATGCATGTAACAGTTACAGAGGAAGCATATGCATAGTATCAACTCTACAAATAGTTGAGCTCCCTAGGCACTCAACAGTTTTGAAGCTAAGGGAGGGAATGTTTTTATGTTATAACATTTTCCCTTGGTGGTAGCAAATTAGCTGCCTTGTATCCATCTTCAGCTGCAACTGCAGAGTCACTTGAGAGCTTACAAATAAGTTTAGAGCTCTGCTAAACTGCTTCTTAGATACCTAAGAAGCAGGATATGCACCATGTGCATGATGTAACAGATTAACTAAAGAAAAAGAAAAAAAATGGATGATTTTTTTCTTCACATAAGATAATTTTTTTATACCTTAACTACTTGCAGAATTTGTGCAAGGTCTTTATAAAGAGACCTTTACAATTACTGGAATCCATCACTATAATATTTACTTCATTTACAGTTTCATACATGCTTTCCACCATGACTTTACTTTAATGGGTGCCCCCACCTCTTAGCCTTTTTGTTGTCTTGGAAAGAAAAGACAAGAGACTACTACAGATACTTTTGGCCTGAAATCTTCATCACAGATAATGAAAGGAGGATATAAATGGACCCTTATATCTACCTTAAGGCTTTTCAAAACCCGCCTCTGGGTTTTCTATAAATAGAATAAAATAAAATAAATAAAATGTTGCTCATGTTTCCATCTCTACAATGGGTTTGGCAACATTTTATAGCACGTCCACCACATTTCTAGGGGTGTAGCATCTTCATCATCTCTCCAGGGTAAGGACTTTTTTAAAGGAAGTCTACAGATAGACACTGACTGACATATTCTGAACCCTTCAGCAGTTTTAAAGGTATCAACTTCAACTTCTACTTGTTTTGCCAGAACAATATTTAAGTCGTATAATGCCTCACTGTTGAATTTTCTTTGAAGGATATTTAGACACATAATCTGAGGGCAAAGCTAAGACCCTGATTGCATTTTTCTTGGTGGCATTTTTTGTACCTAGCCTTTAACTCTATTTCTAGAACTAAAACACATTTCTTGTAGAAATATGACTCAGATGAGGGATTTCTAGAGACCAGAAAATGAGCTTCTAACAATTAACAGGCTTAAAAAACTGAACATATTAGTGAAAAAAAAAAATGAGCACATAATGACAACATCCTTGGACATAGACCCCAAATTATCAATTTTTTCTTAATGGTATGTTTGGTCACATCAGAGTCCTCTGACATCAGGACTACAGATTAAGCTATAACAAATGAAAAGATTACAATGAAAAATGTGACTCTGTTGAGCAGCTCAGTTACTGCAAATAAAAGTAACTTGCAAGAGAGATTTTCTGTATTCTTGTTGTTTATATATATAGTCTTGATCCTGGAAAGATAAGAAAGTGATATAGATTAGGGTTTTT
This sequence comes from Aythya fuligula, assembly GCF_009819795.1. Taxonomy (NCBI): domain Eukaryota; kingdom Metazoa; phylum Chordata; class Aves; order Anseriformes; family Anatidae; genus Aythya; species Aythya fuligula. Next base: position 172,513,839 of record NC_045559.1, on the reverse strand, counting down.
GATGAAGGATCTGTGGAAATGAAGACACGAATACTCTGAAATCATCTTGAGTGTCTTTCAGAGATTCATTTACAGTCCATGGAGAACCTGGAAATACGTTATTTAATCTGTTTACATGTACAATCCTCTTTGCCAAAGTAGTTATTTTTAGAGAGTCAGATTTTGAAAACGCATCATTCATTATTCTTTCTGATTGATGTAATTAGAGCATCATTCAGGCAGAAACCTAAGTAAGATAGCATTATGAAACTCAAATTCGTAAAAGAGTGAGGGTGCTTCATAAATTGGCATAAGGTTAATCCCATTCTGGAGACCTCTTTCGAAGGTGGTAATAAAACACAACACCAGCAATCTGCTAAAAAATAGTCTAGGGCACCATCTAATCAAACAATAATGAATATGCTACTTATCATGCCATAAGGGAGACTCCATATGAAACCGGTAAATCATTTCTTTTTTCCTAGGAAGACATTTCTGTGTCTGTATGTCCAAATGAGATTTCCTTAAGGAGAAACATCAAGGAAAGTGTTCTTCCTCCTATTCTGTCAGATGCATTTCACCTCCCATGAAGCCCAAGTGTATGACCCTTATACAATATCAACCTTTTGAAGCAGAGAATGATACCCAGTGGGTTTTTCTATCTATCAGTATAAAGCAGACATGGTCTTATTATGTCTCGTAAAGGAGATTTTAAATGTAAATCCAGGCATGCTGGCAGGAATGTGGGGAAAGCTGTATTCTTTTTCACCAAAGTAGCCAGATTTTTGAATGGTTCAACATCTATGGTGCTGCTAAATTTTGTTGTTGTTGTTTGTGTGTGAAATTTTGCAAAGGAAAACAGATAATATCTGAAAAGCTTTAATGTGTTGATTCTGTATTGGACAAAATCCTCCTCCTACACAGAATGATACACTTCCATTCAAGAGAACCTACCTATAGTCAGGATGTAAATAGAGCTATCAGAGGATATAGAAATAGATTTCTTCAGAAACCTGTTTCTCTACACAGTGGCACCCTCATCAGTCAAAGTCTGTAAACAAGTTGTCATATCCAAATTTGAGACAAGCTTACAAAGCAAAAAGCTTAGTGCCTTCTAATTAAAGATCTGTATACTGAGATAATTGGCAACTGATGAAGAAGGTTCAGTAGTATAATATATAGCTAATCATTGTTGGCTTGATGCTGTGACAGATGGGGATAGCTTCTTTAAATTATGGAGTTTTTATATTGGTATTTTCAGGAAATGTCAACAGCATGATTATTTTTTCATTAATGTTGTCTTTCCTTCCCATTCATTGCTTTTGTTTGTCATAATCACTTGTCTCTAACTGTACAGTCTATTATTATTTGTATAGGACACAGCATAATGGGGCTGCTTAATGATTGGATTCCTAAACATTGCTGCAGTACAATATACAGTGTTTAGCATTTACTAAGTATTACAAATTAGATATGGAAATTATAGATATTACAATTATGACTAGCTCACAATAAAGTTAGCAATTTATTTATTTATTTATTTATTTTAATATCATGCAAATTCTGCTAAGGATTGCACAAATTCAGCTAGGTTTCAGTTATGAGTTATTCCAGTTTATGTGTCAGTACTGAAAAAATCCTAATATAAAATCTGTGGAACTGTCTTGATCAAGAATAAGAAAATGTGTTATACTAAAAATATTCTTTCTAACAGATCCTCAAACCTATTCTTTTCTGTTAATCACTGCAGTTTTGTTTCTCTTCTTTTCCAGGAAACAGCTTTTGGGCTCTACAACAAAGATTTACTGTTTAAAACTGTGAATTTGTCAGGTCACTAAAGTCTCCCTGTAGCTTCTCTACTAAGTGCAGAGCTGGCATAGCTAGCCTTTGTACATTCCTGCCTACAGTGCTGGGCTAGGAAGAGTTTTTTATGGTGGGATGGGGAAGAGGCCAAAATATTTTTTCATGGCTGTCATATGGTAATTTTGCTGCAAATTAGAATAGGTGCCAGTCTGACTTGCAGGCAAACTTTGGAAAACAAAGCTGGGTTTCCAAAGGTTTCTCCTCTAGTGGGAAGAAATTATTATTCAGATGGGCACTGTTTTTTCTCTGCTGCCCCAGACTGATAGGAAAGCAGATAATGAAGTACCCCCTCACCTTTCTTCTATGTGCTTTTTTCAAGGTGCAATAGAAAATAAGCGTCAGTTTCTAAGGTAGCTCCTCTCCCATTAGGTCTGTTGGGGTTTGTTGGGGAGAAGTGTCCCTTGCATTTGCCATCTCAGTGCATGGGGCTGGAATACGCTTTCACTTCACTATCAACTATAAATGACCGTGTTTGTACAGTCACTTTTGAGAACGATAGCAAGAAGTGTCAAGGACCATGAGCTATGTCCAGAACACAGATGAAAGCTGTTTTTCTGCTTTGGAAGTTTTGACATTATTGGGAATTTTGGAAGCAGAGCCTGTCCCTGTCTGTGACTCACAGGTTTGATTTGCCTCCAGAACAGCAAGGCAGAGGCCAAAGACCCATTGTTGGGATCTGTGGACCAGCCCGCTGTGAGGATGGAAAATTTTCAGGTAACAGAAATATTTTCTTGCTGTTATGCTGTCTTTAAGTAAAAATATATGATCATCATTAAATTGTTTATATGAATTTAAGGCAGATTTCCATAAAACAAAATGTTAAATATTCTATAGTGCTTATTGTAATCCTGCAATATTTCTCTAATATTTATAGTCTGGGACAACTGTGAGCTAGAATTAAAGCCATAAACCCACCTGTTTTTTATTGTTTTAAAAGTGTTTTATATTATGCCAATATTAGAAATATATTTATCCTCTGTTCAAAAAACAAGCAAGCAAGCAAACAAAACAAAACAAAACACAATGACAACACAAACAACAACAACAACAAAAAAAAAAAACAGAGGACAATTATAAGGATTACAGGCATAAATGCTTTAGTTATAATATCAGGAAAAGACTGCATGATCCAAGAGGTTTACAAAGTGGCAGCCCATTCTTATTTTACTGCCAGTCATTTTGCTAATCTGAGCTACATAATTGCTTTGCCTAACTGAAAGGAGCCTTTAAACAGACCAGCCAATAAAAATACTCAGATTGGAGACAGTTCTGCTTAATAACAGTAAGCATGTGTATGGAAGTATTTGTTTACCTCTGCTCATTTATGTCAAAATCAATTGTAATTAAGCAGGAATCTAACCACAGAAGTAGTACTTTAGCTGGTTGTTCTCATCAGAAGTGTCATATACCCCTAGTCTTTAGGCCATGTCAAAGAAGCCCATTTATTTCCATCCTGTAATAAATACCTACTTACAGTCCTTTCACTTCTTTAGTAAAGGCAATTGTCTGTCTGAAATCAGAAGAAGATTTTCAGGTATATTGCAGGAATTACTGAAATTATGAAATCAGAGTTATTTATATTCTCCTTTGGATGTCAGATATAATTTATTGTCCATTTGTTTATACATGTTTACAGAAAATACAGACCTTCCATATCTATTTCATGGTATTAAAATATATAAATTGTACTTTACTAAAGCATATACTACCTCTCCCCCAACCCCGCCTCCCACCCCTCCACAATGCACACCCATAGTATGCCTGTCATCAGACCAGAGGAATATGCACTACAGATAATTTTATACCTTGGTTCATTATTGATTGAATTCTAAATGGAAATGTTTTCAGTAATGAACACAAGTTCACAAAATTAAGGGTAAAATAAGTCTGTTTCATAGGGAATCAGTGTGAACTCCATGCATGCATTCAAAGGTTTTTCTTTTTTTTTTTTCTTTTCTTTGTAATGTGAAACAAAGGCCAGAAATACCTGAATTACTGCTTGTAAAGTAATAAAGGATAGAACATTGCAAGAGTGAAGGTGAATAGCGTCATCAATGTGAAACTGCATGCTTCAAAAAGAAGATGCACTTTTTGGGATCAGTCCTCTCCTGTGTTTTTCATTTGGAGCTGTTAGTCCTTGAGATGTTCCAGTGAGCCATCCTTGCTTATTTTTTAGCTTCCATATTTATATAAGGGGAAAAAAAATGAAAGTCTATTAGGAGATGTTCATGTGATAGTAGAAACTAGGTGTCAACTTTTGATAGAGAAAAAAGGAGTTAATGGGTAAGACAAGAAGAATAAGTAGCATTTCCTGGGACAGTCAAAGGCTACAACAAAGGCTACTGTCATTTGAAAATATTCAGTATTATTTGTGCATTTATTTGGTCATATTTTTATTTATCCTCCTTTGATGAGCATATGTTAATATAAAACTATATATATATATATTACATTTTGAAACAAGTTCTTAGAAAAGAATGCACTTAAATGACTATTTAACAAGTCAAATTTTATAAATTAAGTGTCAAATTGTCTACTTTGCTTCACTTCTAACACAATTTGATAAAAAGATTTACAGGATTAGGGTGGAATATGATTATATATATATATATATATCTGCATGTGTGTGTATATGTCCAAGCTTACATGTATGGGATGTATACACATATACATATATTTAAAATCTGATTTTCACTATACACAAACTTGAACACTTATTTATATAATGAACACATTATATATAGTACTTTGATACAAATTACAGTGTTCTTCATGTTAAAAACATAGCACGTGAAATATTTCATAGAAGTATTTAAATGCTGAGGTTGTACATGTATTGTTTACTTTTGATTTGCTTTGTAGCTTCGTGTGTATGTGTAATTTAAATAATTAGGCTCCAATTAAACTGGAAAAAATGAATTTGTGAACACTGATTATGCTGAGTCACTGCTTTTTCTTTTAATTTCTTTTAAGAAAAAAAAAAATCATTTTTGTCACCATTATGAAAATTGTGTATAATTAATGAATTAAGCTGTGATATCACAGTTTTAGCTATTGAAGGGAGCCAGATATCTAAAGCATTAATTAATTAGTTAAATGTATAGTGAAATATATTTATGGTGAAATCAAGTACCTCCTTTTAAGCGTACTCATAATATTTATGAGGAAAGGGTAGGAAATTAAAAGTAGTGCAATAAAAACATCTTTTGCTTTAAACTTGCTACAGAAAACAGCTGTTAAATACCGGCTTCTCTGGTAATTTAGAATAAAATATGCAAGGTATGTCTAAGGTTACAGCAAAAGACATATCTTGCACTGCAATTCATATTTTTTCAACATAACTTTCTTTGTAAACCATCTCAAATTTCTGTCCAGTAAAAGCTTGCTATATAGGTGTCTGTTGTTTCCAGTTAGCTTCTTTCCATTTATTTCGATGGCTGACAATTTAGCAGTTCTATTTTTGTGTGTGTTCTCCCTGAAGTGCATAAAGCACTTCTGATTGTTTAGCCTTAAAGCTCCAGAGAGTTTGGAAAACCTCTAGGCTGCTTCTGTTCATTGTACACACTTGCACTGTTAAGGGCTTATTTTCAACAAGAGGGAAACAAGGTAAAGACCAATGGTGCATATCACTCTACCAGCACATCTTGCTGTACAGAACAGTGTTTGACCTATTTTACATATATATATGTATATATATACCATTAAATTGATTCTGTTTTCTCATAGGTACTAATTTGGTCCTTGGTGATAGTTCACTTCATGTTTATAGTTTCTGCTGCTAATACAAAGGGGCCTGTTCGATTTTCTTCACTGCCTGCTAGCTGTAACAGGCAAAATTACAGGCTAATGGTGAGATGAGCAACTTATTATGCATGATAATCAATACTTGAAATCCATTTCCCATGATGTGACACAAAAAAAATGAAGTGAAGACAGATTTTCAAAACTAGAATATCAAAACTCATGCAGTGCAGGTGGTTTTCACTTCAAGGTCATTCGGGATTTGTTTCTTCACAAAACTGCCTTATTTTTTGACTTCATATTTAATTCACTCACTGCTAAGATGCCCGGGGAGCAGAAATGGAAAGTTAGTCAATATTGCAAGTATGAATGCAAGTATAAAAACTGCTTTAGCAAATGCAGGAAATGGGAAGGGGAAGGAAGATGTTACAGCCAATATATATGATATATAAGCTGTATGGCATATATCTCTTTTACTTACAGAGCTTGCCAGCAAACTTTATATTTTTATTGATGTGAATGAATAATGCAAATACTGTATAAGTTATCCTCATACACAGTGTATGAGTAGGCAAATGAGCTAACAAATTCAAATTTTAGAACACAACTTGGTGACAAAATCAACCTAATCAATTTTGAAAATCTCAAAGCATAGTTTTTGGCACAGTACTGAGTACCTAGCATAGTTAAAAAATTTCCATTGGCTGAGAAATTCTCTGATCTTTACCTTTCATCTTAAGTTTATTAATTTCAACAAATGAATCAGTTCAGGGAATTATTTTGTTAATAATGTACAGTCAATTTTTAGATTAAGAGAAAGTTTTAAAATGGAATCTCCTATTACATAAATTATCCAGCTGTGTATTTTATACTTATATATATATTTAATGTTGATAGTAGGAAGTTATGTAAGTTAATTTTCAGATACTATGACACAAAGCTAGTACGTGAAAGACTGAAAAAGCTTCCCTTCTTCAGATCTTCTGATTCTCTTCTAGTAAACTGTGACCTTTCAACATATTAAACATGGGAGAGCTATTTTCCTTTTTTTTTTTTTTAATTTTATTTTAAATTTTTGTCTTTTGCTAAAAAGAGACCAAAATTATATGAAAAAAAAAGTATAAATTATAGTTAAGTTTGCAAAAAATAAAAAATAAAAATTGTTGGCAAATCTATTACTTGCTCAGGAAAACCTTCAAAAATGCCCGCAGACTTTTATTCAGCATTGTCGTGCATATCATATAAGAAGAAAGTCATTTCAGATATATGTTAGAGAAAATCCTGAATGAAGCAACTATTATTTCTCATTACTTTACACTTTTTCATTACGTTACACTTTTTAAGCCAGTGGGTAAGTTTACCACAAATCCACTCTAGGATTTGTAGGAGGAAAAGAAAAAATAGCAAAATCAACTTAGAGAAAGCATTTGCAAAGTCTAAAATGCCCAAATTGCTATAGAAAGTTTGGTTTGCCTTGGCCTTGGATCATTCTTTTTTATTTCCATTTCTTTTTCTTTCTTTCTTTCTTTCTTTCTTTCTTTCTTTCTTTCTTTCTTTCTTTCTTTCTTTCTTTCTTTCTTTCTTTCTTTCTTTCTTTCTTTCTTTCTTTCTTTCTTTCTTTCTTTCTTTCTCTCTTTCTTTCTCTCTTTCTCTCTCAATCTTTCTCTTTGTTTGTTTGTTTCTTTCTTTCTTTCTTTCTTTCTTTCTCTCTCTCTCTCTTTCTTTCTTTCTCTCTTTCTTTTTCTCTTTCTTTCTTTCTTTCTTTCTCTCTCTCTCTCTTTCTTTCTTTCTTTCTTTCTTTCTTTCTTTCTTTCTTTCTTTCTTTCTTTCTTTCTTTCTTTCTTTCTTTCTCTCTTTCTTTCTCTCTTTCTTTCTCTCTTTCTTTCTCTTTCTTTCTCTCTTTCTCTCTTTCTCTCTCTCTCTCTTTCTCTCTCTCTTTCTCTCTCTCTTTCTCTCTCTCTTTCTCTCTCTCTTTCTCTTTCTCTCTTTCTCTCTCTCTCTCTTTCTCTCTTTCCCTCTTCCTCTCTTTCTCTCTTTCTTTCTTTCTCTCTTTCTTTCTCTCTTTCTCTCTTTCTCTCTCTCTCTCTCTCTTTCTCTCTTTCTCTCTCTCTTAATCTCTCTTAATCTCTCTCTCTCTTAATCATTCTCTTTCTTTCTCCCTCCCTCTCTTCCTTCCTTCCTTCCTTCCTTCCTTCCTTCCTTCCTTCCTTCCTTCCTTCCTTCCTTCCTTCCTTCCTTCCTTCCTTCCTTCCTTCCTTCCTTCCTTCCTTCCTTCCTTCCTCCCTCCCTCCCTCCCTCCTTTCCTCCCTTCCTCCCTTCCTCTCTCCCCCCCCCCCCCCCCATTTCTTTAGAGGGAGGGATTAGAAGTTTCACTTGGTAGCTTTACACTGCAGAGCTTTGAAGCTGTAGAAGCTCTGGAAAACTAGATACAGAAAACCTTAGTGGAAGTGAACTAATGGTTGGAATAAGGTATATGTTATTTTTATGTATTAAATGTATGACTATATTTTTCATTAAACAGTTTTCCCACATGTTGTGCCTATGGGTGGGCATATATGTCCATTCCATTTCGTTCAAGTGAAGTGAAATCAGAATTTTTCCCAGTTCTGTCAGTGTACTATAGTCTCAAAATTGGGGATGCATTTTACTCTTGCTTTTCATTATGATTACTCTAATTTGTATTCTACACTAGAACCAGAATAAGGTTTACTTTTCCTTGGAGGTCCCCTAAATTTTTTATCTTTTAAGCCTGTGGCTTAACATTCTCTTCCTCAAAAATCACTCTGTGTCCTCCTCATCATTCTTACTTGCTTTTGTTATTTATTTATTTATTTATAAGATATTAAACTTTTCAAGGAAGGGAGCATGTATACAGAATAACACTCTTTCATAGGATTTCATCATTAATAATAATAATAATAAAAAATCTCAGCAAATTATCTCATTTTGATTTAATTGATCATTGTGACATACAATTTTGGATAAATTTAAGTCACATTATATTCATGTCTATTGGACTCAGAAGATGTGTTTTTTCTGTGTTAGGTTTTTACAGTGCAGCTGTTCATGAATCTGGTGGTTATTTACAGACATCATAAGATTACAAGGAATTTATTTTTTAATTTAAAATTTACCCTATTTTCAGGTCAACAAGTTTGCTCTTTTTTTTTTTTTTTTTTTTTTTTTTTTTTTTTTAAGATCTGTTGTACATGTGTGTGCGTGTGATACATCCTTACATATAAATACATATTTACTTTTTTTTTTTTTTTTTTTTTTTTTTTTGCCAGCTGAAACTCCAGGCATTTAGTATGTACTGAATTCCTCAAATCAAATTTGAAACACATTTTTCTATTTTGTGGCTGAAAATACTTAATAGTTAAAAATCAGACTCAAAATTCTGATCAAAACCTAGAGATGGTAAAAGGATTAATTTTGTCAAGAATTTTAAAATGGTGAAGGGTGACCCAAACATATTCTCTTAGTGCAAAATAACAGACAAACTAAGAACTATTAAAATTTATGTTCTAAGACTGTATATGACAATATGTATATATATTATTTAAATATATATTTTTTGAAAGAAATAAGACTACAGAAATCCTGATAACATTATCAGTTCAAATATCATGTCATGGTTTGTCATTCTTTCAAACTGTATGTATTGAGGAAACACATTTTCAGTTATTGCACCACAGCAAAAAAACAGGAAAGCTGATTACATGATCCATACTCATGCCTAATAAAATTGCAATACACACTTTTTGACAAACTTATATTTAATGCATACTGGTGGAAAATTTTAGTTCTCTGTTCTCAGCAGGAAAAGTAGGCTCTTTAACAAAACATTTTTATTTCATGACTGTCATACAACATAACAATTACAAAAGAAATGGAGGTGACAAAATGAAAAGCTAGCTTGCTGATTTGTATGAAGTGTTTGTATTTCCAGAAAGGCAGTCATTGCTCAGTTATTTGATTTGAAAAATTAATCCTGATAATGCCTTTTGAGTTCCTTAAGTAGTGTTCGCTATTTTCTAGGATGAGTTTTACAGAACAAAGCCTAACAGATTTCTACAGCAGATTAGTTTACAGATGAAGCTCAATTCCACTGAGAATGATTCTCTAATGACCCCTTTTTGCTTCCATTGGGCTGTGTGAATGCTTTAATACGTAGAGAATAGCATTAAATAAATCTATTGTTTCAACTAGTCAGTCTATGCAATCCTTCTGAAATATTTTAATTACAGCTTTTCTTTTTCTCCATAATTAAGAAACCAGATGTCAAGTAAGTCCATCACAAGTTGATCATAGACTCTCCTTTAATTTAAAGAAAACCACTTATAACTAGAGTTTTTCTCTTTCTTCTTTGTTTTGCAGAGCAAGAAGAATGTGTTAACTGCACAGATGAATGCAGAGTGCTTGGTCATTCTGACAGGTGTTGGATGCCACAGTTCCCTGCAGCCAGCCAGGCTGAGAATGCAGATTATCGCACAAATCTCTTTGTACCCACAGTTGAAGCTAATGTTGAGACTGAGACTTATGAAACTGTGAATCCCACTGGGAAAAAGACTTTTTGTACATTTGGGAAAGACAAGAGAGAGCACACTATTCTCATTGCCAATGTTAAACCTTATTTAAAAGCCAAACGTGCCCTGAGTCCTCTGCTTCAGGAGGTTCCCTCAGCATCGAGCAGCCCAACCAAGACATGCATTGAGCCTTGCACCTCAACAAAAGGACCTCTGGATGGCTGTGAAGTGAAATCAGGAGCCTTGGCTGAACCAAACAGCCAATACTTGTCAACTGACAGTCAGTATCTATCGCCTAGTAAACAGTCAAAAGACGCTCCCTTCATTGCATCAGATCAGATGGCTAGGGCATTTGCAGATGTGCATTCCCGAGTAAGCCGAGACTCAAGTGAGATGGACTCTGTTCTGGAGCAGTTAGACCGTTCAGCCCGGGATCTAGGCAGGGAGTCGGTGGATGCCGAGGAAGTTGTCAGAGAAATAGACAAGCTCTTGCAGGACTGTCGGGGAAGCGACCCTGTGGCTGTCAGAAAGTGAGGGGAAAATAAGGACAGGCTGGCAGTTACATTCCTCTTCTGCTGATTAAAAACAAAACAATCAAAAATAAATAAATAAATCATAAAATCCCCTGGCTGTAACAGATTTACAAGAATGAAGGAAGACCAATGCTGCTTTAAGGCTTTTAGTGAACATCTGAAGTGCCCACAAGTATGTTCTTTTCACTGCTCTTTCTTTTTGACAGATAACACTGGTTTCATTTTGACCAAACTTTCATTAGGGCAGAGTCAAGTACACTAAGAACTATATGAATGAAGGAAAGATGGTGCCATTTTGACAATCTGATAGGAAGGTGTGAGAAAGGTGGAATGGAAATACATCTGATACTTTGAGACTGTCCTCAATAGCTGATGCTGACTTTACTGTTTACGTATAAACCCCAAGAAAAACAGGGTTGAATATTTCTGCTGATCTGTGGTGAATTTCCAGCAGTGACCGCAGGCTTCTACTGAAAGTCCTAAAAAGAGTTCTTGTAGTAGTCCAAGTGACACTGAACATTAACATTCATTTGTGGTAAACATTTATGTACAAAGTTATCTGCCACAAATATGAGAGAAAAGAAAAAAAAAAAAAAAAAAAAAAAAAAAAGAAGGAACAAGAAAACAAACAAAAACCCACCATTCCAAATCATTACTCAACAAAACATATCCTGATCATTAGTAAAACACTTCATATCACATTAAGGTTAAATGTAAAATGATATAGTCCATCTTGTCCTGCACACACATAAGATAATTCACTTGATAAAAAAGAAAAAAAAAAGGATTTTAATATCTATTTAGCATTTTAGTGTCCAACAAAACTATAGTTAGTGATAAGTTTAAAAGAAAAAATAAGGGGGAAATAAGTTTTGAAAAAAAAAATAGTTACCTTTCAGGGTAATGCACAAAAGAAATTAACATTATTAACACTTTTATATTCATTTGTGGACACTAAAATAGCTCAGGAAACTGAAAATGTCTTAGACATCCACACAAATCACATGATCATTTATATGTGCAAATGTAAGAAGATTCAGTGTGTTTACATCAAATGACATATTTTTATTGATTTATTGCAGATTCAGTGCATATGAGCCAAATTGTTGAGTGTATAAGAGCTATATTGTGTATTTTATTAAATTAATATATAGTTGTGTTGCAAAAATATTTGGGCTTATATTGTAAATGGCAAGTGTTGCCTCAGTAGCTGTCGAACTCTATGAGTTTTGTTTTTTCCTGCTTCCTTTTCCCCATGGATTGTGGGAAGCAGTGCCTCAGAGCAAAGTCTCTTGTTTAATGTATGGTCTACAAAGTACTGCAGTACATAATCTGTTCAAAATGTGTTTGAGTGAGCTGATGGAGCTAACCGAATGGCCTACAAATACATCCATCAGTCATGGTTATGTGCAAGTCCTTGTAGAAGCTAAACATGCAAACACATGTTTAATAACAAAAATTACACTCAAACCCACACCTGGAACCTCCTTGTTTGTTTTGTTCTGTTTTGCTTTCCCAAACACATGCAGATAGTCTATTTAATGTAGGCTATTTGATTGACTTCTTAAGAGATGACACCCTTTTTAAAGTTTTGCTAATAAGTTGAGAGAGCTGCAAACATGTCGGTGCCAAAACATGTCAAGCCATGAACAGTATTTTCTCTGATTCTTTAGATTATGCCATTTATTACTGTAGTTCTAGTTATACATGGTTTATCTGGGGGGTGGGGGGTGGGGGGGAAGTTTTAGTTTTGTTTTCATTTGTTCCAAAAAATATTTGCAGAATAACTTGGAAAGAGTTTCAACTTTTCAAATAATTTTTCTAAGGGTAATTTTATTGCATTTGAAAATTTCAAAATTACCTTCAGATGGAAGTTGAAAAAAGACAACCCACATTCAAAATAAAATAACAGAAAGAAAAAGAAAAAGAAAAAGAAAAAGAAAAAGAAAAAGAAAAAGAAAAAGAAAAAGAAAAAGAAAAAGAAAAAGAAAAAGAAAAAGAAAAAGAAAGAAAAAATGTTTAGCTCAGGGTCTGTCCTTATATGCCTCAGATACTCTTGGATGCTCTATGGCACATTTTTTAAATATAGTGTCTGGGTTATATTAAATTTAAGCTCTACTATACAAACACAAATAAAAGAGGTTATTTAATTTAGGTTGGCAATCTCAAATCTCACAAAGCCATACTTTTCATCAGTTCAAGGAAGAACAGCAATACATTTTCATGTTGGCATTGCTGTTAAAGGGTGATTTTAATTAGTCGGTCCTACAATGAATTGTCTTTGGTTGTTGGAAACACACATTCTGAAAGTTTGCTCTTAGCTCCTGCTGTTAGAAGAAGTTTACAATTACATGTAAACAAAGGATCTTGTACATGTTTTATCAAGCTACTCTCCATGTTTTGGACAATTTATGTAACTAAAATGTGGTGTTGTCTGTGTTATATATATTTTTTCTTTTTGGCCAGGAGACCCAAGATTGATTTTGCTTGATAGCTTGATAGCTTGAAATTCCATAGTGGAGAGGATTTCCTATCATTTGATCAGTCTTTTATACGTATTTCTGTGGTGCTCATCACTTCAGTGTCTGTGCACCAAGTCTTTAGCTCTGCCAGTGAGATCCATTATTCAGCAAAATCTAAGCCAGTATGTAAATGCAGTCAAGTGATAGAGATTTGTGTATTTTATAAATGATTTTAACACTGAGTAACCAATTGTACAATTCATTGTATATGTCTGAAGACATAAACCCACAATATTTTCAGAAAGGGCTGTGCCAATGTAAGAAGAATTTACCTTAAGGCTCTCTGTCACTAGTAACTTACTAGCTTTAGCTGTTTAACACATTATCTGTATTTAGTAGTGATTATTTATTTACCACTCTGAGGTAATTCAGAATTCATGACTCACAGCTTTATAGGAGAGTTTAGGAAATCTTGCTTTTATTTAATTTGGCTGACAACTGCCTTGTGTTATAGATCTTTGGCATACTGCTTCCAGTAAGCATATCCCAGGTTAAAAAATCCGTTTCATAATTTAGGATTCAAAACGTACCAAAAAAAACAGTGAAGCTTATACATTGTGAGTTTTGCTGGTTCAGTTAAAATTAACGTGATTATGTGTGAAGGAAATACCACACACGAAAGAATTAAAATGTATATTTTTTTTTTCTCTTTGGTATCTCTGCTATCTATCACCACTGGAGAAAGAGACAGCAATGGAAGATGGAGTTTGCGCTATTTCTCTCGTTCTTATGTACATGTCTTATAAAACTGAAATAAAATGTCTGTCACATGACTATAGAGAGAATGGCTGAGCTAAGGGAAAGCAAGTAAAGTGATGAATAAAATTGTACTGTACACTGTGAATAGAGCATAAGACATTTTGTATTTTACTTCCTTTTTTTTTTTTTTTTTTTTTTTTTAATTAATGAAAGCCAACAACTGAGAGTTCCTTAAAAGATTGGCCAATCAAATCAGGACTCAAAATCAGACCTTATTTTTTCCCCTCTTTTTTCCTAGCAGGAACATCAGGAAAGAGATTCTTCTAAACTATGATTTGCCACCTGAGGAGATAGGCTTTACAGTCCAAGCTACTCCCAGAAGTTAAATATTGCTCACAATAGAGCAAGGTACATCACCCAAACAAACTTTTAAGCTGTTTGTTGCCTAATGGAAGGGAAATTGCTAAGGTGAAGAAGTTGGAAGCCTAGCGTATTATACACCCACTATTGTTTAACTACTTTCTTTTGACATGAGGCAATGATTACTATTGCATTAATTCAAATGGAAGTGTTGGCTATCAAGATTTGTTGATTTGAAGTGTAACTGAATGAAACCTGATTAAGGTTTTAACTTCTCTGGCCCAGTTGTGCTACAGGTTGGCATTCACTTTTATCAGCCCATGTCTCCCCATATGGCTCAAAGTTGCACCAATGACTGGTGAATGACACACAAACACACAAGAAACAAGCAAGCAAACAAACAAACAAAAAACCCCACACAAACAAACAAACAAAAGCAGCATACATTGTATGAATTATCTAAAACGCTATCGTTCAATGGCTGTGTTTAATGTGACCTATCTGGAAAATGAGGACTATGAATAAAAAGCAATTACTAATAGTGGTGTTGCCTGCTTTTGCATTCATTAACACAGAAGAAATGTGTTAAACACTGCATACCACAGGGAGCCTGATGGTAATTACTTTGGAAAAGCAACTTGTGGCATTGCGGCTGTTACAGCTAGTTATCAGTTTGCCAAAAAAATGACAGTTCCTGCTTCATTTATTAGAAATGTGTAACCGTTTTCTCTCAACAGGAAGGTGGTGAAGAGTTTTCATCAAGCTGGGTAGGTTTATCTTTTAAGCAGCTGATGTGCTGAATCCCTACAGGCTCTTATTTGCTCACAGATATATGGAGCTGAATAAAGGATAGTTTGGTTCAGTACACTGGTGTGAGTTCACCAAAAGCATTATAAATGAGGGTAAAAGTTCTCAAAGGCTGTCAGCCCAACATGAAAGATCAAAACACAGCCTGAGTATACAAGTGGAGAAAATAATCTAAAGAATATAAAGCCTTTTTTTTCTTCTTCTTTTATTTTGTGTGTGTGTGTGTGTCTTTCTTAAGAGCCTGAGTAAATAATTTCATTTCATGTTGCTGTAAACATGACAAAAGCTGAGAAAATATGAGTATGTCCTGCTGATTGTGGTTGTTATAATTTAATACCTTAATTAACCTTTTTTTAAAAAAAAAAAAATAAAAAAAGAAAGAAAAAAGAAAAACAAAAAATGGAAAGAGGAAAACAAAAAAAAAAAAAAAAGATAACTTCTGTTTGAACATCGTGAATTACACTGAGTATGTGGCCCTCCTTTCTCCTCGTGTCTGTGTGATGTAACATTGACAGCAAATAATGTAAAACCTCTTTACTGGTTTATTTATTTATTTACTAATAATTAAGTAATTAGGCATTGCTTTTGTCAGCTAAATAGGATTTTTAGATTTTTAGATTTTTAGATTGTTCAGACTACTACAGGTATTTTAAAGATATAGATTAGTCCTGAAGGCAGAATTAACTTTTACCCATTGCATGTTTTCTGCAAGCCTCTTTGCCAGAAACAAAACCAGCCTGCATCTAATTAGCTGGCTATTCTAGACATATAAAACCCCTATTGTTTCCTTCTCTTTTTCCTGCTACATATATTTGTCTTTCTACAGGCTGAATTCCAAAATCTAGCAAGCCACTGTCTGTGCAGAGTCCTGCCAGAATGTACCTTATGCTGCTGAAGGCCTCATTGGACATGGGATGTTGCTGTCTTGCTGTCTTCAACTGTGTGTAATTCAGAGCTTGGCTGGATCCACAGTATATGTAGAACAAGTCATAAACCATCCTGGCTTTTCTTTACCCAGAATACAGAGTCATTGATTTCTCATTTGGAAAGTGGCCAGATTGTCAAATAGAGATTCTTAGATCTCCCTTAAGCCAACCACATATAACTGCTTCAGGGTTTTCACTCATGGGATAAATGCGTTGTCTTTATCCCTTATTGAGTCTAAGACATAAAAGCAACTGAAAGCTTATTTTTTCATTTGGTTATGTTTCCCCCAAAATTGTATTTCTCCTGCAGATACAAGAGATGGCTCTCTGCCTTATGTATAGCTTTATTTGTGAAAGGTCACCTTAGTATCAGTAGTGCATGCAGAAATGGATCAGGGAATTAATGAGCCACTTTAAAATTTTCTGAGATGTATATTCCATAATGCATATGTTATGATTCAGGGAAGAGAGCAGAGTATCTTGGTTTATTTATTACTGATGGTTCCCAATAATGCCTGGCTCACAAAAGCCATTAGTTTTGGATAAATATTTTTTCTGTGATCTGGATACATTCCTTTTTAATTATTATTGTATATGTACATTTTCCCCTAAATATATACTGTTCAAATTGTAGGCCCTTTGTTATTCTTTAAAATTAAAATAGTGTTCTGACATAGGGATCCTTCCCTTAGGTCCTTTGGGTTAGAGATATTTTATTTGTACCAGAATCCAAAATGTCTATAAACTGTCTGCCATTTACCTTGGTAAGAAGCAAGAATTTAGACATAGATTGAAACATAGACAACTGGACAAAAGATTTAAATTTGACGTGCTGGGAAACTGACTAATTAAAATTCCATCTCTTAAAATATTTTGTGTTTAGTGCCTTGACTTTTAAGTCCATATAATTCTTATTAAAGCACACCTGCTGAACTGCTGTCAAAGAGCTAGGGGATCAGCAAGTCTATCATCCTCAACTTTTTCCAAAAACAGCATTTAAACTGCCTCTAGAAATCAGTTGATTGCTCGTGCAATTCAAAAATATATTTGCAATATGTTTGCAACAAGAAATACTCCTTAACAAATCTGCAATTACATTTTGTATTAGCTGTAAATTTTTTATCTTTTTAAGGGCAATCGCATGCAGAACTCTTTTCAGTGGTTTGATATGAAAGTGATAAAAAATATTATTGAGCTGGCATCAACATTAAAATGGAAACAGCATACCTGTCTGACCATCAGAAAATGACATTTATCTTCTTCTGTTATTATTGTTTTTAGCAAAATATTCTATGTATCTGTTTTTAACCCTTTTACAACAAACATCTTCTACAATGTTACATGCTATAAGGATTTCGCAAGTATCTCTTTTATTAGGCACACTTCCTCATTTTTTATGTCCATTTAAATATTTTACATTGCAAATTTGTCTTGTATAGAGAATTCGTATACTACCATACAATTAAAAAAAAAAAAAAGATATTCTGTACATAAGAATTCCATTTATTTCTCAGAATTCTACTTGTTTAAAAATTTGATCATATTATATTTGCTAAAACATATAAAAGCCATATTTTTATTTTCCAGTTAAAACACTTTTCTTTTTATGGATAAATTCTCCATCACTATTGTGAGTTCAATGGGAGATCCTGTTGAGAAGAATATTATTAGTAAACTAGTCAACTTTAAATCATTGCTTCCATAATAACTAAATATATAGCTATTTCATCTTCAGTGAAAATTATTTTGTTTTGGTATTTTTAAACTGAAAATATGAGGAAGTTAAATAGCTGATATGTATATTCTAGATAATTAATGTATTCAATATCTTCTAACCATAATATGGATCATAACTATGTATTTCATTATCAATACATTTTTAGGAGCTGTCTTAAACCATATGACAAATTGTATTTATTCTCAATACCCTTTGGCTTTCTATGCTTAAATCAATATTGGCCATAGGAATGATTATCTATAACCTTATGTCTCACTCTAGGTGGAAAACAAAATGAGTGCAAACTATTGCTGTAACATTTAATAACATTTGTATAACATCAAGTGAATTTAGTAAATATAGCAGAAAAGAATAAATGTGAAGCTATTTTAATAATGTTACAGTACCATTATATTATAAGAGATTTAGAAGGGAGATTAACAACTGTTAAGAAGCCTTTATCTTTGACCACAACATAAACTGCTTAAAAACATTGAGGTTCTGCCTCAGGTCAAAGTCTGCAGTGGAAAAGAAGTGAAAGTAATGGAAGGCTCCAGAATAAACACCCTGTCCAGACAGACTCTGGACTTCTTTTGTGCTATTTTCTTATGGAAGAGATTCTAAAGACTGGTAATTATGCTTCCCTAATAAATTTTGCTCAGCTTCCATAATAAATTTTGCTCAACCACACTACTGTGTAAGCGAAGCAGCTCCCCATTATACACCAACTCTGCCACTCAGTGCACCAATACTACTTCAGCAGAATCTGATTAGTTGACTGATTTAAGGATGTAATGTGGGCAGGAAATGCATTTGTTTAGTTGACAGTGTTTTTTGTACATGTCAAAAGTAAGACAAAGCACTCCGCTAAAAAGAAAACACATAAGTTTTGAAAAGGTAACAGTCTTCTTAAATAGTGTCCAGAAGACAGTAAATAAATAAATAAATCAGGAAAGATGCAAATATAGCCTTGTTCATGGACAGTTTTCTTCCACAGTTCAATTTAGTAACACTGCTGATGACTATAAATATACCACCATTCTTTTCTAAACACACCATTTCCAGTAGACTAAAACAGGAATCTAGAAACAGGGAAACAAAATAATTAAAAAAAAAATAATAAAAAGCATGCTTGTTAAAGTTCTCCAACAATTATTAGTAATCTCTGCAGTGCTAAAACTTAAAACCACTGCAAATTCAAATGTGTTTGGAGGCAGAAATCAAGAAAAAGAAAAAAAAGAAAAAAAGGAAATAGAACAAGATGGTTTGAGCAGACTTAGAGTACTTACTAGATCTTATCAACCTAGGGAAAATGGCAGGGACCCCCTATATATATACTTCTTGCAACAGTGAGAGAAGTAGGAACAATTTTAGGATGTTTGAATTGAGGGCTCATCTTCAAAAAACTTTCCTGAAGGTTTGCCGTGCTTAATGTGGGATCAGGAATGTAAAAATGAGACCGGTCTACTGCTAACCAGTAATTCCTCTAGACTAAGGTTCTGTTTGTATCACCTCCTGCCTAGAAGAAATTAAAGCTTCACTGGGCAATGACAACATTCACTAGTGAGGAGCCATCAGGTGCTGCAGCCGAATCTGAAATCCCATAGCTTCCTGAAAGTGCTTGCCAGCTCTCCTATTCACTTTTTTTTTTTTTTTTTTTTTTTTTTTTTTTTTTTTTTTCCTTTATCCCGAGTGTTTGTAAGGTGTATTAGAAAATACTAGTCCACATTTCCAAACCTTTGAGGGTGGTCTGGAGGAAGACCAATCCTTACTCAATTCATGAGTTGGCTAGCACAGAATGGATTTTTACAGCCAGATAAAATTCGGTTAAAATTTTATTTGAAGAACCACGTTTGCTCAGTTTGTGAATTTCTTTAATTATTGTTTTTGTTTCATGTTATAAATAATCCAGAAAGACTTCAATGCTGGTGAAGCTAAAAGCATATTCATTTTTAACTGCAACATAAATATTAATCATGATCATCAATACAGACCAAGGACTTAATTTGGCTTAACATGAACAAATACTCAACAACTATGTAAAAATAGAAGTTATTATAAGCAGTAATTAATATACTGTGTTACCAGCTGACTCAAAGCACTTTGCTCAGCATCCTTAGCTTTAAAGACTACATCAAAAGTGATGGTTAAATGTATACCAGATTCAACAAAGCACGGCAGCCCTAGGATTTCTCTTCTAGTGGTGAATTACATTACCATCCAAAATGTGTTGCAGATTTGTTGGATTTTATCTGAGCTTTTGAGATGGAATTTTGCTATATTAAAAACAAACAAACAAACAAACAAACAAAAAACCATACACAGTATAATTGCTGATTTACCACCTCTGCTCAGTCTAATTCAGTTCTTATGGTTCATTTGCATAACAAAATTTACATTTTATTTCACAGAAAATGGTATGAATCCACCTGCCTTACTTCATATAATGTGTCAGAAAGGAGAAAAAAAGGTACAAGAAAAAGAGTGAAAAGTAAGTTACTTTTATTAAAACAAATAATGAATATACAGGTGTACTGTCTATGTGGGTAAACCAAAGTGCACAAAAATAAAAATCCTGCTCTCCATCATTTCTACCCCCTAGTTTCTGTTTTATTGGGCATTCACAACTCAGAAGAAGTAATTTTCAAATGTGCTGCTATCACATGCCACCATCCTCATAAAATTGTATTCATTGTGAAGACTGACAGAGAATGTGCAGATATATGCAGACATATAGTGCCTTATCAAACTGCAACATCATTAAACATAACTGTCTTCCTATTGACTTGGACCTAATTCAGACACTAAAGATCACAGACAAATTACACCCTGCCCACAATGAGGTGATCAAAATAATAACAGATTAATTTTTTTTTTTTTTAAATCAACAGTTTATACATATTTCTTTATATTTTTTTTTCACTTCTTTCAAAGCTCAAATCCTATGGGTGACAGCTGTCATTTTAAAGGTGACTCATTACTTTCATTTACAGAGTCCCCTAACAGATGGAAAGGTCTTTGTTTCCCAGGGAACACTGACAGGTTATGATTTCCAAAGCATTTAATCATTTTAACAAAACTTATACACATCTGTCAATTACTCTATCCAGTGATGTTAATAATACAGCAATCTGAGAATGACAAAGAATACTTTTCTTCTCATGAAACCACAACTTTTCCATCAAGACTGGAGAAATGGGAAAAAAAAAAAAAAAGTACTTTTGAAGAGCTGTTTTCTTCCAAAGTGAATATAGGGAAAAGAATTTTTAACAGTGAAATTTTATTTTCATGGTACCTGTCCACAGAGCTTTCTCCCTCTCCTCATAAACTACAGTGATGCTATAAATCATTAAAACATACAACAGATAAAACATGACAAGCTGGAATCACATGAATAAGTAAAACCAAAGTCACTGTGCAGAACTGATAATTTTGGTCAGGTACAGAGCAAGGGCTTTTGCTGTGGTGCTTTTTGTGCCTGATGGCAAACACTTCAAGCTCCCAAGGCTTCTGAACAGAGGCAGCAGATGTGTGTGTGCCATTAGATGTGTTGGTTCTGTCTCATGACTTTGCTCATTCACTACTCATTCATACATTATAGACCTGAGGTCACAACCCCCTTACATAAACCACATATTTAACTGCAATGATATTACAGAACATCTACATAGATGTTACATAGCCTTTACAGAGCAGTGACGCTGCGCTACTTTTTGGCATCTGTAATGTTCAATATCAGCTAAAACCTAAGCATTTAAACTGCAACTTTTTAGTAAATCAAAATATTTTCAAAACATCTCATACCTCTATTACTTTTAGAATTATCTATATATTGTTATTATGATACCTACTACAAAATAAATAAATAAAAATAGCTAAATTCATTTGCAATGCAAACATGATTTAACTGCACTTTAGTAACATAATCCTTACATCTTTCAGTGAGGCTATGCTTTTAAGATCTTGCAATGGAAAATCTTTGTATCATCAGGTTGTTCTTAGTGCTACGTAATATCATTGTAATCATACTTAAGACAATGAAGAAGGAATAACAGGTACTTATAAATCACTATTGATAGGTATCAAAACGATTCATATTTAAAAGAGTTTATAACAAAAAATAATCAAAAACAGCAAAAAAAATCATAATAATAATCCAATGCTTTGGACAGAGAAAATCTTATTATCTCCATACCACTCACAGCTGGAGTAATCAGACTGAGAATTTATAGGTTATGCAGTCCACACAGGTAATACATGCTGGGGCTGGGAATTCAACTTGCTTTTTCCAAGATATCAAATCCAGACCTTTAACTACTACAACAAACTTTTTTATCTTCCGTAAACTCAGGTTGGAACAGTTACTAGAATTTAACCATGCTCCACAACAGTTTAACACTTTCCCCAGCTTCTCTGTATATTGTATAACTTCTCTGTCATTCTTCTGGTAACAAAATAGTCAGTAAGGGTGTTTCTCAATTATTATTTTTTTTTTTTTAGAAAAACTTAGATATTGAAGAATCCTGTGCATATTCTTTTGGAAAGAGTATGGACTACATTCAAATGCTATTCTGTAAAGTAAAATAAGTGGCAGCTGGCACCATACAGTTTTGTTATAATGAAAACATGAGGTGGTTGCCATTACACAGTCCTGCACTAATGAGAACAGTAGGAGCCTAGCATTACAATAGTCTAATGAAAACAGGAAATGGCTGGCATTAGATTGGTATAATGAAAACAGGAGGTGGCTGGCATTACACTTATACAATAAATAAATTAAGATTTCTGGCCCTACTAATCTCATCTACTTCATATATGATTCCAGCATGTAAGAGAGAGGCTTATTTTTTACAACACTTCAGATGCAGGACAACGTCTTCTTGCAATTTTTAATTTCTATTTGATGGAAAAGTCTCAGGGAAATAGGGATATAATTTAAAAAAATTATTCTTCTTTTTATTTAGAAAATAATCAAAAGCAGTATAATTTCTGACGTCTATCCTGCTAGAATGTGAAGGCTAAAACTAGTTCAATGAAAGTGAAATTCAATACTATGGGACTTTTTAATTAGCCTCACAATTACCCCTCCCGAATTTGGTTTAAGTATCCCATGGCTAAAAATAAATTGGGGTGTTTCAAGTGACATAGAGAATTAGAAAGCAAAAAGAAAAGAAGTAAAAAGTTAAGCACAAAATCAGTCATTCCACTAATGGCCTTTCCTCTAAGAAAAGAAAGGTCAGGTGTTTTTGTTCCTTGTTATTCAAGCTAACCTCTGTAGCTGAGCCTTTTTAATCATTATTGTACAAGAGGGTCTTCTGTGTAGCTCTTAGATAATAAATACACAACCATCGTCTCTTTTGTTGTGACTTTTAGAGCCACCAGGAACTGACTGATTCTCACTCTCCTTAATCTGTCTGAATTCACTGTCAAGTTCATCTAGTTCAAGACCAGTACATTAAGATACTGCAGCAAACCATTTGTACGGTACCTTTCAGCTCCTCAGTCTCCCATTTCTCATCTTCAAACTCAACAATTTTTTTCTGGACATTTTCCATCTAAATTAAGAGAAAACCTTTGCAGTGTGATTTTCAAAGCAGCAATTTGCGTGCTAGAATGTTCCAGCCTAAAATGCTGTCTGTTTCCCGCAGTCTGGTATTCTGCCGATAGCTTCAGTTTTCATGCTCAGATTGCAGTGAAAATATTCCAGTCAGGTATCTCCAAGTGAAACAGCAGTGTGATGCAAATAAGGAACAGATAATCAAATCAAACTTTCTAATCGAGTTTTGCTATGCTGACTCTCTTATTTCTCTCTACCCTGCAGTTTGCATGTTGTTTTACAACACTGCAAAATTAGCTTAAAGAGTAAATACTTGTGAGTTTTCAGAATCCTGTCATGTCCTAAAAAGAAAAATATTTTTCCTGTGCTACTTCTACTGCTAGTTTGATTTTGTGGTGTTTCTGGGGTGGTACAGACTGAGTCCTTTGGAAATAGGAGAATATGAGATTAGGAAGCAGACAGAAGGGTAAAACAGTGTGGTTGCTATTAGCAAAACTTTCATTTTCATCTTCCCCTCCTTCTTTTTTTTTTTTTAATTTTCTTCATCAAATAATAATAAAATTAAAACAAACAAACAAACAAAAACCAACAGATTTTCAACTAAGATGTATAGCACTGGAATTAACATATGTTTTAGAAAATCTTCTGTTATGCATTGTGTGTGTTCAGGTCAGAGACCTGGCTTAATCAAGACAGGAGGAGACGCGTACCATGCATCTGAGATTAGTATTTGGCCCTCAGCCATTAATGTTGGCATTCTCAGAACTGACTCAGTCCACTGCCAAACTTCTGCTGGGATTTGGATTCACTGAATCTGACTCACAGCATTTAATCCCCCAAGCAGTATCTCTTTGAATTGTGGAGCTTGCAAAACATCCAGGTGGTGGTCCAGACATAACTGTGCCTGTAAAAGCTCAAGAAACAGCATACCCAGCTTAAGAGTTTTACTACACAAGAAGCCCTTTACCATGCAAGTCTGAATGTCAGAACTTACTCTTCTTCTTTTTATTGCGTTCATTGTACTGAAGAGACAATAGTCACACTGCTTATTGTATAAGCATTCAAATCTTTTTAAAATACTTGAGATCTGATAAATGTTGTCTGCTATAAATCTACTTGATGGGTCTCCTCAATCCATAAGCAATATTTTTCATTAGCCAGCTTTCCAGTAAAATAGCCTTAAAAAAAAATTTTGCCTTATTTTCAGACTAACACATTTTGTCAGGGTTGGCATCTTTCTTACATTATTAAATATATCAGTGAATACCACCTGGTGTAATTCAGTCTTGTTATATGATTCAGATAGTTGCTTAAACTATGGATTTTTCAAAGTCCAAATTTTCTGGCAGAAAGAATATTCTTAATAGAATTTTAGATAAATAGACAGTGTATCACTGAAACTACTGATCTTGATTTAAGATAAGCCATCGTGCGGCAGGCAGGCTACGACTTGGTTGCCATCACGGAGACGTGGTGGGACCAGTCTCATGACTGGAGTGCTGCAATGCCTGGCTATAAGCTCTATAGAAGGGACAGGCAGCATAGAAGGGGTGGTGGTGTGGCTCTCTATATTAGAGAGTCTTTCGAGGTTGTAGAACTCGAGGTTGGGAATGACAAGGTCGAGTCCCTTTGGGTTAGGATCGGCAGGGACAACAAGGCTAGTGTCCTGGTCGGGGTCTGCTATAGACCGCCGAACCAGGATGAGGAGACGGATGAGGAATTCTACAGGCAGCTGACAGAGGTTGCAAAATCATCAGCTCTTGTACTCGTGGGGGACTTCAACTTCCCTGACATATCCTGGAAGCACAACACAGCCCTGAGAAAGCAGTGTAGGAGGTTTCTGGAGAGCGTGGAAGATAGCTTCCTGACGCAGCTGGTTAGTGAGCCTACCAGGGGAGGTGCCCCGCTAGACCTTCTCTTCACAAACAGAGAAGGACTGGTGGAGGACGTGATCGTCGGGAGCTGTCTAGGGCAGAGTGACCACGCAATGGTGGAGTTCACTATTCTTGGCGAGGCCAGGAAGGGGACCAGTAAAACCGCTGTATTGGACTTTCGGAGGGCTGACTTTGAGCTGCTCAGGACACTGGTTGGTGGAGTCCCTTGGGAGGCGGTTCTGAAGGGCAGAGGGGTCCAGGAAGGCTGGGCGCTCTTCAAGAGGGAAGTCTTAATGGCGCAGGAACGGTCTGTTCCCACGTGCCCAAAGACGAGCTGGCGGGGAAGAAGACCGGCCTGGCTCAACAGAGAATTGTGGCTTGATCTTAGGAGGAAAAAGAGGGTTTATAAGCTTTGGAAAAGTGGGCAGGCCACTAAGGAGGACTTTAAAGAAGTAGCGAGGCTGTGCAGGGACAAAATTAGGAAGGCCAAAGCTCATCTGGAGCTCAATCTGGCTACTGCCGTTAAAGATAACAAAAAACGTTTCTATAAATACATCAACACAAAAAGGAGGACTAAGGAGAATCTCCATCCTTTACTGGATGCGGGGGGAAACTTAGTTACAAGAGATGAGGAAAAGGCGGAGGTGCTCAATGCCTTCTTTGCCTCAGTCTTTAGCGGCAATACCGGTTGTTCTCTGGATACTCAGTACCCTGAGCTGGTGGAAGGGGATGGGGAGCAGGATGTGGCCCTCATTATCCATGAAGAACTGGTTGGTGACCTACTACGGCACTTAGATGTGCACAAGTCGATGGGGCCGGATGGGATCCACCCAAGGGTACTGAGGGAACTGGCAGAGGAGCTGGCCAAGCCGCTGTCCATCATTTATCAACAGTCCTGGCTATCGGGGGAGGTCCCAATCGACTGGCGGCTAGCAAACGTGACGCCCATCTACAAGAAGGGCCGGAGGGCTGACCCAGGAAACTACAGGCCTGTCAGTTTGACCTCAGTGCCAGGAAAGCTCATGGAGCAGATCCTCCTGAGAGTCATCATGCAGCACTTGAAGGGGAAGCAGGCGATCAGGCCCAGTCAGCATGGCTTTATGAAAGGCAGGTCATGCCTGACGAACCTGATCTCCTTCTATGACAGAGTGACGCGCTGGGTGGATGAGGGAAAGGCTGTGGATGTGGTCTACCTTGACTTCAGCAAGGCTTTTGACACCGTCTCCCACAGCATTCTCCTCAAGAAACTGGCTGCTCTTGGCTTGGACTGGCGCACGCTTCGTTGGGTTAGAAACTGGCTGGATAGCCGGGCCCAAAGAGTCGTGGTGAATGGAGCCAAGTCCAGTTGGAGGCCAGTCACTAGTGGCGTCCCCCAGGGCTCGGTGCTGGGGCCGGTCCTCTTTAATATCTTCATCGATGATCTGGACGAGGGCATCGAGTGCACCCTCAGTAAGTTCGCAGATGACACCAAGTTAGGTGCGTGTGTCGATCTGCTTGAGGGTAGGAAAGCTCTGCAGGAGGATCTGGATAGGCTGGACCGATGGGCTGAGGTCAACTGCATGAAGTTTAACAAGGCCAAGTGCCGGGTCCTGCACCTGGGGCGCAATAACCCCAAGCAGAGCTACAGGCTGGGAGAGGAATGGTTGGAAAGCTGCCAGGCAGAGAAGGACCTGGGAGTGATGGTGGACAGTCGGCTGAATATGAGCCAGCAGTGTGCTCAGGTGGCCAAGAAGGCCAACGGCATCCTGGCTTGTATTAGGAACAGCGTGACCAGCAGGGCTAGGGAGGTGATCGTCCCCCTGTACTCAGCTCTGGTGAGGCCGCACCTCGAGTACTGTGTTCAGTTTTGGGCCCCTCGCTACAAGAAGGACATCGAGGTGCTTGAGCGGGTGCAGAGAAGGGCGACGAAGCTGGTGAGGGGCCTGGAGAACAAGTCCTACGAGGAGCGGCTGAGGGAGCTGGGCTTGTTCAGCCTGGAGAAGAGGAGGCTCAGGGGTGACCTTATCGCTCTTTTTAGGTACCTCAAGGGAGGCTGTAGCGAGGTGGGGGTTGGTCTGTTCTCCCACGTGCCTGGTGACAGGACGAGGGGGAATGGGTTTAAGTTGAGCCAGGGGAGTTTTAGGCTAGATGTTAGGAAGAACTTCTTCACTGAAAGGGTTGTGAGGCATTGGAACAGGCTGCCCAGGGAAGTGGTGGAGTCACCATCCTTGGAAGTCTTCAAAAGACGTTTAGATGTAGAGCTTAGGGATATGGTTTAGTGGAGGGCTGTTAGCGTTAGGTTGGAGGTTGGACTCGATGACCTTGAGGTCTCTTCCAACCTAGAAAATTCTGTGATTCTGTGATTCTGTGATAATTTGACCTTTCCATGTCAAATATTCAAAATCATTTATATTTGTGTGGCAACAAAAAAAAAACTGTATAAAAGCTGTTTGATAATGCTTGATTTTTATTTTGTGCTATGTACCAAAAGTAGCACCTGACATTCACAATAGAACATGAATAGGTGTGACAGTGAAGTCCCCATAGAAGCCGAGGACTTTAAGTTCTTTTAAATTGTAACAGCGAATATACTCCCTTCTGTGTTTCTAAGCAAGTAGAGAAAACAGCATCATGAAAAAGGTGGCTTTTAATGGAATGCAGAAATTAAAATTTTAAAAATCTGACATCAAAAAAAGAATCACAGGAAAGTGAAAGATTTAAAACTGAGCCAAATGTTCAGCTAAATTACATTCTGATCCAAATGCTTTTGTAGACATATTCACCGGTTAAAAAAAAAAAAAAGTATTTCCATTTTACTACACAGTTATTTAATTGAAAGTTTTCCATTTTCATGTTCATCTGTAATATGATTATATGATTTTGGACAGTCCATTTAATTACAAATATTGAAATGGCATCTAGACCTTTTTTTTTTTTTTTTTTTTTTTTTTTTTTTTTCCCTTATAATAGTTTTCTGCTTTTATTTGCAGATTGAGGAAATACTTGTAAAATCTAGAAATCTAGATAGGTATATAAAAAGCCCTTATTTTAACCAAATATAAGCACCAGATTATTATCAGCACTTCCTTTAACAGAACACTTTTTAAAAAAAAAAATATTTTTCCAGATTATTAATTGACTTATTCAAAAATTATTCTTACATAGCTTACATAATGTTACAACTTCCATACCATTCCCATGGTAGGGAAAATGCAGGATTACTTAGTTTTAAGGCACCGTAATTTATTTGATGGTAGACAGTAAAACTTTGTAAGCTATAAATGACCACAAGAGCTTCATAGCTTAGAAAATGCTTGCATTTTCAGTGTACACAAAATCTATTTTGTTACAGTATCTACTTTTGCCAGATCAAATCAACTAAGTGGAGCTCACCCTAGTCAATTCTTGGGATGTGTCCAAGGAAAACACAATTAAATCTACTAAGTAAACTGGACTGTTTACCAGGTGATACTATCCTTCTAAGCCAACATTAAACTAATCAATATTTATTTAAATTATTTCACCTGATAAGTTTTCAGAGCCTTTTCAGAGCTCATGACATGAGCTCTGTTCTTATTTTCCCCCGTCTTATAATATGTGAAATGAAAATTTTGTACAAAATCTACATGGACCACTATCAAACGTTCTGTCATCTCTACATTCTGTGGTCCTGAACATCTATTACAAGACTGCCAGAGGTGGCAGAAATTAAAATTGGTGCCCCAGGTGGGGTCATCCAAAGCTAGATTTCTATTGCCATCTTGTTTGAAGAGTGGAAACCTTGTCTTGCCCTGAGCTTCTTGTTTTTGGATCAGAGTTAAAAAGCATGGCATTGATTGTTAATGGCTCAATTGCAATTCTTTTAGATAAATTATATTTGCTCATGAGGATTTTTGCACCACACTTCAATTTGGATTATTATATTATCCAAGGAAAGATTTCACATTCTCTGAGAAAAATTGAAGTTTTTTCCACAAATGCTGTGATTGTATCACTACCATTGTTAAAAGAAAGAAACAAACAAATAAACACAACAACAAAGAAAACTTGAATACACAGTTATAATTATCTGATGATGATGATAATAACAAGCTTATTCTGTTCATGAAGGAACTTTCATTATAATTAATGTTTATGTATTTGCCACATATATGAAAAATGGTTACAAAATATTACAAAGCAGGCACTTATTTTCCTAGAATTGCTATAAAGCACGCACTCACTTGTGCCAGAAGTATTTGGTAAGTAAAAAAAATCCTTTCATTTGGGCATTAAATGTGTCTAGGATCTCTGATAAGAGATAGACAATAACAATAGAATAAAAGCCTTGTAAAATTTTAGTCTCCCACTGACCATGTATTCATATCATGTACAAACAGAGAAACGCTACAATCTGAAATCAGATTATTTTACTCTCTGACCTTACATCTTAGGGCATCTTCAAAAGTCAAAGCTTTTGGCTGCTAAGAACACAGATTTCACTAAAACTGGCAATATTAAGGCAAAAACATTATTGGTCTTGAATACTTCAGCACTTGTATATGTAAAGCATGTACATAAATCACATCTCAAAGAATAGTTGTCAGTATCTTTATTATTATTTTTTAATAATAAAACAGTAAAACAACAAGCTTTACAAAGAAAGAAAGAAACACACAGTTCCACACTTCAAATTACTCCCAGTCAATCTAAAGAGAAGTCTAGTTCATTCTTTCCTAACTGACATAAACAAAACTGATGCAAACAAAACTGATGTGGACAACTCCCTCCTCTTGATTTCTCATAATTACAAAATTTAAAAAATAAAAAAATAAAAATCATAAAGAACAAAACCAAAACGCACCATAGCCTAAAAACTCTGAAATCCAGGACCCTGACTTTGTCTACACTGCTCTGAAGATCACAGCACTTTTGGTTGGAAGATAGTTGCAGGTGGATGCTAGCTATTTGGGAAGAAAGTGCATGATATTCTGAATAAGGACCTTTTTTATGCAGAACTTTAGCATGAAAATGGAGAGAGTTAAGAGTTTTTTTTTTTTTTTTTTCTTTTTTTTTTCTTCAAAAAAACCTCTTAACTCCTCTTAAGAGTGTTTTTTTTTCAAAACCAGAGTGAGAAGGAACACTGGGAATGTGGGGAAAACTCACAAGAGTTTTCTTGTAAATTTAGTAAATGAGACTTTCTCCTTCATTATATGAGGTGTCCAGATCAGAAGTTCTTGCCTTTATGGGGTTTTTCAACAAGCTAGAAATATGCTAGGAGGGCAATACAGGATTAGACAGGAAGTCCAGGAATTTACTAGACTACTCTGGTAACAATTTTCAAATGCAAATACTGGAGGGTTGGCCTAGGGGTGGTACCTACTCCTGCTGCTCATAAATATAGAATTTGGTGGCAGTCACAAAGGGCAGCTTGGGTTGCAATGTGGCTGAGATTATTAAATTAAGGATCTGGAAGAGAAATGGAAAGGCATAGATGTCCACAGACTGGTGGACATCCCAAGATTTGCATTTAGTAAGGGAATGAGCCCTGGAATGCACTGCCCCTCCAGCCCCAGTAGAGAGCTTCTGTGGTTCTTGATACCCCCACTGGGACACAATACTCTTAGGATCCTTATGAGATGCATCAAAAGGCTAAAAAGGGTAATACACCTTCCACTAGCTTGTCACTAAATTCACCATCTGATAACAACCTATTAGAATCATCCTGACAGAAATGTTGACAGCATTTGGATCTGCATTTCCTTTCCTACTCTGTGAAAAATGTTTGCACAATTTCCTAACAGTTTCTCTCCCAGTATAACAAATAAACAACTGAGTTTAGTTATGCTCTTCTGCATCTTTATAACAACATTTTTTCTTTGTCACAGGTTACATTTTCATAAAAAAATACCTATAAACTGGGCACAGCAGTATTAGAATCTCACTGTCAATAAAGAGAGAATAATTGATAACAGAAACTGATCTTTCCAATTCCTCCCCAAAACAAAACTCATAAAAAAGTTAGACATAAACATTTATTCTAAAGCTGAAATGACTAAACATACTGTTTTTGGTTTATATCCGGTCATCACTCTCAATGATTTAATCAATAGATCAAGCAAATGGTTACCACATCTGAACTTGTTTCCACTTACCTGTGTTTTCCAGGACACCAAATATGTGTTTGCTAAGTTAGACTCTACAATTTATGCTAATAGGTCTCACTTACTGCAGTTGGGGTTTAGAAACCTGTGGATTAACTATATAAACATAAGCATCCAGCACTATCTCAAATGTTCAATGGCATTATCTTATTGTTGCATTTTTTTCTGACAGTATTTTTTCTCCTGAAGTGATGTCCATAAGATTTTTGTTTAAGACAACAAGGAGAACGATGGGAGAACTGGGAGAGAGAAAACTAGATTTTCCAAACAAATATATATATATATATAGGTAACATTTATGCCTGATATTCCTGGTTTAAATAGCTTTAACACTCAGCCAACTTAATAATTTACCAAACCATGCCAAGTGAAAAGAGAAGAAATAACATATGTGGGAGGCCTTGGATTTTTATCTGTATAGGACAAAACCTTTCAATTTTTTTTTTTTTTTTTTTTTTTTTCTAAAGCCGTTTGTCTCCTTTGCTGAGAAAATGAAAGGGGAAGCAATTTCCACTCAGAGTATCTCAAAATGGATCTCTGTGTCTATTATGCTTTCTGAAGATTTATCTAAGTCACCTGAGAATATATGACCACACTCAACAAGGACCTGTGCAGCTTAGAAACGCAATTTGCATTCAGCGTAACACAGGGTTCCATACACATTTTTACAAATCATTGTATTCTTAATGCATATGTTTTCCCTAGATGCCTCATATATAAAGAAAGTCTTTGAGTAATTATTACCATCTGCCTGTACTGCTTTGGAGCCACCTGCAGTACAATACAGACAGATGAGCAGTCAGAAGAAAATAAACAAACAAACAAACAAACAACAAAAAACTTCCTTCTATAAGAACAGGAATTTTTAGAAACAGGATATCTCCCTTCCCTCTCTATATTTTTTATATTCCACAGACACTAAAGAAGAAAATGGAGACTAGGCATGAGGGATCAAACCCTTCCTATCTTGGTTAACATACCGATGGACAGATAAGATACATCTTTGACTCTTTAGGACTTCATTGACCAAAATTACCTAATTTTATGCACAGTGGAATATTTGCAAAATTTGAAGTAGCATGCACAAAGGAGCAGCACACAATTTAATTTACTGTGGATAAGTTTGAATCTTGACTCTGACATGAGGAGATCGAGTATATTTTATAACTAGTATGGTAACGGAATTTAGCAGGACCACATAATGGTGTTCCAGCTAAAGTATAATCCAAAATTTGTACCCTGCTAATGTGCCTTGTTAGTACTAAAGGCAAACTTCTTCACTCAAATGAATTTCTTTGCATAAGGGAAGAACTGTGAAAAAAGCGAACCTTCTAAACAAGCCAGTTTTTCTATGATGGTGTTTCTACTAGCTATATAGCATATGCATATGTTGACAAACTAAGCAACAGCTGCTTTATTGGCAATATTCAATGCTAAGACATTGATGCTATGCCTTAGAGGGAACTCTTCTTGTAGCAAACCACAGCAAAATACATCTCATCCTGTCTGAACTCTAAAGGAAACAAAGCAGGTATCCACTGCATTTTAAATGATCCAATTGGAGAAGAGCAGCAGCATGTATGAAAAGTGCTAGTATTCCATCCAAGGCAATTAAATATTATTATATATATATTTATTTTAAACTGGTTAGGTATCTCTAAAAAAAATCTCTTGAGTTTGTACAGCACAAACACACTCATAGGAAGGTTAAAGTTAGCAACTTCT
Source organism: Aythya fuligula (assembly GCF_009819795.1). Lineage (NCBI taxonomy): Eukaryota > Metazoa > Chordata > Aves > Anseriformes > Anatidae > Aythya > Aythya fuligula. The sequence goes on along the minus strand of NC_045559.1, from coordinate 172,480,888 downwards.
ATGAACCTGTGCATTCTTCTAGCTTGGCAAAATTCCTAACAAGGATGTACGAAGAGTCATGAAGTGCCTTGTTCTCACCTTGATGAGCACTTAAAATGTAATTTACTGTTGCTCTCAATTATTGTAGATTCCACAAGTGTTTACTGCTTTTGGCATCCTGGAACCTCACATCCAAATGATGATGAATGAATGTAATGATTTGTTCTGTTTTAACAGAAATCTGGTGCTAAGGCAAAATAAGATATTTAGGCTAATTTGCATGACTACTTCTTGAAACTTTAATAAACATTCAAGAAGATGTGCTAACATTAGGATGAAAAAGATGTTCCAGAATAACAGACTTATCTATGGAGTAAGTTATTTCATTAAAAAAAAAAAAAAAAAAAAAAAGAGAGAGGAAAAAAAAAAAAAGAGAGAAAAAAAGAGAGAGAGAAAGAAAGAAAGAAAAAGAAATAGAAAGTGGAATATTTTGCAAATATGTTCTTTTTTGTATTAATTATGAAGAAGGTCCTCTTTAGTTGTGCAGTTACAGTTGTGATAGATGGGAACCTCTAGCACCCAAGGAGGAGGTTCCAGTGCTTAGGAAATTGACAACTGCTGTCTGCCTTCCTCATTAGCATCAAATTTCTTTCTGTAGGCAAAAACTATGAAAATTCCTCAGCAACTTTTTCTCAGCCTTTCAGATGTTTTAACTACTTTTTAATTTTTTTTCTTTTCCTTCCATCTTCCTCTTGTGTTTTGCTCTTTGGCCACAAAGAGAAAAGCAACTATGAAATAGTGTTTATTTCCTCCCTTTTGTAGTCCCTTTCTTATGTATTAAAACAATTATAGATGAGAACCAGGTACAGAATTTAGCTAAATATGTACTTCATAGATTCCTACAGGGAGGTCCAGATACAAAACCTCAGAAAAAAAAATAATATAATAATAATAATAATAATAATAATAATAATAATAATAATAATAATAATAATAATAATAATAATAATAATAATAATAATATATATATACACATGTACTATCTTATATGGCACCATAAGTGGCCTGGTATTCCACATGAGATTAAATGAACCCTTATTTCATTTTGCATTTTACTACAAATAGAAATGGACTGTAAACAAATATATCTAATGTCCAATACGCTTTTTTTTTTTTTTTTTTTTTTTTAAACCAAGATTCCAGGTAGCTGTATATATGCATATATTACAGCATCAGCCTGTCCACAGTTTTCACTGAAGAACATTCTTTCAACATAGGCTCTATCAGGAACAGGTTCTGCCTTTTGGTCCTTCTTTTCAGACTTCTGACCCAAATCTTAGATCCATATCTAATGTTTTCACTTTCTTTCACCACAGAGCCTTCTGTTCTGACAGATGGTATTGCAGACTGTAAAATTTGAGGACAGGAATGTGGAAATTTAAGAATAATTTTGTGGCTGTGGGTTATCTTCTGAAAATTTGCCATGCAGAAATGTAAATGGCACAGGTTTTCCTAAATAAATGCCTCTAAGCTTGCATAACAGTTACCTTTGAAAATTTGTGTCCATAACCTGCATTCAGTGGGAACATTCAGTGAACATTAAGCAGACAACATTAGAATTATAATTTAAAGTAAAATTATGACAGCATTATTCAATCTTATCAACCATTCTTCTTTAAAAATAAGAATCTATAGTCAATGCCAATAAAATAGTTTAATACATTTATGTACATAAAGAAAAAAAATCCTTTCTACTAAATAGGATCATACGTACAAAAACATAGTAATTTGGTTATGCTATTTATTGAATTGATAGAGAAATTAGAGACAGTAGTTCTCTGCATTATGATAGACTCCTGGTTTGATCCAGAATGTCAGTAGGTTCACAGACTGATGTAATCAGAGAGCTACATGGAAGACTTCCTGGTGCTGCTTTGTTTCTAACAAAGACTCTAGATGGATTCTCATTTAGTCTATTCATAAATATTTGACGACTATATTTGCTTATGCAACATGAATGCATCATTATTTAAACTAATCCTTAGGGAATATTTCTGCAGTTGCTATGTTTTTTACAGTACCATGCTCTTTCTATAATTTTGGTTTTGGACATCTCTTGTCATCAACGGTTTAAGGCTGTACAGAGACTATAAACATTTAGATGTCAAGAAGAATGTTTAGGCATTGCATATGTATGTTTTTGCATTTTGTTGTTTTTGTTCTTGGTTTGCTGTTGCTATTCTTTAACTATTACTTTCATTCTGGTGCTTGAAAAATTCACCCTAAAATGTAATATTCTCTCATGATGTGTTAGGTCATAGAATAATGGAGTTGCTAAAGAATGTCATTTAAAGATATTGTTGTCTAATACTTTAGGAAAAGTTGTTCCTCTTTAAATGCACTTATATGTATGCTCCCTAACCCAGACCACACAGACTATGTCTATATTACTAAACAAAATATGGTCGAGTCCAATCCTGTACTTTGAGGCACAGACTGGCTCTCGTTCATATTCTTCAGAGCTATCTCCTTCCAGAATAGATTGGTCTTATGTGACACAAACCACTCAGCCCAAAGTCCCCTCTAGAATCTATGTGATGCTCTTTGGGTTCTCTAACTTGATTGATTAGTATGCATATAATAATCTGTGGTATTAATTCAAATTGTTTGAAATAATATTTTGGGGGAATGGCATACACTGAAGTCCAAGTACATAACGGTTTTGAGTCCAGGCTGATAAGAAATAAGAGGATGATGAAGACAAGATATTTCACAGGAACCAAAAAGCACACAATTTACAGAACAAACAGCTTTAGAGTTTGAAAGACATATTTATTAAGGGTTGTATTATATCCTTTCAAGCTACCATGCTTGTGAATAATTAGTCTTATGTCTAGTGCCTCCTGCGATAGTCATGCTGTCAGTCAGGTTACTGTTCTTAAGCAATACTGACAGCATGTATTTCTCCTTACCCGACCAGCTATGAACAAACTTATCAAAGGGGTTCCATTGTGTAGATTTGAGGGAATGCAGTCTCCATCCCTGCCTCTTGTAAGTCTTTGATCTGTCTGCTAAAAATACTCATTAGTGATGATGGACATGGGTTCAGAACCCAAGCATCTTCACTTTCCTTTGATGATGTAGGGAGTATAGATGACTATTTTTGTTTTAAGAAATTCTGTGAAAAAATTATCTTTTTCTTTAACAGCTTCAAGTCCTCAAAGAAGTACACTGGATACCCACAAAACCCTGGTAAAACTCTGAAACTGCAAATTCTGTGGGAGCTGTAGTCTTCAACTGTGTTACTGACTCTCAGAAGAAAGTGATAGAAATAAAGTAGTAAGCCCGAGAGCATGTTTGAGGATCTGGATATAGAAACAATGCCAGACCTCTGATAAGGGTTAGAAATGGGTTAGGATGGGAAACTGATCCTCTGAATTCTTGTGATTGTTATGGATTGTTATGTTATGCTGTTTCAAGCAAACAGCTGTCTTGAGAGAGGTAGTTTAGATCTGAAGTTAACAGGTAACCCTCTAAAGTTATCTATTTTTGTGCTGATTCTTAAAGTTAAGTTTTATAAATATACCTCTAAAAGAACATGGGAAAAATGTCACCCACAAAAAGTGTAACCTCTGTATGTCCCAAAAGGCTGATTGAGGAAAGAAACACAATGAAAACAGTAAAATAAATAAATAAATAAATCACTATTTTTCATAACTCACAAAATAAAGAGCATCTCAGGAGACCATACATGTAGAATCATTATCTTGGAGGTCTTTTCCAACCTTAATCTGGTCCAAACATCCCCTATCACCAATATCACCCACTAAACCATGTTCCTAAGCACCATGTCCAACCTTTAATGGTTGATGAACAGGCAGTAGCTTCATAATGATCAACAAGTTTTTGTTTGTTAGTTTTCACACTGTGTAATTAAAATGAAAATTTTATTTTCATAGGAAGTTAATAATTCTCAACAAGTACTAAAAAAAGCTCAGGAAGTAAAGATTCTTTGATAGCTGTTAAAGTCAGCGGACTAAATGAAACTTCCAGCAAAAGAAGCCTCAGGCAGCTGATGCTTGGAAAAGGAAAGCAAGACCAGAGAAAGTGTCACTTCTTCCTTGCCTTACTTGTGCTCTTCCCAATTGTTTGTTGGATGTTAGACTCCAGGTTGTTGGACTAAATGAGCCCTTTGTTGTTTTCTGTTATAGACACTAGTGTTCTTAAGAGAGTTGTAGGAGTTTTGCAAATGTCACCTTATAAACTGAATTTAATCATTTCCCATTTGAGCTAGATCTTTTTTGAACCACTGAATTTCTTTAAGGAAATATAATCTAACAACAGTGTCTATGTAAGTTGTTTGAATGAAAACCACCTTGGGTTTTGTGGGTTTGTGTATGATAATGGCTTTTTTAAAATAAAATAATTTATATATACTTTAAATAAACAATACATACTTTTATGACGCATATATCTGTCTATACAAAAGTCAGGTATCTTCTGCAATGAGTAGAACATGATGCAGTAATTTTTTTTTTTTCTTAGTATAATGCACTAAACAGGTAATTTTTCTTAGCCTGATGCATCTGAATTACAAGATAGCAGTAGCCATACATTGCAAGGGAGTGATCCCTGATACCTACAGGCAAGAAAAAACACTCATGTCCAGAGTTTTCAGTTAGCCCTTCCTATATATGATTTGACATCTCCTCTGGGCTCCATGTTTCAGACATGGTTTTGGTTGAAATAGGGTTAATTTTATTCATAGTGGCTCATACAGTTCCATGTTTTGAATTTGTGACCAAAACATTGTTGATAACATGCCAGTGTTTTAGCTATGCCTGAGCAGCACTTGTACAACTTCAAAGTCTTCTCTGTTTCTCACTCTGCAAAACCAGCAAGGAGGCTGGGGGTGACAAGAAGCTGAAAAGGGGCATAGCTAGAACAGCTGACTACATCTGACCGAATAGATATCCCATACCATATAGCGTCATGCTCAGCAATAAAAGATGGGTGAAAGTAGGAGGAAGGGGAGGATGTCCAAGTAACTGTTACATGTGGCGAGCCCTGTTTTCCTGCAATTGGCTGAACTGAAGTGGCCTGCCAATGGGAAGTAGTGAATGAATTCCTGATCTTTCTTCTTCTGTACTTATTAAAGTGTCTTTATCTCAACCCACAATTTCTTGTACTTTTACCTTTCTGATTCTCTCCCCTATACTACAGGAGGGGAGTGAGCAAGTAGCTGTATCAGGCCTGACTGGCTACCATGGTTAAGCCACAACACAGCCCTCAGATATCTAAGTACTGAGTCATTTTTCATGCCTTATATATATATATATATATATATATATGCACATATATATATATATATAATTATTATTTATTTTATTTTATTTTTAAAGTTCGAAGTGTCTGAGATAAATTGAAAGCTGTGCTGCATTTCAGCCCACTAAACTGCTTTTCTCATTGTCCAGATCTGTGGATATAACCCCAGAATTGCACAATATCACCAAAATATACTACATTTTAGTAGTGGTCCTTGCCCAAACCACATTTGAGTTTTGGCAAAGGTAAATTAATTTGCCCACACACAAAGAGTTAAAATTAAATGAGAGCAGGAATTAGAAAGAAATACTCAGTCCTTCTCTAAAAATTAAAACATAAATTTATTGTATTTTTTTTTTTTTTTTTTTTTTTGTGAGGAAGATGTCTCTTTTTCCCATAGCTGCAATCTTTGTAACATCTTGTTAATATTTTCCCAATTAATTTCATTCAAAAACTAAATATATATTGTAGCCAGAATAGTAAAGCTAAGGTGACTAGTTGAATACTGCCAGGTTGGTGATGACTACAGTGTTAACCAAAGAGAGATTCTTTACTCACTCAGCACAGTAATGAGCACTCACAGATGCAGCTTTTCACAGAAGCAACTTAACCTTAAAATCTGCAATTAAGAGTGTGGTTTCCACGGAGACAGCTGTGAAAGATGCAATGGAGCTGCAAAATAAACAAGTTGTAGAGTGTCAGACACAAACTAGCCTGAAAGTAAAAGAAAAAGCCAGGAGAAAACAAGGTATGAATTGTTTTCTGCACTGTAGCTCCTCACGTGACCTAAATGTTATTTAAAATGTAAGCAAGTCAGAAAAGGCAACAATGGAGGATCATATTTACAAGAAGTGTTATATATCATCAAGAAATAAGCATAGAAAGCTATGAAATAAATAAATAAATAAATAAATAATGCATAACATGATAGATATTAGCAATGGCTGGCATTCATCCTTACTGTACAATAATAACAATATGAAATCCCTTTCACTTTTTAGAATACACTTCAGCATGTTACTAGATACTACTTCAACTGCATAGAGAATATGTTGTAGGAAAACAAAATGTTTCAGAAGTGTCACATTAAGGATGCAGAAATCAAATAATAAAAGATACAAAATGCCAGTAATGAGGTTGCTCAGCTTCAGTTTTCTATTTAGATGTCTAAACATAAGTGGAAACAATCTTTCCACAGATATTGCCAAGGACACTAGCTCTTCTCCATTTATAATGCCCATTTCAGGAGAACTGAATTACTAGACACCCCAAACTGAAGCACAGACTGCATCTGTCACTTACTGCAATTGGAATTCATCCTGTGACATTGCCTTCATTGACATAATCAGCTGTATCACTCAATACCTAGTCAGGAACTTTGTTCATTTAGTATTCACATTATTCAAAACCTGTGGTGTAAGGATGTATTTAATACAGTTCTCAGATCCTGCTCTGGACATGGAATTTCCCCCCTCCCCAATATTTTTTCTTCTCTAGAGTCTCAAACGCTAAACAGCCAACAAGTCTTCATCCCTTCCTGTCTGTGTTAATGGGATACTACTTTACAGGTGCAGACCAGCAGAACAAGAATGTTATAGTCAAATGCTCAAATTGAGACAACTAGTATCCAATTATTCAAAGTACTTGGCATTAAACTTCTGTTTTACCTGTTAGTAAACAGCTTCCAACACTTGACACACAGATCTTGAGTGAGATATGTAGAAAAGAGGCAAGAGATGATACTGTCTAAGGTGTCTGAGTTTTCCCAGAGTAATTTCAGTGGCTGTAATGTAAAATGCAGAACTAGGTTAATGTCTCAATCTATATCTCTTATTCAAAATGTTGCTTTAATGACAAATTAATCTTTACATTCATTGAGTGCCACAGGGTCCGTCTTCAAAAGAAGTTCAAAAGTAACTCTTTCCTAAACTGTAGGAGTCATGGCACAGTGTACAGAGTTGAGGGATGGTCCAAAACAGTTTCCAACATGGCAAGCAATGCACCAGGTCCAGGATGCATTCAGGGAATCCTATCAGGGGCAATAAGAGTCAGGGCAAAAGACAGAGCCTGAGACAAGCTACAAAATATATCTGAACCAGGATACAAGCTACCCACAGCACAGGGACAGGGTCCATCCAGAAGGCAAGGCTGGAGAAAAGTTCCCCTACAACCTAGCTCAGGCAGGATCTGAAGTAGCAAGACTGAGCTGAAATTGGGCAGCTGGTCAGAGCTGTGGGCAATGTGGGCAGAGAGTACTAGTGGGGCAGGCAGGTGATGCTGTTCAGGGTCATTAAAGCTTATTAGTGCACTCATGACACAAACTTATAATCTTGTGCTGGTTTGGTGTCTTGGCCTCCTAACAATCTTACTTCTTTCAACTATGTTTTCTGTGATTTTTATATATATATATATATATATGTAGATAGATAGATAGATAGAGTTCTTGTTTTTATGTATTTTTCTTCTGCACTCTGGAATAATCTTCATGAAGAATGGTAATTTGTACAGCAGCCACTAGGTAAGGCTGATGTATGGAAAGGCTTCATAGCTTTTACAATATTAATAGTTATTTCTTACATTATTCCTCCAAGCATCTCGGTAGCCTATTCTAACCAAGGGTTTCACTAACAGGTTTATGAAGGTGCCCAAGAATCAGGAGTTCCTGAGGGATGGCTGGGATCCAAAAATATCACAAAACAGAGAGAATGCGCTGCAGAATATTGTTTTTATTTCTACCAGTATAGTTTCTGTTTTCTCATCCCTTTCCACAATGTTTTTTAGGCCCTCTAGGAGTGTATGTCCATTTTGAAACAATTCATCAATTGTTTTAGATAACTAAATAACTTTGAACAAATTATCATTTGTGAATACAAAAATTGGAAAACCTGTGTCGCGTTAAGGGGTGTATTAACTGTTATGGGCCCAGCTGGATTCAGGGTACTGAACTATCACAATCACAGAATTCATCAATAACACATTAACCGTTAGGGGTCTGGTTGGATTCAGAACACTGAACTACCACAGTCACGGATTCACCAATAACGTACAACCACCCTTACTCTAGTCACGTTTAATGAGAGCTATCACAACCAGGAACAATGTGATTTATTACAGCAACAGGTACACAGGTTTTTTGGTTTGCCAGTGATAGTGACTGTCTGCAAAAGCAAGCTAGCATGCATTAAATACACAGGTGTTATAGGTTCACAGCCTAGAAATTAATGCATTAAAAGAATCAATGTCTCTAGAAAGATTTATAACCAAGTGTTCAAATCTCACCGAAAGGTGTCCCAATGGGGGGGAAGAGAGGCTCAGCCTGTCGACTGATCCCAGGAGTCAGGAGGTCCTAAGGCTGTTGTTCTCCCTCAGGGTGGTATCTTCCTTAACATCCCCTCTCTCTTAGGCCAATTTATATTATTTTCTATCTTTTAGATGGAGCTTGAGTGACTCTAGTCAAGCATATCTTAGTTATGATTGGTGAAAAGTTCTTCCGTCTCTGTTTAAAGTAATAGGCTCCGAGAAATTCAGAGCGCGTACTCACTGAGGGGTGGTCACACCTTGGAAGCGGATAGCTTTTGGGATGGAGGTGCGTTTTGGTATTATAATTATATTATAACGAGCAAAACTACACTAGGGTACAGCATTTGTCAAAACATGACGGATCCTTGGCTCAGGGTGGCAAAAAGTGCAGCTTATCGGTCTCAGTGTGCACAAGAACAATAGAATCCCCACCTGGTCACAGAGCCTAGCCATGGTGTCTCCACTCCGCTCTACGCTCCATACTGTTCCTTAGAGCTAGCACACCAGATTTCCCCAGTGTGATAGCATCTAAGTTTGGAAGCCTAGGGAACGCTCAGGCAATGTAGCTATGCCCTACTCTGAAAGCCTCTTCAATGCTGAACATTTTCTTTAAAATGTGAATGTTAGTTTTATTTTCCTAGTTACTTCAGGCAATTACACCACAACCTGATAGCAGGTAGTTTTCTTTTCCTAATAATTTTCACATCCCTTTTGGTCTTGATTGTCATCTTTGTGTCATCTTTCCACCTCACTGCACAATCTTCTTTTCCAGATCATTAATGAAATGTATTAAAAAGCATTGATTTTAATGTGAAACATTTGTTTTTAACTTTAAAATATCTTTCATCTGGTTTAACAGAGACAGCTACAATAGTCTAGATGCTGACATTGATCTAATCAATGAAAAGATGCTAAGCAGCCTCACATTACTGAAACTTGGCATTGAAAAAAAATTGTATGAAAGAAGGTAGCATAAGTGTAAGTGACATACAATAAATACTGTCTGTGCCAATGAATCTTGAATTTCTTCCTGATGTCAGTTGCAGTGTCAACAGTACAAATGTCTGTACTAATACTTCAGACTATATCCCATTAGTTAACAGCTTTGGTTGGGATTATGACCAAATTATGTTAGAAAGCTACCAGACTTCAAAGACTTAAGCCCATGAATCTTGCTTGTTAGGGAAAGGAGGTGTGCTTCAGGCCACTATAAATTGAGATTAGGGCTCTGCCACTGCCTTTTGGGAAGAAATCAGTCCTGATAGGATGTGTTACATGTGCTCTGTAGAAAACTTCTGAACTGAACCTTTTTCGGAATATAAGAGAAAAGACATCTGACATCTGAGTCCCAGCTCTGAGGTCTGATGATTTTTTTTCAGACACATTAAGACTGGTTTGTTCTGTACATGCAAAGAATCTAAAGCTTAGGTGTCTGACTGGTTTTCTGTAGATATGTATATGTATAAGTTCTCACACAGAGAATACTTAAGGTGAGTAGATTCCTAATTTTGGTGTCTGGAGGTAGGTAGTATGAACCTGTTAACTTTGAAATCAGATGTGAGCTGAACTGTTATTGAAGTTTTAGTGTCTAAACTTTCATCTACATACCTTTACAATTACTCCAGGTAATTGTAAAGTTCTTTAAGGTCTTCCCTCAACCTTCTTTTCTCTAAGACAAACAATTCCAGCTCCCTCAGCCACTCCTCATAAGACTTGTTCTCTAGACACTTCACCAGCTTAGTTGTCCTTCTTTGGGCATGCTCCAGCTCTTTGATGTCCTTCTTGTAGTGAGGGGCCCAAAACTGAACACAGTATTCAAGGTGTGGCCACACCAGAGCCAAGTACAGAGGGACCATCACTTCCCTACTCCTGCTGGCCATGCTATTTCTGATACCAGCCAGGATGCTGTCGGCCTTCTTGACCTGAGCATAATGCTGGCTCATATTCAGCTGGCTCTTGACCAATATCCCCAGGTCCCTTTCTGATGGGCATCTTTCCAGCCACTCTTCTCCCAGCCTGTTCTTGTTTATCAGGAATAGTGTAACCAGCAGGACCATGGAGGTGATTGTTCCCCTGTAATCTGCTCAATAGTACTGACCCTATAGAGTAGCATACATCTATGTGGAGTACCAGGTCACTAACCATTTCCTCATGGATTCATTCTGCTCCTTGTCCCTATCTGCCAGCCCCAGGGGGCTGAGTACCCAGAGAACAACTGGTCCTGCTGCTAAAGACTGAGGCAAAGAAGGCATTAAGTACTTCAGCCTTTTCCTCATCTCTTGTCACCGTGTTTCCCCACACATCCAATAAAAGATGGAGATTCTTCTTAGCTTTCCTTTTCTCATGTATTTATAAAAATAGTTTTAATTGTCTTTAATGGCTATAGGCAGATTGAGCTCCAGTTGGGCTTTGGACCTTCTAATTTTCTCCCTGCACAGCCTCATGATGTCTTTGTAGTCTTCTTGAGTGGCCCACCCCTTCTTCTGAAAGTCATAAATCCTCTTTTTCTTCCTGAGCTCTATCCACAGCTCTCTGTTCAGCCCGGCCAATCTTCTCCCACACCAGCTCATCTTTCAGCATGTGGGGATGGCCTGCTCCTGTAACTTCAGGATTTCTTTCCTGAAGAGTGTCCAGACTTCCTGGAGTCCTTTGCACTTCAGGACTGCCTCCCAAGGGACTCCACTAACCAGTCTCCTTAACAGGCCAAAGTCTGACCTCTGGAACCCCAAGGTGGCAGTTCTGCTAACCCCCTTCCCTAACTTTTCCAAGAATTGAAAACTATTAATTCATGACTGCTGAGCCCAAGATCATCTACAACCTCCACATCACCCATAAGTCTTTCTCTATTTACAATAAAAGGGGGTGGGGGGGTGGGGTGGGGCACTGTCCCTGGTTGGCTCACTCACCAGCTGCGTCAGGAATTTATCTTCCACACACTCTTGAAATCACCTAGACTGTTTCCTCTCTGCAGTTTTCTATTTCCAGCAGACATCTGGTACATTGAATTTCCCATGAGAACAAGGGCTAGCGATTGTGAGATTTCTCCCAGATGCTAGTAAAATATTTTGTCTGCTTCTTCAGCCTGGTTAAGCAGTCTATAACAGATGTCCACCAGGACATCTGACTCATTGGCTTTAGCCCCGATTCTTACCTATAAACTTTCAATCCTGTCATATCCATTATTAATCTCAAGACAAGACCTTGTATACTATATACAATATATAGTATACGATATATATACATGTATAGAGAGACATATAGACAATATACTATATATATATTGTGTGTACTACTATATATGTATGTTTTTATAATGGTTCTCAAAATCAGTTTTGCATTAAGGCTAAGAGGCCTTTTATTTATTCATTCATTTATTTTTTGAGAATTAGGCCATACCTTCTAACACTTACTTATTTTTTTGTTGTTGTTCCAACTAAAAAACTGAAGTCATATATGTTATTTCTTGGTATCCCTAGGTTTGTACGCACAACATAAGAGCTGCCCATTCATCCTGGGCTCATGATGATTAAACAGAAGTCTTCTGAACTTGTATAGCAGTGTACTCTAAACTTGCTAGCAATTAAAACAGTAGGTAAAAATATGTAAAAATATGTATTAGCAGAAGTGTTAGCAGAAGTGTATAGAAGTGTATACAGCAGAAGTGTATAGCTCCAACTGATTTGAATATATATGCAATGCTTGTGGCTCTTCTTTACAGACAAGTGTAGGATAGGACAGGATAGAACAGGATAGGATAGGATAGTTCAGTTGGAAAGGACCTTCAAAGATCATCAAGCCCAACTGCCTGACCACTTCAACGTTAACCAAAAACTAAAGAAAGTTATTGAGAGCATTAGCTCTTTCAGCACTGAGATCATTTTACTTTCTCCTTTGTAGAACTAATTTCACATTCAGTGGATCTGTAAAAGAGCACTCTTTCTCCACCTTCCTACCTCACAAATAAAAATGTGTCTTATGAACAGCCAGAAAACCATAATATTGCTTACTAATGACACAATTTACATGTTTTTCTGCATACCACATCATTTAAATCAGGAGACTGATTTACAGCTGTGTCCTGTGAAGAAATAATCACTGTGAAAGTATATGTTCAAACCTAACGTCCTAATTAAGTTATTTTTATGTTTCATTTGAGAGACTTACAGCCTACATTGCTCAAGCAGACACAAACAATAGGTATCTCATTTTCAGGAAATGTCCATAATTATTCCTAAAAAGAAAAATGGAAATCAAGTATATGCCTTGTGAAAGTAATTTTGGTGCAGTGTTATACAAATTGAAAATTCTGTGGATTTTTGTTGTAGACATAATTGCTCTTTTAATTGTCTTAGTTCAGTATTGCTATTTGCTCTGAGAGCTGTTTTACGGATATGATAATTTTGTAAAATTAATTCTTCATTTAGTACTTGACTTTATTTTAGTTATACAATGGGATGAAAATATATATGTCAGTCATTTGGGTAAATGCCTAAAAACTGCAAAAATTATCTAATCAGAATTAAGGACAAAATACAGCAAATAGTCTGGTTGTGCATTTCCCTTTACCTAAATCTACATTTCAAAGTAAAGAAAGAGATCAGCCCTACTCATAGTACTTTCAAGGACAGTTCTTTACTATGTGGGGACTTGAGATTGTGGCTTTGAAATATGAAGTTGGGAAAATAAATAAATAAATAAATATAAAATGCTTGAAAGCCATAAACTCTAAAGACAGAATTCCATATCTAATTTAGGAGGTTTGGCAAGTGTTGTATATTGACTTTAATAGTTATGTTCTGTCCTTTTTTTTTGTAAAACGTCAGATGGTGTGTTGTAAAGCATAAGAAAGGTTCTTTCCATTCTTTTGTATGAGTATATTCTTCTTTTTGGGCATCTTTTTATTTTCAATACTTACATCTGTTGCTTAAAATGCTATTCCTGGTACAATTGTTTTTTAAATGCAAACCCATATGTGTGATCTCAAGAGAAGCTGGCAAATTTCACCAAATGGGCATCCCTAAATTACATGCCATCTGCAGCTAGTGATGAGAGGACTAAACCCAGTCAGCTGTGATCTTTCACCACTACATCTATCATTTTGATTGGCTCTAGGGAAATCAACAGCTTTTGGCTTGAACTCTTCCAACCCCAACAGGTTATTATGGACTGGTTGAGATGTACTGGCTAACAACTGATCTCTGTTATCTGCATATAGACCTCGACGTGTTTTCTTGTGAAAATCAGTGGCAAACTGCAAAATTCAGCAGAGCAGAAGTGAGCCCTTATTCTTGAACTGATTCAGATTTTATAAGGTATAAATGTGCAGCCTTATTAACTTAGACAGTTGAAATATGCAAAACACAGAAGAAAATTTAAGAAACATTATTATTGCCTGTGTAATTGTAAATTGATAGCACAAGAAAAAACAACAACAACAAAACTTTTCAGAACAGCTTGTTCACATTCTGAAGGGATAATTGCCGAAGTGGGAATTATTTTATTATGTCATGTGAGACTTTAGGATCATTCTAGAGGAAAAACAAACAAAAAAAACTAGTAGGAAAATAATACACAGATGCTACCTTACTAAGAAAAAGTCCTCAAGAATACTATTTATGTCATTATTATTCCACTATTAAGTGCCATCCCTTTCATTCCTATCATGTCATATTCCTTTATTCTTGTGTTACTTTAAATTAATACAAGATATTGCATTACTTTAAAACAACTAACATTATCTACCTAGACTACTGCAAGCAAAATATTTGACACAGTTTCACATAATATCCTTTTCTCAGAATTGGAGAGACATGGATTTGATGGATGGACAGTGGATAAGAAATTGGCTGGATGGTGACACACACATTTGCAGCCCACGGCTCAACATCCAGGTGGACACTAGTGGTGAGTGTTTTTCCTCAGGGGTTGGTATTGGCACTGGTGTTATTTAACATTTTTGTTGGTCAAATAGACAGTGAGATTGAGAGCACCCTCAACTAGTCTGCAGACAAAACCAAGCTGAGTGGTACAGTCAACATGCTGGAAGGAAGGGATGCCATCCAGAAGGGCCTTGACAGACTTGAGAGATGGGTCCATGTGAACCTCAGGAAGCCCAACAATGCCAAGTGTAAGATCCTGCACCTGGGCCAAGGCAATCCCAAGAATGAATATAGGCTGGGAGATGAGTGGGTAGAGACCATCCCTGTGGAGAAGGATTTGGGGGTACTGGTGGTTGAAAAGCTCAATGTAAGCTGGCAATGTGAGCATGAAACCCAGAAAGCCAACCACATCCTGGGCTGCATCAAAAGAAGCTTGACCAGCAGGTCGAGGGAGGTGATTGAAATTAGATATTAGGCAGAAATTCTTTACTATGAGAGTGGCAAGGCACTGGAACAGGTTGCCTAGATAATTCAAAGAACTCTCTGGAAGTGTTCAAGGCTAGGTTGGATGGGCTTTGTATAACCTATCCAGTAGAAGATGTCTCTGCCCATGCTGAAGGGGTTGGAACTAGATGGTCTTGAAGGTCCCTTCCAACTCAAACCAGTCTATGATTATGAGCTAATTAAAACTGCAGTTTAACAATTTAACTGGAAATATACTGAGATGCACCTTGTTTTTACTAACTTGGAAAATGTACATGATTAGACCTCATGAGCCAAGCTAAACATTTCATTTAAAATGCATTTATTTATTTATTTATGGCCTAAATAGATGAACTAACAAAATCACAAAACAGGATTGGAGGTAAGGGATTCCTCATCTACAGAGCTCCAAATGGTAAGTACAGGATTAATTTATTTTAACCCACGAATGTGCATTTAAATGATGAGATAAGTAGGAATGAAGGGCATAGCATCCAGCATGGTGGGGAACAGGACGAATGAGGTACATCCTGGGAGATGATAAAAGAAGGGAACATCTGAAATCCTGTCTTTTGAGCTAAGACATCAGTATGTCTGTGGGATTCAGGATTCAGAGCCCCTTTTGAAAGACATCTGTAGGTATCTATGTAGAGAAGAGTAACCTGGTCTGTGCTTTCCCGGTACAGAGGCAGCTCCTCACAGCCATGCCTATGACCGAGTTCTTGTAACAAACAGAATGGGAAAGCCTCTCATTTATCTGTTGGGTATTTTCATGAGTCACTCTATTAGATGAAGATACTAGAATGATTTGACTCCACCTGATAGCAGTTGCTTTGGTAGGGCTTAGATATCAATTTAGGCATCAAAAATGTAACATATTAGAGTTGCCAGTGTTTAAATTTATCTTTTGGTCATTCAGCTATGCTTGTTTTCAAGTTCTGTCCTCAATGCTAGGATTTTAATATGCACATTTAGCATGCTCTGAGAGTGCATGCTGATGATATTCCTCAGGAGATTTAAGCAAAGGAATGACTGGTGTCTGCAAATAGATTCATTTAAAGGCTAGATGCTGAGTTGCTCAAATCTCTTAGAGTTTAGGTGCTTAAAGGATGTGTTGCAATTCAGCTGCAGTTACCTAGAGAGTTCTTTAAGGTCACAAAATAAAGGATGTTCAGAAGTTGGAAATTTCTAAGATGTTTTGAATGGGAAGTCTTAAAGATAGCAAATTTAGGATTTTGGTTTCTAAATTACATATATATTCAAATTTAGATGCCTGAATTATGTTTTGTTGTTGTTTTGGCCTGTTTACTAGCTTCTCGATGCTTTAGTTTCCCATGTGTGTAATATATCGCTATTCCAAAACAGAGTGCTGTAAGAGAAAATACTTTAAAATTTGTGCACCCTCATCTCTTATAGGAGTCTATTCAGTAGGGTATCTAATAAATACTTAAAATTTGAGGTAATATAAGATTTTAAGAAATATTATGAAAGAAAAGGGAAGAAAACCAGAAGATGGTACTAAGAAGATAAACAAAATGAGACATAAGGCAGCATGAAAATAATATTTTCTGACTTTTTATGGACTTCCTGGTCCTCCTCTCCTTCAAGATTTTCTTAAAAGCTTGTGCAAAAAGAGTCAAAGGTAGTTCAAAACAAATCATCTTTCCATTCCATTTGATATCTTAGGAAGTTAGAGGCTTATATAACTTTAAAAATAATATTTATTTTCTCCCATAAGTGACTAAAGGTTCAAAACTGAGAGGTTATGAGCTTGTTCTTTCAAGATGCTTTCTGTGAGCATTTTCTGCTGAAGCCAATATATTATGTGCACTGTCTCACTTTACCTGATTGCTTGCTAGTGTAACATCAGTAAGATTATAAGCATTCATGTTTTAAGAAATGTGTCATTTCTAGCAGAAAAAAATCAATTACAACCAAAATGATAAAATACACACACACACACACACACACACACACACACACACATAAATTTTGGTTATTATGCTAGGCAAACTTGGTAGTTAAACTCTTTGAATTATTGTAACAATTAAAGCGAGAATAAGACGCAAAAAAAAAGGAAAGAGAAAGCACTCCACAAGAGTGACTTGAGTGACTTGCACAGAACAGCAAAGACATTTGTAATATTTTATGCACAGTTTGCTATCATCCATGAACTTTACTAAAAATATATCAACTGATGGCAGACTTTGGCTACAGAATCCATCAAGTGTTTGCTGTGAGTGCTTAAACATGACTTTACAAGCAGCAGAAATATGAAAAAAACTTTAGATTTTTAAAACTCTGCTGCAAAATAGGGTATATTATTTTATTCCCCCACTTGAAAGAGCCATAGGACTGTCACAGTGACTTTTCCAAATTATGTACTTTTCTTTCCAAAGTATTGCTCACTTAGATGTCTGAATAAAGCTGAGACCTTTACATTGATTTTGTTCAAGTGTTTTTGCTGGTGTGTATTCCTCAAGACTAATGTTAGGACCCTCTCACAGCTTTGCACCATTACCTTTATTTATTACATTTACCAGAAACATTTTCTCTTTGATGTCCAGTACCCAGCGATCAAAATAGCTGCAACAGCTGGAAAAAGATCAATATTGTGGTGTAACCAACTAAAGCTTTCAATAGGTGACATGAAACCATTCTCTAAGGCAATGCAAATAAATGTTTATTGGTATCTACTTATACATAAACAAAAACAGGGATAAATGGTAGAAATGTCAAGTGATTTTCAGACAGTTTTGTACTGTAAAATTATTTTCTTTATGATGTCAACAAGAAGTTTTGTTATTGACTTTGGTAAAGGCAGTATTTTACTCAGAATACTTTTGTTTTATAAGGACAGATGGATAGAAAGGAATGAGGGGAAGTTTTCCATTATATTTTATTTGTATTCTCTGCAGTTGCAGAAGAACACAAATGCAAAGGATGAAGGTCAGTTCCTAACTAATCAGCTCAACAACACCGTTCAAATAGGAAATTAAATCCAGTGTATCAGATAACATGGATAAAATGGCAAGTTTTGGCTAAACAAAAATTTTCCATTCATGAAAATAATCTTTTGTGTTCTCAATATTCAAGCACAGAAGGCAAAAGCTGTTAAAGTTTCATGTCATAGTCTTAGTCCTGGAGCCCCATGCTACATGAAACTCATCTGTACTTGGGAGGGATGATGAGGTGAATTGACACTTTAAGTACTTGAAAAAATTATCTTTAAAGAATTTGAGTATTTTAAACTCACGTTTACTGCCTTTTTCTTTTTTGGCCATACAAGCTTGACTGTCCTTAGGATAGGTATATACCTTTCATGTTCTATTTGAAGGCAATTCAACAAACCTATGAAACTGCAAGGAAATGGTGCTTTCAAGATTGTATGGAGATGCAATTCTTTTCTCTACTGCCCTTCCTATCATTGCATATATCATGGTTCTGAGTTTTTATAGTATTTTCTTTGACTATGTAGAGTGGAATCTTTCCTTTATCTGTATTTTTGAAAAACATACAAGCAGAAAACAACAGCAACAAGGTATTGAGGAAGAACAATAGTTTTCTGTCTGTGTCTTTTTTCTTTCTAATTCTAATATCTGCCAAAGGAAAAAAAAAAAAAAAAAAAAAGTAAATACGGAAAATAAGACGATCAACTTTCACAAAATTAAAAACCTTGATTTTGTAAAAATTTGAAACAACAAAGAACAGGAGTGTATAATTTTATGAAAAGTATGGTGGGTTATTTTTTATTTTTCTCTCTCAAGTTTTCTCTTTTGGTGGCACATCAGGTAAAATCAAATTTGCATAATCTAGCGTGTTTGTGCATAAAAAATACATACACAACCTGTAGTTATTTCCAAGCTTGTGATGCACTATGTCTGGGCTACTCCTCTGAGACAAGGAAAACTTTCCTTGTCTCCCTAACCTACAATGAAATAGGACATCATTATGCAGATACTGTGGTGCACTGCTTTTTGTTTGGGGCATATACAGAAGGGTTGCAATGTAGGCTATGGAGCATGGAAATCCTTTTCCACTCACTTCCTTACAGAAGATGGACAATTAAAAGTCTTTCATAGAGTGACTGAATTAAAGAGCCAGCATGGTGAATACACAAAACTGAGAATATAAGAAAGACCACTGGGGGGAGGGGGGGGCGGGGGAATACTGTCTGCCACCTCCTACTGCTTTGTCTTCATTCTCTCAACTTTGTCCACTATGACCTGGATTTTGCCTTTGTTTTTGTCACTGAATATGCCCTTTGGAGTGACCCTTTTGGAGTTTGCAAGCAAAGCAGAGACACCAGCTTGTGATGCATAATGTTTTGTTCTCATTGTTGCGTTCCAAATGGACTACTCTTGCCAGTTCAGTTAAAATGAAAACCAAAATCTTCATTTATATCTCTGTCCAAATGAAATGATATTGTCATTGCTTTTCTAATTTACCTTAATGCAGCTCCATCTCTGATTTTTCTGTCTATCTGTACTAGTAAACTGAGCTTGGGTATATTCATACATATTGTAGGAAAATGAGTTGTGAATTGTTCAGGAAAGATAAAGACAAGATAAAGACAACCAAATTCATGACAGAGAAATTTCTATAATTTATTATCATACATGATAATGATCAGCACCCATATATATATGCAGATATGCGTGAAATGGCTGACATGAGAAGTATCTTCCCTAGAAAAATCTTTTCTTACATGTTAGTATCACTTCTAAGTGTGTTGTTTGTGACTTTTTTTCCAGTCCAGATAGAATAGGATGCAAGACCTTATCAGCAAGATCTGAGAATAAAAGAATAATTTTAGTTGATTTAGCTTTTGGTCTTGAACCACTTTATAGATTCAAAATATTTGTAGTAGGAATTGCCTTACTCATCTTCAGATATCTACAATGTGAGTATGTACATATGAGCTACTAATTGCATATTTTTTTTTAGTGACAAAGAGAAATACATGTAGGCACACTTTCATCAGGTGTGCTTTAACTGGACAGTTTTAGCTATGCTCTTTAAGGCTGACTGGACTCAAGCCCTGAAAGTGCCTGCCTTTTTCCCACTGAATGTAAGGGTAGACTATTTCAGACACAGCAGCAAGCTAAAATGTGATTTACTGATTGAAGAGACAGATACAGCTAAAGCACAGTCTGATTAACTCTCTGCCTTCATGTTTGAACAGAAGACTTACTGAAAGCAGCCCAGGTGAAGAAATGGACCTTTGATCAGTTGAGTCCTACACTCAGTAAGACTTACTCTTGAAATGTAAGTTTCCTCCTAAAAGCAAACAAACAGACAAATAAACAAGTTCAATGTTTTTACTTTGAGTAGGTAAATTCCCTTTTGCAGTGGTTTCACAGAGTTTATGCTGTGGGATTCAGGCAGTGGGCTGCGTGCTCTCTGTTTTGCTTTCCACACTGACTGGAGAAGGATGAACCAGGTTCTGGCCTCACTTAGTCTAAACTATATTTGTTCATATACTCTATTCATGTTATACTTGTTTTCAAAGAGGTTTCAGCTCCATCTGGAAATGTTTCTCCCATGCCTTTTTGCAACTTTTTTTTTTTTTTTAGAAACCTCAAGGGGATACTTCCACGTCTTGGAGCTGTGTTAAGCTTCAGATGTTCTAATTCCTTGATCACCTGTTCTAGCTGAATCTTACCTCCTTCGGTATTTTTTCTTGCTCTCTTGGGAAATTTATGTCTATTTCTGACATCTGTCCCCAAGCCTTCTGTGTGAACACAGAAGCGAAGAATTCTTCTGATTGTGCTTTAGTTATGTCTGTCTCTTCAGTCAGTAAATTACTCAGGCCAGCTCTGAGAATTTCTACTGTCTCTTCCAATGACCTCTTGTTCAATATGATCTTGAATAAGAGAAAACTTTGTTATTTATCTTAACCTCTTCTACAATTTTCCTTTCATTTCACATTTTCACCATTCCTAGCAGATTGCTGTGTTTCCTACTGTGTTACATCATCTCTTCAGTTATCCTCATTCTTTTAATACTTTGCCTGAGCCTCTTTGTTGTCTTTCAATAACTTTTGTGCTGAATCCTTCAAGTTTTCTTTTTAGAGGCTGTTTTTATTTGTTGGATAATTCTGACAATGATAGAGCACACATTAATTTATTCATCACTGCTTTTCACTTTCATGTTATCTTTTTTCCTGTTGTTTGATTTCATTCAATTACACAAAACACTAGCAATCTTAAAATGTGTTTGGTGGAAATAGCAAGATGTATGTATCTAAATTTTAAGCACACAGAGGTGTATTTCTAGTTTCACCATGGAGTTGCTGTAATTTTTGGGGAAAACAAAACAAAGCAAAGCAAACATAAATAAATAAATATAGGCTAGACATAGGCCAAACTATACATCTGTGGGTGGCAAAATATTAGAAGTGAGAGAGTGGGCTGTCAGAGCTTGGTCACCACAAATAGTAATTAGTGGCAGACACTGCACGTCATTCTCTCAGGAACATGGGATTAGGCGCTGGAATACATAACAGAAACATATATAACATGTTTTATAAAATTGTTTTAGTCTTCTGGAGCATGCTTTGGGGTGAGTCACTACAATCCTGCTGACCACCATCACTAGTCTCTAAACATAAAATTGCAAAGAATGTTTCTGATAACTTAAAAACCTATCTAGAAATTATGTTTATGAGAAAGTAAAAAATGGTTCTGAGTATGAAATAGTGTTTCCACACCTGTTTTATCTCTTCAGTTGTTATGTAGCATAGTCACATATGCTCCTAGAACTTCATTTTGTGGGGGAGTAGGGGAGGAATAGGAAAACGATACAAGGTATGTTATGATCACCAGCTACAGTTCACAGAAAAGAACTGGAGAACTGAATAAAGAGGAATTACCTATGCAACTCCCACCAAAATCTACAGAAGTATTTTTGAATGGAGAGTTTTTGTTTCCAGTCAAAAGTTGTTTTTCCAGTTTTTATTTTTTTTTTCAGATAAGTCAATGTTTTCCACAGGGAAGGAAACAAAATAGCATAATCTTCCAACTAGTTTTGAGTGTAACAAATGTATATTTTTGTAAAGTGCTTTTAGACCATCAGATGAAGGTCACTGGGGAAGTGGAAAATGTCATTAAGAAATTCACTGACTTGATTTTCCACAGGTTTAGACTTCATTTGCCAGCTAAATACTACACTTCTTTGTCTACAGTGAAGTCTCTTACAAGATTCAAAATGAAATTAGATTGCGTGTTCTAGTTCTCTGTTGGTATTAAGGTCACACCAAACTACATCTATAAATTACCTAGGCACAGTCAGTTCTTAATGCAGCCCCCAAGGACACTCCAGTGCAGTGGTGTGAAGAGAGGATTTCTTTGGCTTAGCATTAGGCATAATCGTTCCAGGACATGCTTTCCCCTGAGCAGTCTTACAATACTCAAATTGAGGACAATCCACTTGATACAATTCTCCCAACACCCTGACTTGCAACAGGTCTTGAAACTCCTGACTATTGCAGTCTCTCTGATAACTCTTAGAATATTTGCTCCTCCTCAGCCCTCTGAAACTCTGCTGAAAACAGGCCTGTTACACTGGTTCTTCTCTTTGCTGTGCTGGAGAGAAACCCTGCTGCTTAGTATGGGAGGTACAGATCAGTAGTACCTGCTACAGAACGAATAGGTCTAAAATATTTATTATTAAACCATTCCTGAAGGGAAGCATTGTCACCCCCTGTTTTTATATGGAGGGATACAGTTATGGGGGGCTTACTCTTAGGGACAACAGCTCAGTGAGATCTTAAACAGGGAGTTAAATAAAACCAGGCTGGGGGGCATTCTAGCACTGACAGTAAAAACGTGATGTTATTTCTGTCTTGAAGCTGCCCTGAGAAGCTCTGAATAGTATAGTAAATGGATCTAGGAAGGTTGGATTTAGGAGTCAGGCATGTAAATACTTCTTAAGAGCGTTTCTGAGAAACTCACTGCCGATAATATATGAAGTAGAGTAGGAATTTACAAGCTAGTGCTGTAAATGCTGAGGTATTCCAAAACAACTGATGTATTCTTTATGAATAGTCCCTGATGCTACAAGTCACACATTCTTGCTTAATGCTCTAAAAAAAAAGTACACTAGGAGTTTCACAATAAAAAAGGGTTTCATTAGAAAATATCAGTTCACGATATTCTTCCAGCACAGGCTGGATTTTATGGTGGAACTGGGATTCTCCTTAAAGTGTCCAATAATCAAAGTCTCTGGGCATTTATCTACAATGTGGGAAACTCAGGTTAAAGCCTTTTTTTTTTTTTTTTTTCTTTTTTTTTTTCCACAGCCCAGTGAACAATTTAGTAAATTTTTATTAGCTATTTTGGGGTCACTATCCCCTGTTCATTTATACTAGCTTGTTCCTTTCTGTATGGATAATTAAATAGTCATTGGAATGGAACTACAGTTTCGGCAATACAGAGCTTTCTGAAAATTCACTGTCAAATTCCACCCAGTTCTAATAAATAGTCCCAGTGTATTAAACTGGCTAGGTCTCAGAATTCAGGTGCAAATACAGACTAGGTTGAGGCCTCTTTATGTTGATCCCAGTGAATATTGGAGTACACTGTACAATTTCTTATGTGTTATCATCTTTGTTTCATCCCTCAGATTTTTCCTGATTACTTGACTCATTTTACAGCACAGAAATTCTTTTGATTTTTATGCTGTTTGCTTAAGTCAGACAATCAATAGCAAATTTCTAACATCAGTTTTCTCCCTTTATTATCTTCAAAATGCTTCATTGTAGGCAGATCAGATTTAACCCAGCTTCATCTCTGCTAAGGTCCTTGGTGTTTTTTCCTTTTTAGCTACACTTGGGGAAAATGCCAAGCACTCTTAACTACTGTGTTCACTTGGAAATTACTTCACTGGCACTTGTCTGGGAACACAGAAGAGACACAACCTAATCGATCCATAAAGGTGAAAATAAGAGCTGTGTAATGCAAAATGTATTTTTATGGTAAAAGGAATTCGAAATGCAAAACATTGAAGGTAGAGAGAAACAATAATATGTTTTTTGCAGAGAGGCTGATATTTCTAGAATAGAAAATTATGAAAATCAAAATGACAGCTCACAGCCATTTTCCGGCTGTCCCTCAGATAAAGTCTTCCAACTTACCTCAGGTGATTTGAAGAGGTACAATGTCTGGAACTTCATAATGGAAAGAGGTTAAATGTATACTAATGTAAGTAATTGAAACACAACTTGTCTTACAAAGTCCAGAGGAAATGTCACAATACTTATTCCTCCCACCTTCTGATTCCATTAAATTAACTACACCCATTGCTATCAATGGGCAAAATGTACTTGTGAAAGCCATTTTTTTTAATCTTACTGATGACTTCCTGATAACTGTTAGAGCACAGATTATGCAGTGGCTCTCTGGGATCCATACCCACCAACACAATAGGAGCTAGTATTACATATGACAGAGTCTACAACTGTTGTGCAGAAAGCCTATTAGAGCTTGCAGTGAGGAAAGTAATCCTATTTATAAAGAATTGATGATGTATTAGCATTGCACAGGAAACAAAATGTCTGGCATTACAGACAAGATGGGGTGAAAAACACATATGAAACAAGTGCAGACCTCTGAACTTATCAGATACCTATTCTCTGTTCACCTTTTTAAGCATTTTTACAGTATTTTTACAGTATTTTGCTAACCATCTACATGCAACAACACAGAAAATCCTCCCCCTAAAAAAAAAGTAAAAAAAATGCCTCTACTGCAGGGCATAGGTGGGCACAGCAGCCAAGATGACGGTGTCTTGGGGGAATGCACTTGAGAACTTCAGAACAGCAGTGAGGACTGAGTGAAAAAAAAAAAAATAATTGAATAAAAAAGGCATGTGAGAAACAGCCCTGCAGACACCAAGGTCAGAGAACAAGTAGGGGGAGAAGGTGCTCTGGAGCAGAGATTCTCCTGCAGCCTGTGGTACAGATCCTAGTAAAGTGGGTTGTCTCTCTGCAGCCTGTGGAGAGTTTCATGCCAGAGCAGATCTCCACGCTGCAGCCAGTGGAGGACCCCACACTGGAGCATGTGGATATACAAATCCAGAAGGAAGCTGCAGCCCATGGAGAGACCACACTAGTGCAGGGAAAATGTGTGAGGAGGAAGGATTTACAGAGAGGAACTGACAAAAGCTCCCATTCCCCTTCCTCCCTGTACCATTTGGCAGGAAGGAGGTAGAGAATTTGGGAATGAATCATTGTGTTTGACCCTGGGAAAAGTGGGAGCAATAGGTGTTTTAGGTGTTGATTCTTACCACCCTTTTTCATAATTGCCAATAATTACATTATTTTTCCCCAAGTCAAATCTGTTTGCTTGTGATGGCAAACAGATGTGATGGTAAATGATGTCCGTGTCCTTATCTCAGCTCAGAAGCTTTTTCATCTTATTTTCTGATACTGTCTTTTTGAAGAAGGGAGGTGAGAGAGCAGCTGGATGGGTATCTGGCAGCCAGCCAAGGTAAGCCTACCACAATAGCACATAAGACAATCCTTAATAGCGTACTTTGCTCTTTTTGTACCTTTATTGCTAAAGTTACTCCTAAGAAAATTTTCAGTGTTCAGTAGTTAGTGTGGCTCTGGAATCTTCAGTGCTGGAACATGAATCTGTGTCTTAGGGTGTCACCCAACATTGTATTACTTTGGGAATTTAACTAGTTTGAGATCTGTCTTCTTCCAATTACTCTTTATATCTGTGCTAATCTCTCTCTTTTTTTAACCAAAGTTATTAAATTGGCTCAAGTTATATTGCAATACCACAAAAATTGGTATTGACATGACAGAAAGAATGGCAAATAGTTATCAAGGAAGTAAGAACAAGCTACTGTTAAGTGGGGAAATCTAAAGTCCACCTTTACTGCAGCAGCAAATGTATTTGGAAAAGCATCTGGATCTCTGTGTTGGCCTTGAGCTCCCTCATCTAGTTATTGTAGATTGACACTTTATAACAGCACTCTATAATTTAAATTGCAAATGACCATGAAACCTGCCCTAAACCCTTCATTCTGAAAGATCATCTTGTATGTGAAATATGTGTATCACCAGTTGAAGAGCAGCAGCATTCTTTATAAATGCCAACACAAGCAGACAGTATAGTGTCAAGAGTTTCTTTAAAGTAGCAGAGAAATTCATAACAAGAAACAGACAGTGAAGGTAACACTATACAAATTAAGGGGAAAAAATGAAAAATTAAATGTTTTACCAATTCTGCCAGATGTTCTACAACACTAGAAAAGCCTGTTTCCAGGAACTTATACTAGAAAAAAAACCTTCAGTAATAACAGCCCCAGTCTTCACTGAGAAAAGTAAGAATATAAAGTAGCATTTTGTGTGTTTTGTTGTTGTTTCTTTGTTTGCTTTTTCAGGAAGGAAACTATTTCTTTATTCACAACAGATGACAGTCATGTATTCAGAAATAAACTTTTCTAGGAAGCAAAAAAATATAGTAGAAGAAAAGCAAATTTTGAAAAGATGAATAGAAATTGACAGTATAAAAGGCTATCACCTGTGATCTACCTTGGCAACAACACGGCTATTGAGAACACTGAGTCTGTTGAACAACAAGATCAGCTGATCTTTCCTGATGGTGAGATCTCATTCTCTGTTGAGTATCCAGGTCATGAAGACATTGTTCAGCTCTTGGGTGCATTCATCTGTTCTTTCTATGAATGCACTTTCCAGAGGCTTGGGGAAAGCATATGTCTATGCATATATGAAGAAAGTTGATATTTTATATGGATGCTACTGACGTAGAGCCTGGTCTAGGCTCCTGTTTTTTGTTTGTTGTCAAGTATTTATTGTCATAACTGCCTCCATGCTGTCATCATTATTGCTCAGATAGCCAGCCCACATTTTTCAGCACAATTTATTCTAATAGCTGCACTGCACGATACTTTCCTTCAGTTTCTGTATTTATTTGAAAGAAGCTAATGAAATGCACCTTGGAGAGGAGTCATGGCATATTGAACCAGAACTAAGTCCTTACCACTAATGGGGACATTTGTTTTCTTTGCCTTGCCTCATCTCAATGCCACAGATAGTGTGGCATATGTCACCACATTCTGTGAAGGAGCACTATTTTATTCATCCCCAAGTCTAAAATTTAGTGATGTTTTGACCAAAATGTGCCAAACTACACACTATTATACAGCAGTTATGTAAATATGATCTAGTATAGCTTAGCCTTTCTTACTTGACAAATGATGCTGACAGACTGCCCCCTTCCTGAGGAGCACATCCATCTGACATAAGTTCTCAGAGAGGCCTGAACTGCTTTCTTCCCTGTAGACAATTATCCCAGACTCGTTAAGTGACAGTTTTTGAATTCCCCTTCCCTTCCCTTCCCTTCCCTTCCCTTCCCTTCCCTTCCCTTCCCTTCCCTTCCCTTCCCTTCCCTTCCCTTCCCTTCCCTTCCCTTCCCTTCCCTTCCCTTCCCTTCCCTTCCCTTCCCTTCCCTTCCCTTCCCTTCCCTTCCCTTCCCTTCCCTTCCCTTCCCTTCCCTTCCCTTCCCTTCCCTTCCCTTCCCTTCCCACAGGAAATGTAAGAAGTTTCTGTTATTATACAAAATATTTTGTCAGTGATAAATTATAGATGTGATCTTGTCTTGCATACCTGTACACCTCTTGGTGTACATATAATAGGTTTTCACTATATTCACTATATAGTAGTAACTATATATAATATATATATATATATGTATAGTTACTATATATATATATAGTTACTACTCAGTGGACAAATCATGACTCAGTTGAACGCAATAACAGTTCATGTAGTAGTTTTCACAGCTGCCTCAGAGATTTTTATGTGTGTGATGCCATAAGAGGCATCTTTCCTCTAATAACATCCTTGTCCTTACAACTGATTTTGGTATGGGTAGAGAGGCTGGTCAAGAAAATCAACCATATATCAAGGGAATATGGTAGGAAGAAAAATAGCAGAATTTTGTGACTGGCATCCACAGAGCTATCCAAACAGAAAAGGAGTCTCCTGGGGGAAAAAAAAAAAAAAAAAAGCTTTAAATTTTCTTAATAATAACAACATCAGCCACTACAACAAAGATTTTTATTTACCCAGGTGGATATTCTTTGACTGGAGTGGCATAGGTATAATTAAGTATAAATTTGTATTCAACAACTCATACAGTCATATGATATAGTCATTGTATAGATAATTTCCAGAATATGGTAACATTGCATTGCAAATACTATTTTGTAATATAACGAAATTACATATGAAATACTATTTCATATTACAAACAAATGGGAATGTTTTCAAGTGACCTGGTATACAATGAGTATGGAAAAGCACTTGTATGTGTATGAAAATGATCAACAACATATTGTTCTCTGGATACCACATACAATTAAATTAGACAGAAAAGGGCCATATGAATACTGGAGATCATTCAGCATTTCCAAAAAGAAATATAATCTTTAAATAGAAGCTTGTCATTATGAGCATATCTGTAGTCATAAATGCAGCCTTTCCAACTGTTCAATACAAAGATTCTGCAAATATTGATGTATATATAACTGCTGCTTTAACTTTTATTTTCTTTACTTGTCCATAAGATACAATTTAGACTTCAATTACATTATTATTATTAATCTGAATGTTTACAGGTTGAGTGTTGCTTAAGGCTTGAACACATGGGGACAGGTCCTGAGGCTATGGTTTGTCCAGCCTTCATGAAGAATGAATGAAATGATGAAAATGCATCAGGCCTGCTCTATCTACATGTACTACATAGCTGGGTTGAGTATGCATCAAGAAATTCTTCATCATTCTCACTGCAGATGTATCACTGCTCTGTCTGCTGCTTAGTAATCTCCTGAAATGGGCTTGCATGAGATCTGCTTAGTTTAAATTTCTTTTACCATGAGCAACTTCTGACAAATCCACAGCAAAATTACTGGGGAGTTTTCATGAAGCACAGCTCTGTATGCTGTGCTTTATGAAAATATGCTACTTTATGAAATCCTGTGAGCTCACCTCATTTTAATTGTATGTGAGTTTAAGTGCTAACTCCTTTCTTAGGGTGGAAGGACATGTCAGTGTGCTTTCACACCTCTGTTCTCATACAATGCACAACCTATAGCTCCAGGGCTTGATCCCATGAGCTCATTCATGCCTTGGGCAGAACCAGTTTCATGAACCTTGTGTCTAGTTTAGGGAGCTAATCTGACAAGGCTCCCCACTGTACCAGTGAAGAGAGATTAGTTCCTACAGAGCAACTGAGCTAGAGCACTGCTCTGAATTTTCCTCAGGAACAGTTTATTTTCAACTGCAAGAGAATCATTACTATGTATTCCTTGAATTACTTAGTTATATAGATAAAATTGCCATGGTACTTCATGGTACTTACCTATAGTCTGAACATGCTAAATCCATGCAGATATGAAATCACTGAGAGTCATGAAAATGTAGGTTTGATGGCTTTGTTTCCCTAATAACATGCTAAAATATCTTTAAATAAACACTCAGAGAAAATGTGTTCTAAAACATATTTATCCAGGGAGCTGCATGGCCTTTTAGCTTTTTTTTTTTTTTTCCCTTTTTTTTTTTTTCCTCCCATGTATTCAGGTAGCTTATTCTTTAGAAGTACAGGAATGACATAGAACAGTTAGCAGGAATAAGAAGCAAGCATTTTTGCATTTTTCTTACACTGCTGGAGACAAAGAGGGAAAAAGAAAATAGAAACAAAAAGATGTTGATAAAGTAACGGGGGAAACAGAGATTAAATGGTAGAGATTCAGGATATGGGGAGCAAGAAAAGGGAAGGAAATAGAGCAGATGGAAGTGAGAGATTAAACAATAAACAGAATCAGACAGTATGACTAACTTATTCCATAAGGACAAAACACTTATTATAACTAAATTGCATTTGAGCTTGGTTAACATGCTTTAATCCCTCTAAGCAATTTCTGCAGTTGCACCGGGGTTGTTGTTGATCACAGCTAGGGAAAGTGTCCATGAGACAAACACCTTATGAAAATATGGTCAACATGTTGGGAGAATCTAAAGACTCTTGCTATTGATAAAATAATGGGCTCAGAAATTACACTATAGTAAGCAACACAGAAATAGCTGTAAATAAATAGAAGAACAGATGGCTGTGCTGGAGATGGGGATTTCTGCAAGATTCCCCTCACAAGGTTTTCTCTGAATCAGTCTGTCATAAGGATGGGCAAGTTGTGTTTATGTCTATCATGCTTTTCTCAACAACCTCATCCTTTCACAGCAATAACTGACCAAGGTTTTGATCAACAAATCTACAGGTTTACCATGTCTACCAGCAGTCATACACTTTTTGTACGTAGATGGTTATTTGTGAATGTCAGTGATAAAGAATATGTTGGATTTAGATACTTAGTACAGACTTTTTCTTGAACCTTTCCCTTGGAGTAGTGAGGAAGGAGTATTTCATTATCGGGGCAAATGTGTATAGACAAAATTTTTTTTTGTTTGGGTTTAAACTCAGATACATTGACTAAAACATAAGAAAGTTCAAAATATTTAGAAAGTAAATATAAAAATTAAGATTAGATTAAATAGCAGTTTCTGCAATTCTTGAACTCTTATTAGTAGAAATACAGATTCTCTATGTCCCTAGCACCCTTGGCACATGAAAGAAAAAGAAACTGTCAATATCTGTTGACAGGTAACTGGGGAGTCTCCTTGTGTGTGTGTGTGGGCGGGGTGGTGGTGGTGGTAGTGGTCTCTGACATCACAAGTCAGCTCTTATGTCTTTCTACCCCACAACATTGAGAAAGAGTTCACATCAAGGTCATGGATTGCGAGGTGATAGGTGGAACGAGAGAGAAAAACAGTCCTTTGGGATCATTACACAGGATTTGCTCAAAAGACTGCCATCAAAAAGAAAGAAATAACTAATCAACTGCACTTTACTATAGAATAGTCTTGTAAGGGACAAAAATAATCTTATTCTACATGTATTTTTTTGTTGTTGTTGTTATGAAGATGTAGTATTTTTATCATTGTCATGATTACTGTACATCTATGTGAATAGATCAATGGATTTTCTTTTATTGGTAGTATAAAACACTAGTATGCTTATTAGAGCTGATATAAATCTCTTGGGAGTTTTTTAATAGTAAAATAAAAATAAAACTAAAAAGTTACATGAGTAGTTGTTTTGTTTTGTTTTGCTTTGATTTGTTTTTATCTTTGAGAAAAGCATTTTCAATGCTATATTTTTATTTATAGCATTTTGCAAAGCTCTCCTAACAATTGGCCTATTTAAGGTAAGAATATACAGAGAAATTTGCCACAGAACACATTTCTGCAATGTTATATACCAAATGCCCATTTAAAAAATGACTATCCACAAGATCTTTTATTTAAGTTATTGTGACTTTGGATGCAGCATTTGGTCTCTAAGACTATGTTTCTTATCCTGCAGAAAAATAAAATATGGAAAAAAGTTGGTGCCTCTGACAAACAGAAAAGATAAGCAAATACCAACAGCCACAAAACTGATTTCTAGTTGTCTAATAGCTGGTATGCACATGACAGAAAGTGCAGTTAATAATAAGCAGGAAAGGGCAGAATTAATTTTTCTGTGGAAACCTCTGTTCTCAGTTTTCTTTGGGCTTAAGTTTGCCCTATCTTGTTGCAGTAAGCCTAGAAAGACTAAAGTTAAAACAAACAAATAAATAAATAAATAAACTATAATAATAATAATAAAAGATGGGAAGAAGAAAAGGTAGGAAACTAAGATATTTCTGTCCCTATCAGTGTGCAGGGCAGTGATGTGCATATATGGAACGGAGAAGATTTGGGGTAGTTTGAGGGACAGAACTGAGAATAATAGCTTCAGACATTTCTAAAATCTTGATTCATTTGTTATTTTGTAAATGCTTGAACATTTAACTCAAAAAATTTTTCAAGCCTCTCTGCACACATAAAAGAATTGTCTCTTGCTCTGCTACATTTGACTCAACATGCATTGTCAATTTTGCTGCAGTTGTTATATAAACAACTTCCATTTTGTTTTGATCTCCCTATGGCTTTGCATAATGCACTTACTTTAGCTTTTTTTTTTTTTTTTTTTAAGGTGAACTATTAAAAATAAACTAATTTAAAATAATTACATTTAAATCTAAAGCAAAACATTGTTTCTATGATGGCATGATATTCACCTTTCTGATTAGACATTGCCAGCTGATGTACAGGTATAAGCCATCATTCACTTCTATGTTTTATGCATCTCTGATTTTACTTCATCTCTTCTTCACTTTTCATTATTGTTACTTTATACTATAATAGCCCGGGATTGTAATGGGGCTGTATTGTTGGTTTGCAAGTATTTACTACATCACACTTAGTTACATGGTATAGACAGGG
The DNA here is from genome assembly GCF_009819795.1 of Aythya fuligula. Classification (NCBI taxonomy): domain Eukaryota; kingdom Metazoa; phylum Chordata; class Aves; order Anseriformes; family Anatidae; genus Aythya; species Aythya fuligula. The sequence continues at coordinate 172,448,524 of NC_045559.1, read as the reverse complement.
CATCTTGCCTTATTTGTATCATATTTTGATACAAAAGTATTACAAAGCTTTAATTCTAATCTTATATATATGCTGTCCTTTCTATTGTATTATGCTGTCAATTGCTGGACATTATCCAGTAAGCATCAGGTTAAAATCATTGTGAACTTTTAGTATTTCCAAGACTTTCTGGAGGACTCTTTATGTGCAGCATGTGCTTCTTTCTTTCTTTCTTTCTTTCTTTCTTTCTTTCTTTCTTTCTTTCTTTCTTTCTTTCTTTCTTTCTTTCTTTCTTTCTTTCTTTCTTTCTTTCTTTCTTTCTTTCTTTCTTTCTTTCTTTCTTTCTTTCTTTTCTTTCTTGTGTTCTTTAAGGTTGTCTGTGTCAAGCTAGTAAAAACCTATCACTTCTTTTCATCCTTCTCAGTGCTCAGGAAAGGGCACAGCTCTCTGTAGAGCTCCCTTATAAAGGTACATAAAATAGACCTGATAAAAAGAACAGGAGGCAGGATACCTGCTATATTTTTTAATTTATTTTTTAAATATATATATACAGCAGTAGCAATGGTCAGTTCAAGCAGGAAGTTTTACCTTGTTCTTTCTGCTCAGTTTCCATTTTTTTAATTTCTTTTAAACTACCATTTATACATGTCCACATTAGAAAATCTGTAGCAATTGACAACTGATTTCTAATATGGCCATCATCAGAAAATCAGGTGCATTGTATAGAAGAATTGATAGCAATTTTATCATAGTCCAGTTTCAACCACAGTCTGAACTTCTTCCTATGATACAATGACTTCTTTGCAGGTTAATTTCTTTATATGTATTTTGGAAGAGATGCACTTAGACTTCTGTATTATATTCAAAAATAGTAAAACAAACAAACAAACAAAACAGCTTTACTGCAAAAGCTTAGAAGTGGAAAAAATAGCTATACTGGAAATTAGTCTTATTTTCAGTAACTAATTCTAAAGAGATTATTACTGATCTTATACTTTTTAATTAAAAAAAAAACACAACACACACCACCTATTTTAATGCAACAAAAATAAATTTGTGAATATAAGAATGTAAGAAACATCTGCTTCTGCTTTATTTCATACACCGGTGCAAATTCATTAATCCATAGGACTTATTCCTATCTATTGAGCAGAAATGTAGAACCTTTTTTTCATGACATATTTAATCATAATCTGTTAAATAATGACTGATTTACATCTTTGTCTAGTTAGGAGTATGAGCTCTTCATATTTGCTGACAGCTAACTTGAACAATTGAAATGGTTAGGTTTTCAGTTAAAACTAGTCATCTAGCTTCACACACCAAGTGAGATAGGTGTCTTTCTAATCTCTAAGACACCTCTCATATTGGGAACTGTTCTTTGCAGAAGCTGTGAGAAAACTGACGATGCATGCACAGAAATGTACATATATATTTAGACGTAGGAAAAAGGGAGGGGGAGGGGGAGAGACAGATTTGTATATGCATACATTCACATGCACTCACAGAGATAACTATAAATTGACGTATACATCCTAACATTCTTTCCAACCTGACAGTGCCACCATAAAAGCCAGGAATACTGGGAGACATGCTGCGGTAGTGTATAAAGGGATGTCTACTTTGATATTTCACATCAGTATGATACCTAGAATTATGTGGACCAGACACTCCCTCTGGGTGTCCTTGTTCTACTGTCTCTTTCCCCTCAGCTGTCTTTCTTCCTCTTGTATATCTACCTGTTCCCTTCCTCCAGATGATTTTTTCTTTTATCTTGAACTTTCTAAAGCACAACGAGACAAACTGTGCTGTTACTCAGTTTGATATTGTTTGCTATATCATGAACTCCCTTTCCAGTGGTGAATCAACAATGCAATCTAAATTTTATTTTATTTTATTTTATTTTATTTTATTTTATTTTATTTTATTTTATTTTATTTTATTTTATTTTATTTTATTTTATTTTATTTTATTTTATTTTATTTTATTTTATTTTATTTTATTTTATTTTATTTTATTTTATTTTATTTTATTTTTTTGGAGGGGGAGAACGAAAGCACTGAAGTTATGAGAACCTGACAATGTAGTACCCATTTCCAGGGCTAATGAACATGTCTAAAGGGATTTCCTCCCCCATAAAAATTCACTCATCACCCAGATTGAGCTGGGTGGGATGGTGCTTATTCCCAGGTTGTGTAACTTAGTAAAGGCTGCATAGCTTTAGCAATGTAGACTGGAATTGTGTCAACCTGGTGATAACAGCTTCCATAGTTCATATCAGTTTCATCATGCAACCTTCCAGAAGCAAAAACACTGAAATATTTCTAAAGAAAATCAAGACTTGGCAATGCTGCAGAAAGAAGTGTAGTGAGTATGTCTGAGAGCTTGCATATGTGTTGTTCCTACAGAAATGAAAATGTTTTTTGTTAGTATGTAACAGCCTGAAAATGTCTTTGTGGTTAACACTGGAGTGTGTGGTAAGTAGATATACAAATATACTTAATGTGTTATTCATATGTTAAATTCAGTCTTAGAAGCTTGGCTAAAATAATATGCTGTTTGAAATCACTGTAAAACAGAGGTTTTGCAATTGAGAAAGGGAAGTATTTTTCATTGTCCCATTGAAACATACCTTTATATCTACACAAGTATAATGAGTGTCAGAATTGTCTCTTCTGCTGGGAACTATATTCAGAAGCTTTCATATTAAGATTACATTCAATTCGTTAGTATAATGATATGATCTTAGTTCCACATTACCCTCTGCAACCTCTCTGCTCAAATTCCCATTTCTTCTATCTTGTATTGCTTCTTGGATATCTATATACTGTTGCATTATTTTTTTCACCTTTAGTGCTTATGCTCTTGAATACTGACCTTCTCATGCAGCTTTATGGACAGACAAAGATTCCACCGCTTTATGTAAAATGAGTTTATATTCTGTGTCCAGAGGAAGGCCAGACTTACTAGCTGTTGAAACACTGTTCTCAGTTATCCACTCATGGCTGCAAATACTAATGTCTCTGACCACAACGCTTGCTAATTTCCAAATAACTTTAGCCCAATAATTTAGAAAATACTGTTAGAGGTTTTCCAAATTCATAGAATTTTTGTCAAGTCACTAGTTGTCCTTCTGTTTCGTTAACACACACAAAAAAATAAAATCTCATATAATACTCAAAGCAAGAAGAAAATGCCCTTTGAATTCAGAACATGAACACAAAATAGGCTGAAACATTCAAAATAGGCTGAAACTAAAATTGTTAACTGCTGGGGGATGTGGTTGAATAGATGAAGACTACTTGGCACAGTAGCTGGATACATGAAGCATTAAAACACGACGTGGTATTAATTACAGGGACAACACCAACCAGTCAGAAGCACAGCAATGGTTTTGAATTGTTGATTTGTTATCTTGTTAGTTTTAATTAGCATTATATAATATTCAGGATTTAGTGCTGCTTTGTTTCTCTTAATTTATTAAAAATATATATAAAATAAAACAAAACCCACACAGATATACTTAAAAGTGTTTCCTTCACAGAACAGAAGACTCTTTGTGTTCTAGCTCTGACATTCATGACCCTAGGAATACAGTAGTATTGGATCTAGGCACTATTTGTTGACATTTTTAGTAAATTCCTATATTATTCTTGCAGACTATTTGACACATAACATACTATTCTGGGAGATGGTGAGCCAGAAACCATGCAATATTAACATTTTCAAATACAGAAAAACTGTGTAAACTGATTGATAAATATCCAAAACAGAAGTACATTCACGAGAACTTCTAAAAAAGACTTCTACATAAAGATTCTTCATATGTATACCATGCAGTATGAGGTAATTTTTAATTCATACATGTAGCAAGTTAAGATACAGTGATATGTGAATCCTCATATAGGAATATAAAAAAGCTTTTCACTATAATAAACTACTAAAAGTATAAAAATAAAATAAGATCACCCTTATCTAGGACCCTATTAAAAAAAAAAAAAAAAAAAAAAAAAAAGATCAGTCCAACATATTAATAAAAGAAATGGGTCAGAAGTAAAGGAATAAGCATTAGTTCAACCATGACTGTTCTAAAAATATTTATTAGGAAGAGAATGGGGAAAATGAAGTAAATAACCTTAGATGAATGTCAAAGGAGAATGGATCAATCATACACACACACAAAAAAAGTATCCAATTACTTTCTTAGCTGGTGTACACCAATGAAGTCATAAGGAAAAACTAGTATCTCTGCTTGTTAAGTACCAAACGAAAGAGGTTCAAAGTGGAGCACTCATCATATGTATCAATGAAAAAAATGCTGAAGGTACATCTTCATTTTACAAAATCAGACATAATTCTGACTGATGCATTAAGGAAAAAGTCACACTGACTTTGTTGTTTAATGATTGAAATCTTTATACTTTGATAATTGCTGCTTTCTTGCACTCAGATGAATTTTTTTGACAAGTCATGCCAGAAAATAACCAATAACCTCACCAGGTTTTTGGTCACAGCATTCTCTTATTGTAAGTTATTTATTTATTTATTTCCTGCAGACAGTTTAGGTTATTAGTCTTCTCAGAATTTTAATACATTGTGTGTTCTAATATTTCTTTTACCTTATTGTGATTGACAGTGGTTTTGCTATGCGTAGCTTGTACTCTGAAATAGCAGAAGATTTTGCAAAGAAAAGGTGCACCATTGTCTGTATTTCAACTATAAGCTTAGAACAGTTGCTACAAACAGTAGATCTCCATGTGATTACAGGTAATGGTTTGATGAACATCACTGCTAAGACTTTGAGGGAGGAGCATCTAAAGGTCACCAGAAAGAAACCATGTAAAAATTTGGCACTTAAAATTTTATTTTCCTTTGCTGCAATTAAGGATGTCTGGCAATCTATTCTGAAGAGAACAGCTGGAACAGAAAGGGTCTTGGAAATCTGTAATGAACCACATTGGCAGGCTGGGAGCTTGTACTGTGCCTGCTTGCATTATGTCTGCTTGTGCTTTCCACAAAAATTTAAAGCAGGACTTAATCTAACATTTCAACCAAAGTCCAATGTCTGTCCTTGGAAGAGTGAACTAACTGATTCCACAAAGCAGCAGACTGCAGGGTTGTTGTAGATACCTGAGTCACAGCTGATCTAGAGGATCAGTTTCTAATCTTTCCTATTCACTACAAACCTAGGTTCACAGAACATTGTGTACCAGATCACCTCTTCTCTCAGAAGTGCTTCTGGCCACCATCCTCCTTCCCTGAAGGTGAGAAATCAGAGACTGAAAATGTTTTTCTTGTTCCATTTCTATCTTTTTCTCTCCTTGCTGAACTGTACTGACCTATAAGAATTGTTAACTTAGCTTTCAACCATTTGCTGGATGACCTACAAAAATATTTTGAAAAATGGAAATTAGGTTATAAACTCTGGCTCTTATCACAGTGTGTCATGCTGGTAATTTATTACAGGATGGAACAAGCAGTACGCTGGAATTTTTCATTGGAAATAGCTTCAGGGCTCTCGGTCCTGTTTCTAAACTTCTATTTTATTGTTATTAGTCCTCTGGAGAATTTTGCATTTCTAATTGAGAAAACTTTCCTTTCCCTCTAATAACAAAAACAAAATCAGCAACAACAACAACAATAATAATAATGCAAAATCCAATTTAATGAAAGAAATCATGTAGGATTTATTGGTGAAAGTATTGAAATAGGATTCTAACTCATGAATTCAAACTAGAAGTCTGTATTGATTTGTTGCACTAATTTGTCCATGGCATTAAGCAAATTAATTGCTATTTTTTTTGTGCCTCAGTTTGTTTATTTGTAAAACAGGAATAATAAAACTATTTACTTCATAGGAACTTTTCAGAAGGTTTAATTATGGTTTTTAATGGCCCTTAGGTGCATTGGATGGTAGATGCTGTGTAAGTTGCAACATGCTATTGTTCCCATTTGTCTTCTCTGTCATGGGAGTTTCTCTGCTTTCAAAGTCTTACAAATGTGAATTAAACTTAACAGTAACCAGGCCCCTACATTGTATGCAATCTGAGGAAATATACTATAACAGTTGTTTCCAAAAAGTGTATTTTATGTCGCTAGGTAGATATAGATCTAGAAACCTGGAATAAACCCAACAGTTTTCTTCCTAACAGAATAAGAATGGTGAATACTGTATTTTGTTTCTGCAGGTATGAAAAACTATCTGCAATAATTTAGCATTCTGTGGCATAGCTCATAGAAATGGAAGAAGGGAATTTATGGCATTTAGCTCAAGATAAAGTATTATCCTGATATGTCATTGAAGTATTTTTTACCAAATGGTTTCATGTTAAATATTTTGATGACCAAAACCATTCAATTTGCAATCTTAATTATCGTGTCCAACACTGGTGTAGATCTCTTCTGAGATCATTAACAAATGTTTATAATGCACTATTGAATATCATAAACCATAATTTTTTTTTTTTTTCCAAGGGTTGAGTCATTTTCCTTCCTTTTTCATGAACGAATCATCTTGCAAACACTGTGTATTTGTTCATCAGGAGACATATCAAATGGGCATATGGGTGCACTTAGTTGCCTGTGTAACATTAGAAAAGTCTAGCAATCCTAACAAATCATTTTCATGTGTTGCAGGTGCTGCCTATTAGAAGGAAAGATGTACATTGATGTTCTTTAATTAAAGTTTCAATTACTTTAGTTATTATTCTAAAAAGAACTGAATTAGAAATTCTAGTGCTGAGTGTCCTGTGAGGTCAGAAAGTATTAATGGCCAGTAGGCTAATGCTACTTATAATATCTTTACATCTACATGTGTGATACATGAGTGGTGTGTGCTGAGTTGCAAATCAAACCTCACAGTTTACTACATTCAAAGCTTCCTCCTCACCACAGAACATCCTCTTTAAGTAATCCTTTTCTTTTCTTTCTGCCTAATCTTCTTTCGTTCCCTTGTTGAGTCTGTTTTGCTTTATGTATTATGAGCTATTTCAATAGACTGAAATGACCTCAGTGAAAATAAGCTTAAACTAGATAAACACTTCTGCAGACAGCAACAATTTTATGTCCGTCTTCTGCAGAATGTAGGGGCTGTGAGGGCAGGGCCTGACGGACAGAACCTGTCCCAGTGCCCCAGCCAGGAACAGTGCAGCCAGGGGCACCAGTGCAGCCCCAGGCCCAGGCATTGGGTACCTCCCTGGGGATGGAGACAGGCTGAGGACTGGCCGGGATGTGGGTCTGTCTTGGTGGAGCTGATGATCAGGAAGGGTGCTGAGGAGCTGCAGTGCTGGCTCTGCTGCAGCCTCACTGGGGCAGGGGCTGATAGACCTAGGAGCTGAAATGAGGTCTTGTGCTGTGAGCAGGGGCAGTGAGGCCTGTCAATGCCCTCAAGACTCCAACTCTCATGTTGGGGTGATATCAGGTTACTAGTATCAGGTTGACAGAAGGTGTCCGGAATGATTTTGATCAGTTGACACTGTCCCCTGTATTTTCACCATGATGGAGAATTAGAGTGGGCCAAGGATTACAGGCTGTTTGCATGGGGCCAGTCTGTTTAGAAAGCAATACCACAATAGTATGGATAATAGATTAAAAAAAACAGAGTGGTCCCATGACATTTTGCCTCAGTGCCAGAAAATACACTCAGAGACATTTAACTTATCAGTGTAGATAAAGCACAGCTGTCTTAGGACACATCTGAACTGGTGATGGCAATGCTCTGTAGAGCCGGTGGTGCTCATTCAAGTGTTTAAATCACTCCAGCCGAAACACCATGGAGCAGGCTAACTAACATGGATTTATCAGTCTAAAAGCCTTCACCTCTCTCCTTCACTTCCCACTAAAACCTTCCAGTGCAGAATAAATACTCTTGATTTTGTGGTGTTTTACACATCACTGCACATCATAACTATGGTTGTGGTTTTTTTGTTGTTTGTTTGTTTGTTTGTTTTCCCTACTCCTGCACTGAATTGACCCTGCAGCGGTGCCTACAACAGACAAGTACTGGTAGGATGACAGTTTGGATGAGATTCATCTGGCCCAATGAACATGTCTGCATCCAGAACTGTCACCTTCAACTTCATTTGTAGTCACTAGAAGGAAATAGAAACTCCTGGATTTAATTCATCTCACAGTAATTGTCTAAAATAGGTCAGGAAAGCAGTTCTCAGTAAATCAACTTTTTATCCTGTTGATATATACATGTATATAAAACCCAAGTGTGACTAGTTCGGAAGTAGATATTCAATGCAGCTGTATAAACTTTGATTAAAAGGCATTCACACATTTTTTTTTCTTCTGTTGGCTTATTCCCAAATCTTTATTTTTGAATGTAACTCATATTACCTGATGAGTTCCAAAGCAGATCTGCATTGCTGTAATAAATATAATTATTATGATAATTATTTGTAATTCTCACTAAGGTTAGCACACTGTATAATAACACAGGGAGAGAGGAGGTCACCAGCTGTCTGTGCTTCTGGAAACAGGAAAAATTTGCACACTTTGATTCTAAAGGATCTTCTGGAGTGTTATGGAAATACAGCAGTAGCTGAAATATACTCTGGGCTGTTTCTGTGCACCAGGAGACCATTATCATGATAATTTAACACCTGTATCACTGATTTTTGGTAGTGCAACCTGTAATCAGAATCTGAAGCAATCTCTGAAGCAGTTATAATTTAGATTACAATTTAATATAAAACAGTATTGGTTCTGAGCATTTGGATCACAGAATGTGGAATACCTCACTGAGCCATGATTGTAGTAACTAGGATTTACCATAAAGGAGGGCAATAACATAATTCTATAGTCTTGAAATGTAGCCAGGCTTCACTGAGTTTATATCTAGAGCAGGATGGCCCGTTTTTTTTGCAGTGTGATACCATACAGGATGTTTTCATGAGGCATCTTTCTGGTATAGTTATGTTTAAAATAGGCCCAGTGCACACTTCTAATTTTCCTTCAGGCCGTGATTTTGAAGGGCAGTCAGTATAACTCAGGAAACAGAGGAGTCCTGTGAAAAGAAAGTTTTATCAATGCGACATCTCAGGTATTACAAATGAAGAAAAATAACACAGCCAAGCAGAGCTGTCAACACTCAGCTGTGTACCTTCCACCTCCGCTGTCTCACCAATGCTGACAAAGTCTGTGGGATAGTAGGCACAGCATAGATGCCTGTAAAGCTTTCTGTCATGAGAGATAAGGAGGGAGAAGATATCCAAGCTATTCTCCCTGCCTTTGAAGCTGGTTAGGAAAGGAAATTAAGTCATATCTCCCAGAATGATTATTTGTTTCTGTGCTGACAATGTTATCAGAAATGTAGGTTTTGGTGCTGCTATAATGTGGCCTGTGCTCTTATTTTAGACAAAACACTGTTTGCTTCTTTTTGCTTTCCTCCTTAGCGAAATTGCTGCCTATGCAAATTTTGCAGCTACATTAAGCCCTGGGACTGGCCAGGGAGACTGGCAGACTGGCATCAGAACTGTGAGTTAGGTTGAAGTGAAAAGAAGTCCTGGCCATTGCACTTATTTATTGTGATAGGTTCCAGTCCAGCCGTCATGTGGAATCGCTACCATGAGATAATACAACAAGAACGGTAAAGAGACCTTTTTCTTTTTTCTTTTCTTTTCTTTTCTTTTCTTTTCTTTTCTTTTCTTTTCTTTTCTTTTCTTTTCTTTTCTTTTCTTTTCTTTTCTTTTCTTTTCTTTTCTTTTCTTTTCTTTTCTTTTCTCTTTTCTTTTCTTTTCTTTTCTTTTCTTTTCTTTTCTTTTCTTTTCTTTTCTTTTCTTTTCTTTTCTTTTCTTTTCTTTTCTTTTCTTTTCTTTTTCCTTTCCTTTCCTTTCCTTTCCTTTCCTTTCCTTTCCTTTCCTTTCCTTTCCTTTCCTTTCCTTTCCTTTCCTTTCCTTTCCTTTCCTTTCCTTTCCTTTCCTTTCCTTTCCTTTCCTTTCCTTTCCTTTCCTTTCCTTTCCTTTCCTTTCCTTTTTGTTTTGTTTTCTGGACAGAACTGAGTACGTGAAATGGAAAAGCTGTGTAAAGGTTGCTTCCTGTTTGATTGTTTAATAGCTTAGGAAAAAATAAGGTATGCGGACATATTTATATAGCCCTAGTACTCAAATCGCCTGGGTGAAGGTTTCTGGCATTCTTATCACTGTTAATAGGTGGTTCTGCCACACTGCAACTGACTCCTATTGATTTCAGCGTTATTCAGATGTCTAAATAATTGCAATGTTCTGGATGGTTGTACTGTCTTTTCATGGCAAGGTTTTAACAGTGGGGGGTTGTGGGGGTGGCCTCTGTGAGAAGAATCCAGAAGCTGCCCCATGTTAGATAAGGGCCAGTTTCAGCGGGCTCCAGAGACCTGCCGCTGCCCAGAGCCAAGCCAAACAAGTGATGTTGTTTATACCTCTGTGAGAGCAGATTTAAGAAAGGGAAAACAAAACAAAACAAAACAAACAAACAAACAAACAAAACCCCACCAAACTGCTGCTCAACTGCAACTGGGAGTCTGAAGAGGGAGAACCAGCCCTGCAGCCCCCAAGTGCAGCGCAGCAGGAGGACAGGAAGTGCTCCAGCCATGCAGCAGAAGTTCCCCTGCAGCCTGTGGAGAGGCCCCTGGTGGAGCAGGCTGTCCCCCTGCAGCCCATGGGTCCCACAAGGAGCAGATCTCTACACTGCAGCCCGTGGAGGAGCCCCCAGTGGAGCAGGTTGATGTGGCCTGGAGGAGGCTGCGGCCCATGGAGAGCCCCTGCAGGAGCAGGCCCTGGGCCGGAGCTGCAGCCCATGGAGAGGAGCCCACGCAGCAGCAGGAGTCTGGGGGAAGCTGCTGCCTGTGGGGGACTCATGCTGGAACAGTCAGCTCCTGACAGATGAATCCAAAATGGGAGCAGTTCTCGAAGAGCTGCTGCCTGTGGGAAGCCCACACAGGATCACTTTGTGAAGGACGGCATCCCGTGGGAGGGACCCCATGTGGAGTAGGGGCAGAGAGTGACTGTGAAGAAGTGTCGGAGACAAAACCTTAGGGACTGACTGCAGCCCCATCCCCTGTTCCCCTGTGCCACTCAGGGGGAGGAAGTGGAAGAGGGTGGTTGGGGGGAAGATGTCTTTCATTTTTTTGTTTCTCACTTCTGTAGCTTGTTAGTAATAGGTAATACATTTCTCTAATCTCCCTATGCTAAGTCTGTTTTGCCTGTCACAATAATTGTTGAGTGATCTTCCTGTCCTTATCTCAGCCCTTGAGCCCTTTTCATCATATTTTCCCCCCTTTTCGTTTTAGGAGGGGGTGTGAGTGAGCAGTTGTGGTGGAGCTCAGCTGCCCAGCAAGGTAAAACTACCACAATGTTATGACTTGTTCAAGTCCTCTCCCACATACAGTGAATTCAATGGAAATTTGTCACTGAAATTTAAAAATGTTTTGGATACACTTTTGAGGAGGAAGTTCAAACTTTGACTGAAGAAAAACCCAATACTTAGTATAGAGAAGGGCCCTATAGGTATAGCAGATCTCTAGAGAAATGTCATCTTACTGGATTTCTTTAAGGCCATAAGGAATCACAGAATCACAGAATTTCTAGGTTGTAAGAGACCTCAAGATCATTGAGTCCAACCTCTAACCTAACACTAAAAATCCCCACTAAACCATATCCCTAAGCTCTACATCTAAACGTCTTTTAAAGACCTCCAGGGATAGTGACTCCACCACTTCCCTGGGCAGCCTGTTCCAATGTCTAACAACCCTTTCGGGAAAGAAGTTCTTTCTAACATCCAACCTAAAACTCCCCTGGCACAACTTAAGCCCATTCCCCCTTGTACTGTCACCAGGCACGTGGGAGAATAGACCAAACCCCACCTCGTTACAGCCTCCTTTAAGGTACCTGTAGAGAGCAATAAGGTCGCCCCTGAGCCTCCTTTTCTTAAGGCTGAACAAGCCCAGCTCCCTCAGCCGCTCCTCGTAGGACTTGTTTTCCAGACCCCTCACCAGCTTTGTTGCCCTTCTCTGGACTCGCTCGAGCACCTCGATGTCCTTCTTATAGCGAGGGGCCAAAAACTGAACACAGTACTTGAGGTGCGGCCTCACCAGAGCTGAGTACAGGGGGACAGTCACTTCCCTAGACCTGCTGGCCACACTGCTTCTGATACAAGCCAGGGTACTGTTGGCCTTCTCGGCCACCTGAGCACACTGCTGGCTCATATTCAGCCGACTATCAACCAATAGTCCCAGGTCCTTCTCTGCCAGGCAGCTTTCCAACCATTCCTCTACCAGCCTGTAGCTTTGCTTGGGGTTATTGTGCCCCAGGTGCAGGACCCAGCACTTGGCCTTGCTGAACTTCATGCAGTTGACCTCAGCTCATTGGTCCAGCCTATCCAGATCCTCCTGCAGAGCCTTCCTACCTTCGAGCAGGTCGACACACGCACCTAACTTGGAGTCATCTGCGAACTTACTGAGGGTGCACTCAATGCCCTCATCCAGATCATCGATAAAGATATTAAAGAGGACCGGCCCCAGTACCAAGCCCTGGGGAACACCACTAGTGACTGGCCTCCAACTGGATTTGACTCCATTCACCACGACTCTTTGGGCCCGGCTATCCAGCCAGTTTCTAACCCAATGAAGCATGCACCAGTCCAAGCCACAAGCACCCAGTTTCTTGAGGAGAATGCTGTGGGAAACAGTGTCAAAAGCCTTGCTGAAGTCAAGGTAGACCACATCCACAGCCTTTCCCTCATCCATCAAGCGCGTCACTTTGTCATAGGAGATCAGGTTCGTCAAGCAGGATCTGCCTTTCATAAACCCATGCTGACTGGGCCTGATTGCCTGCTTGCCCTGTAACTGCCACGTGATGACTCTCAAGAAAATCTGCTCCATGAGCTTCCCTGGCACTGAGGTCAAACTGACAGGCCTATAGTTCTCTGGGTCTGCCCTCTGGCCCTTCTTGTAGATGGGCATCATGTTTGCTAGCTGCCAGTCGACTGGGACCTCCCCCGGTAGCCAGGATTGTTGATAAATGATGGAAAGCGGCTTGGCCAGCTCCTCTGCCAGTTCTCTCAGTACCCTCGGATGGATTCCATCCAGCCCCATTGACTTGCACACATCCAAGTGCTGTAGCAGGTCGCCAACCATTTCTTCGTGGACAGTGAGGGCCACATTCTACCCCCCATCCCCTTCCACCAGTTCAGGGTACTGGGTATCCAGAGAGCAACTGGTTTTGCCACTAAAGACTGAAGCAAAGAAGGCATTAAGCACCTCCGCCTTTTCCTCATCTTTTGTGACAAGGTTTCCCCCCGCATCCAGTAAAGGATGGAGATTCTCCTTAGTCCTCCATTTTGCGCCGATGTATTTGTAAAAAGATTTTTTATTGTCTTTAATGGCAGTAGCCAGATTGAGCTCGAGATGAGCTTTGGCCTTTCTAATTTTGTCACTGCAAATCCTTGTAACATCCTTATAGTCCTCAGTGGCCCACCCTTTTTTCCAAAGATTATAAACCCTCTTTTTTCTCCTAAGCTCAAGCTGCAACTCTCTGTTGATCCAGGCTGGTCTTCTTCCATGCCAGCTTGTCTTTGGACACGTGGGGACAGACCGTTCTTGCGCCATTAAGATTTCTCTCTTGAAGAGCGCCCAGCCTTCCTGGACTCCTCTGCCCTTCAGAACTGCCTCCCAAGGGACTCTACCAACTAGTGTCCTGAGCAACTCAAAGTCAGCCCTCTGGATGTCCAATACAGTGGTTTTACTGGTCCCCTTCCTGGCCTCACCAATAATAGAGAACTCCACCATTTCATAGTCACTCTGCCCAAGACAGCTTCTGACCACCACATCTCCCACCAGTCCTTCTCTGTTTGTGAAGAAAAGGTCTAGCGGGGCACCACCCCTGGTAGGCTCACTAACCAGCTGCGTCAGGAAGCTATCTTCCACGCTCTCCAGAAACCTCCTACACTGCTTTCTTTGGGCTGTGTTGTGCTTCCAGGATATGTCAGGGAAGTTGAAGTCCCCCACAAGAACAAGCACCGATGATTTCGCAACTTCTGTCAGCTGCCTGTAGAACTCCTCATCCATCTCCTCATCTTGGTTCTGCAGTCTATAACAGACCCCAACCAGGACGCTAGCCTTGTTGGCCTTCCCACCGATCCTAACCCAGAGGGAATCACCCTTGTCATTCCCAGCCTCGAGTTCCACAACATCGAAAGATTCTCTAATATAGAGAGCCACACCACCACCCCTTCTGTGCTGCCTGTCCCTTCTGAAGAGCTTATAGCCAGACATTGCAGCATGAGAGTGGTCCCACAACATCTCTGTGATGGCAATCAAGTCATAGCCTGCCTGCTGCACGATGTCTTCCAGCTCCTCCTGTTTGTTACCCATGCTGCGTGCATTGGTGTAGATGCACTTCAGCTGGGCCACTGCCTTATTCCCTGGCCTTGCCATTGTTCCCCCTGGCACAACTCCAACAAGCCTTGTTTCAGCCCCATCCCCCATCTTACCTAGTTTAAGGCCCCCTCAATGAGCCCCGCCAGCTCCTGGCCCTGGATCCATTTTCCCCTAAAAGATAGGGACCCGTCTGCGGTCATCAGTCCGGGTGCCGAGTAAAGCGCCCCATAGTCAAGAAAAACAAGATTTCTATGCTGGCACCAGCCTCTGAGCCACGTGTTTATCAGGTGGGCTTTCCGTGTCCTCTCAGTACCCCTCCCTGCCACCGTAGGGATAGACGAAAACACCACCTGTACTCCAGCTCCATCCACTAACCATCCCAGTCCCCTAAAGTCCCATTTGATAGCCTTGAGGCTTCTCTCTTCAGTGTCATCACTGCCTGCCTGGGCTATTAAAAGAGGATAATAGTCAGAGGGACGAACCAGGTTGGGAAGCCTCCTGGCACCATCCCTGACCTTGGCCCCAGGGAAGCAGCAGACTTCCCTACGGGTAGGGTCAGGCCGACAAATAGGGCCCTGTGTTCCCCTGAGAAGAGAGTCTCACACAACAATCACCCTTCTTTCTTTCTTGCTGGAGGCAGTCCTGAGGCGTGGAGTCGACTTCCTCACCCTAGGCATCCTCCTGGCTACACTTTCTACCTCTTCCTCAGCTACCGGTCTCTCAATCTCCAGGGCCTCAAACCTGTTGTGTAAGGGCACCTGGGAAGGTGGGGCTGGAAGGGGGGGGCATCACCTGTGATGTTGAGCAGGGACTTGTCTCCATTCCTCCTCAACTCCCAGGTCCCCTCCCTCTGCCCGATGGCAACAAGGAGTCCACCCCCATTTGGGGTGTCTCACCCCGGTACCTCTCCTTGAGGCCCTGCAGGGAGTTCCTCCACCAGTCTATCTCCCGCTCGCACTCCCTGATATCCCTCAACCTCTCCACCTCCTCCTTGAGGTCTGCCACCATGCGGACCAGGTCATCCACCTGTTCACACCTCATGCATGCAGTTTCTCTGCCTCTCACCGATGGGAGCAACAGTCTCAGACACTCCCCACATCTAGTGACCTGAACTGCTGCATTTTTGAACAGGTAGTCGGTCTGGGTGTGTACCGACTTTCTGGAGAGCGCACTGTGCCTGGTGGAGACCATAGCAGCCTAGCTAACAGGAGGCTGTCATTACAGGAGGTGTTCTTATGGGCGGGGGAGAGCTCTCTGCCCTTCCTGCTCACCCTATTTACCGACCCTGTTTGCCGCGCTCCTGGTCTCTTGCGCTCCCTAGGGGCAGCTTTTGAACGGCTGGGGAGGGGGCGCTGCTGGCTCCGCCTATGCCTCATCAGCCTCCCTCACAAGGGCTGCCGGGTCCTGGCGGCTCCCTCAAGTAGGCTCGATGCCGGAAAAATTAGCCCTGCCTGGCCCGATCCCCCGTTCTGCTGCAGAACGCGTCTGCCCTGGAGCCGATCGCCTCGGCAAGAAGTAGTAACATAAAACTTTTTATAACTCTCATAACATTTTCAGTTATGGCTAAGGCATTGCAGTGTCACTTGAATACCTTCAAATCTCATTCCACAAGATTCCTGTTTATTACTGACTGTAGGCAAGCCAAAATGTCTTATCATGAATCTTACTTAAGATCTCACTTGTAAGCCCAAGTTTGAGCTAAGGCTGTGGGGGATCACCTAGCTACTTTACTGAGTCATTCTGATCTGAAGTTCACACTGCAGTTTTAAAGCAGTTTTCACGGGAATTATTTTGCTTGTAGCAGCACTCGCTGTCACAGATACACTAGAATTAAAAACAAAAACAACTATCCAATTAGTCTTCACACAAAGCCTCCCAAGAAGGAGGGATGTTGAGCATTCATCTGTCATATGGAACTCCCATGATTAAATCTCTCATTTGGTTAAAAAGAGAGAGAATTTACTTAAGAACCTGGTATCCTAGTTGACTGAAGGTTTAAGGCACCTGTGTTAAAATCATAACCATACATGATGCACATGAAGAATATTCAGAAGCTCTGGATGTGGAACTAGTTCTGTTCTTGGTCCAACATAAATTTTCAGATAGTACCACTCACTAGATAGCTTATCTTGACTATGTTAGTCCCACTGTGGTCTAAGGACACAATATTTTTCAGGACATTAGAAGCCTGGCAATAGAAATTCTAACTGACAAAAACTTAGCTAGACATCTTAGGCACCTCCAAAATGAGGTGACAGCTGAGAAGAGGTTTGTAAATTCTGAATAGTGTGAACTATGGTCCCTAAATGAAGTCCTACATATTTATGGATCATGCAGCTCACATGGCTCGCTCTCATAGATTTTTGTGCTTCTTGTCATGTCATTGTAAAGGAGAACAAGCAGAAACAACAATGGTTTCATAAAGATATTTTATTTGTACATTATGAGTTATTATTGTCTTGTCCAATTAGGAAAAACACTCATTTTGTAAGTTCTACTGATAGGCATCTTGAACTCATCTCTGATGAATGCAGGAAAGAAGATGGCTTGTGTATCATATTAGAAAAGTAGTAGCAAATAACCCAATTTTATTATATTTTTCAGATTTTTATGAATTAGTCTGCAAATAAATATCTTGAAGTTTGAGGTTACTTCAGCAAAGCTTGACATGGTAATAATGGCTCACACTTGTGCTCGTTATTCTCTAACCGGGCCCTTAGCCATATTATTTGCATTTTGTCTTTGCTCCCAACTATCCTTCTTATGTTCTTGTCAAAGCTATTACACTTGCTGTTACAAAGAAACGAGGCTATCTGTATTCCCAACATTCTGGGACAGAATAAAGGAGCAAACACTTCTGCACAAAGCTCCTTTGAGCTATTTAATTTACTTTGTGACAAAAGGAAAGATGACATTTAGCACTCTACAAAGAACAAAATTATTTCTTAAAACATGAAATACAAATGATAATTCAATCATTAGGAAAAATTCTATTAAGTTCAGGAAAATTCCGTTATGCTCCCCTCATTACAGATTGTGAACTAGCCACTAATGTAGTGGGCTGTAAAAGTTTTGTTGAATTTTGTTTTTAGGCAGGCCTACTAACAACAACAACAAAAAATATACTTTGAAATGCAGATATAAACTCACCTTCTTCCATTTTATTAATAATAATAAAAACAAAAAACACAACAACAAAACATACTACCTTGGCTCAGGAACAAATGGGAAATTTTCAGTGGGAACAAAACAGAACAAAGCTGTTATTGTCACTGTATGAAACACTTATATCTTTCCTTTATTTTTATATAGTTTAATGATCCATGGCTTCCTTTAAATAAGGAGTATGCCATACTGAAATAAAATAAGCTAAAACAATGAATGACAGCTAACAAAAGCCTGAAGTGTCTGGTTGTTCAATTATATCTTCAAATGCTATTTTTTAAAACTGTGGTCACAATTAGTGCCTTTTATTGGGAAAAAAAATGGTTTCAGGTTTTCAACTACTATGAATGTAGAAACCGGCAGTCAGTGGATGGACTATTTGGATTTTTGAAATAATTCACGCTCTTGGTGACTAATGTCATTTTATGTGTAGTAGAACATCTCACCTGGTCTCCAGCTGCTGCTTCATAAAAACAGGGATCTCCTGTAGATCCTATTTTATATATGCCAGTGCTGGGCAGATGTTTCAGATAAGAAGGAGCATCTCAGTCATGATGGTGTTAAGATAAATGAAGCCTTAGTATTTTAAATAAGGCAGCCTATAGCTGTTAGTGGAAATAATCCTCAAAGCTACCTTATGAAGTATTTTACTTTGTCTTTGAAATAGAGGTAAATTCTGTTGAGATAAGGAGATACGGGAGACTTTATTGTGTCCCAGATCCAAGTTTGCCAAGCCTTGACTGTTGGCCAGAAAAGAGCCATGGCACTCTGAGCAATAAAGAGACCACACATTTAAGCCTACTCTCCACCCCTCCCAGGCCCCTTCTCTCTCTCTCTGCATATTCCAATACATAAACTTAAATGCAGCTTTAACATTTGCAGATCAGTGATATTTGAACAATAGAGTTGTAAGATACAAGGTTGAAATATTCTACCTGCATTTTTGTATTGATCACATAAAGGTTAAGATCAAGCCTTTGGAGAGTCTTAGTCATTGATTCATTACCACAACACATCACCTAACAAAATTAATAGGAAGCAAAAATGACATCTGTGTTTAAAAAACAAACAAACAAACAAACAAACAACAAACAAACAAAAACCACAAACAACAACCAACAAACCAAACAAAAAAAAAAAAACAGCTCTCAACATAAGTGCATGCTTAATGTTTGCAAACTGCACAAATTACTTGCGCACACATAGACTGAATTAGCTTAAAGGTTTCTCTCCTGAAAGATGTAACTGCATGAAATAGGTGACTTGGGACCTTTACTTGTATTAATTTGAACCTGTTCTTTAGTAGAAGCAGAAGAAAAGAGAGACTGCAGAGAATAAGGAACTCTATTGTGTGATGATATTTCAGCATCTTATTGAGTAGAAATTTAATTTTGGAACACATGACGTAGTTTCAAAATACTTTCATACACATTAATTCTTGTTCCGTGGGGCGACAGTGTCACTAAAAACAAAGCAGACCTCACCTGTTATAGAGTAAATGGAACAAAAGATTGCTTTTGCTACCATGTCTTTTTTATTAGCCAGAAGTAGAAAGAGACAGACTTCCCTGTAATAGGAACATCTAGACACATTAGAATGTCCCTATATAGAACTTCAGGGAAGACCACAAGTAAAACTGTTCAGTCCTCACTCATATGACAGTTCAGTCTTCTATGCACTGGTGATTGTGGCACTTACGAAGCATTAGATTACCCTGTTGTCAAATTTCTAAGAAACGTTCCTAATCTTCCAGATCAGCACAGTTTTATCTTGAGTTAATTTTTCAGATACAACACTTTGTGTCTGACTATTATATGCCTTTATTATGATGGGTATCCTTAGCTTTGTGGTAGTTGTGCAACCTGCTCACTACCATAGCATTTATTTAACTAATATATACTGTGAGTTGACAGTAAATGTAGTAATAGTATTTAAGGTGGGTCAGTAGAATTTTATTTATCAAGAGGATTTAGAGACTGAAGTGCAGGTGAGAGTATGGGACTGGAAGCAGGGAAAGTGTGGATCTGTGAAGGTGACCGAAAGATTAGGGAGAAAGACAGATCGTATGTTTTATAGGAACATACCTGTAAGCTTCATCATGTCCTGTTCTGGGATTTCAGAGCCTGCCTATCTTGAGAAATGGGTCCCTACTTCCATGCAAATTGACACCCAGGGAGTTTATTTGTTGAATCCTCCTTGTCTCATATGTCTCCAGGGTATCCTGAATGTTTTCTGAGGCACTCTGTTTTCTTACATAAATTGGGCTCTGTGGCCTGAATACTTGTCTCTCAGAAAGCAAGGCTTGTAAGATGAGGGAGGTTATCATTTGTCCAAAAAATGGTGGTGATCAGATACTGGGAAATACTGTGGTGATCATATACTGTGCTGATCATATACTGGGAAATGATCTATTGGAGAAGCACGAAGGGTGGGTACCTCTGTTTCTTTAAGTGTCTGAATCATTCCTCTTGTTTTTCAGGTGAGACAACATCAAGGTAAGTCTCTAGATTGATAAAACTTGGGTAGGAACATAGACTCAGTCTGTGTGACTGTGTGACAAGTGGCAGACATTAATAAAACAGTTGTCCTATCATCTGTCTATGGTATTTGGGTGCTTTCTGTCAGACTTCATTGCCTGCTTGGATTCCCTTTGTTCCAATATTCTTCACAAAGATTTGGGCCCATTTAGTGAAGTTCACATATAGTTTAATAGAAAGGCTTTATATATTTAAATATGACATTTAAATATTTAGGTTTTCAAAAGTAAATGCAGTCTGCCTATTCTGTCTCTTCCTGACATAAAAATATGACAAAAGATATTTTTTTAATTATTATTTTTGAGCATTTCTCTTGTTCAAGGATAGATTAAGACAGATACGCTTATGTGTAGAGGTAGATGTCTGAAGCAGGTGTCAAACCTAAATTTGGTACAAACCTAGAGTAGGACTTTCTTGTCCAAAAATAGAACAGATGCTACTGAGATGCATTAGGACATCCTGGATTAGTGGGGATGCCATATGAACTAGGGAAGACGTGCTTCCATTACCTGATGAAAGCAGATGCTTACATTTAGACAACTGAATCTCACCCTTGTGAATGTTTAAATGACTCGTTCTCATCTTCATTAATTGTATTGAGCAGGAGCAAGTGTCTTAAACTTATAATGAATGACACCTTCAAAATTTTGATTCCCTCGCTCAGATTAGGCAACAAGTACCTTCTGAGAAACACATGGAGGCCAAACAGGAGACCTTGTATCTTATGTGGATTTTTTTTTAATTATTTTTTTTTTTTTTAGGATATGTATGTACTTTGTAGTGCTCTCACTCACAGCTAAGCTTACACCCACATTCATATCTCCAAAAACTGTTACTCTTCTCCATAGCAAGATCTACAATTTCCTTCCTTGCTCTTTCCTTACTGAACTGTGTATCATTCCAAGGATAAATATTTCAAATACAAATATGAAAGAAATGCAAAAGATATTTTCTCTGTTCTATGACTTTGTTAAAACTAATTTACTATTCCAGGGGACAAATGCACAGTGGTCTGAGTATATAAAACTATATACAAAACTATACTTGCTATTTCAGATGATTGGAAGAATTTAGGCAGCTGTTTTCTGTTTTCAGAGGTATTACTTTTTCTGAATCCAAATGCATAGTACAAATTCATGTCAGTGAAGTTATATCTAATTGACGTTGTAGTTATTAAAAATAAACACAACCTAACACAATCTAGAAAGTACAGATTATTATTTATTTTTCTATCTCATTGTCTTTTTCATCTTTATGGTTAGGATTTTAAATTTGTTAAATTTGTTAAATTGTTATTTTATTGGATGAATTATTGGCATTTCTGAAGATAAGGTAATATGGTCTTAATTCTTGCAGCGCTGAGTCCCACAGCTGAAGCACAATAATTGAGACAGTTCATTCTGCTGTCATGCAGCACTCACTTATGGGAGGCTAACATTCCATTTGCCATAAGAATGCATCTATTACTACAGTTCAATTCAATAAAATTGTATCAATATTTGAAAGACTGTCTTCAACAGGACAACTACCTTCCCATATGTACTTAAAGACCTAAAAATAGTTATTTTAAGCTGCATTAATGTAAAATTTTATTTTAAAATATTGTATATATTTCAATTGTTTTAAGAATATGGATGAGAGTATTGATATTAAATATCAGTACCATTGTACTGCAAACTTAGCAATTACTCTAGTGACAAAATAAGTTACACTTTTAAAATGTGTTCTCCAAGCTTATGGTTAATACTGATCCAGAAAGCATAAAATAAGTGTTTAAGCAATCTCCTTATTGAAAATCAATAATCTGTTCTCTTATTATGAGCACAGTATGTGACATAAAAATAGAATAAAATTTGCATTGCGTTTGCTTCAAGGACTCTTTAAGGAGTCACAAACAGTGCAGAACTATTTTCTCCCCTAGATCTTTTGTGAATGACTTGAAAGCTGTAAGTCTTTCAAAACCATGCCCATATGCCAACTGCATATATTTTGTATTTATTTTTCCTGTGACAGTGTAGGGAACAGAGGTGCAGTGGGCAAGAAGTGCAGTATATGGAAATAAGCTCTATAACTGGGGAGATTAAACTGTAATTGCTACTTTTATCTTTTTCATTCTTTAATATAATATTTTGATCCTATTTAATGTTCTACAAAAGGGGTTATATAGGATTATTGTCAGCCTTTGAAAAGTCAGTTTAGGGCTTATAATTAAGAAGATGGAGGGGAGGCCACCAGTGAAAGAATGACTTTTATTTTAGTTGTTGGATTATATTTAACCTTTTCAAATGCTGGATGCTATTTTGACTAGCACTATCAATTATATACAGCTCGATTTTCCTCAAAAGAATCAAATTTAAAAGTTCACATTAATTTTGTTTTGTTTTGTTATCAAAACAGATGTTAAAGACAAAACTAAAACCAAAATTATTTCTTTTATCAAATGTCAGGGGTAGCCTCTATTAATTTTCAGATGCTTCTGGAAGTGTATTTATAAAAGGACCATATCACACACACACATACAAAATGCTGTACCTCCACTGGTTCTTTTTTATACTTCACTATAAAATGAGGTTGAACTTTCACTACTATCCTGGTTATAGGGAGCTGTCAAATTAAAATCAGAAAGCCTTTATTCACAAGGCACTGCTTTCTAGCTAATAAACTCAGGCTTTCAGCAAAAGGTTGCCATATAGAGATTTTTTGTTGTATCAACAGGAAATGTCACCTGTTACATCAGTTTGGGGATTCAATTTCTTCACAAATTAACTTTACTAGTATGAATATATAAGAGGATATATAAGAAGTTTGATTATTAGTGATTGATTATTTTTTAAAATATATTTTTACTGATTTTACACTGTCTTATGTTTTGGTTAATCATATATAGGATGCTTAAAACCAAGCAATTATTTTTCACCCACTTTTCAGGTATGTAAATGACCTTAGGTAGCAGAAGGCAGAGGAAAATTAGATCTCACTGTAAAAAAAAATATTTCCTTTGGAGGGAGAGGGGGGGAAGCACAACAATCCAAAACCAAAACAAACAAAAAAACACAGGTTAATAATTTGTCATGTTAAGGGGTGTAGCTGATTAACCGTTATTGGCCTGGTTGGATTCAGGGTACTGAACCAGTTGGATGGATACACCAATAATGCATTAACAGTCTGGGGGTCCAGTCGGATATTCACCAACAATGGATTAACCGTCTGGGGTCCGGTCACAATCACAGATTTCACCAATAACGCATTAATCGTCTGGACGTCCAGTTGGATTCACCAATAACGAGTTAACCGTCTGGGGTCTGGTTGGATTCAGAACACTGAACTATCACGGTCACAGATAACCACTCTTACCCTAGCTGCACTTAATGAGATCTATCACAATGCAATCAAGTATGGTTTATTACAGCAACAGATAATCAGGTTCTTTTGGATTGCCGGCGATAGTGACTGTCTGCAAAGGCAAGCTAGCATGCATGAAATACTCAGGTGTTACAGGTGTGCAGCCTAGAAATAAACGCGTTAAAAGGATCAAAGACTCTAGAGAGATTTATAAGCAAGTATTCAGATCTCACCCAAAGGCGTCCCAATGGGGGGGAAGAGAGGCTCAGCCTGTCGACTGATCCCAGGAGTCAGGAGGTCCTATGGATGTTGTATTTCCTTGGGATGGTATCTCCCCTGATGGTGGTATCTTCCCTAACATCCCTTCTCTCTTAGGCCAATTTATATTATTTTCTATCTTTTAGGTGGAGCTTGAGTGACTCTAGTCAAGCATATCTTAGTTATGATTGGTGAAAAGTTCTCCCGTCTCCGTTTAAAGTAATAGGCTCTGAGAAATTCAGAGCGCATGCTCGGTGGGGGGTAGTCGCACCTTGGAGGCAGGTAGCTTTTGGGATGGAGGTGTGTTTTGGTATTATAATGATATTATAAAGAGCAAAAAGTACACTAGGGTACAGCATTTGTCAAAACATGACAGATCCTTGGCTCAGGGTGGCAAAAAGTGCAGCTTATCGGTCTCAGTGTGCACAAGAACAATAGAGTCCCCACCTGGTCACAGAGCCTAGCCATGGTGTCTCCACTCCACTCTATGCTCCATACTGTTCCTTAGGGCTAGCACACCAAGTTTCCCCAGCGCGATCGCATCTAAGGTTGGAAGCCTAGGTAATGCTCAGGTAATGCAGCTATGCCCTACCCTGAAAGCCTCTTCAATGTTGTACATTTTCTTTAGAAATGCAAATGTTAGTTTTATTTTCCTAGTTACCTCAGGCAATTACACCACTTAATTCTACCTCAGTGTTTCACATGAAGCATTAAATGATTGGAAGAAAAATGATAATTGGTGTTCACTTGTTGGTGAATTGTGTTTTTGGTTTCTTTGTTGTTTTTTTTTTTTTTTTTTTTTTTTTTTGGTTGGTTGGTTAGTTGGTTTGGTTTGGTTTTTCCCTCGTTCTTTTCAAGGAATCTTTTACTTTGATAAAATCACTAGTGTTTACCATAATATGACAAGATTTTGTTACATGCTACTCCTGTATACTTGGAGAACCTCAGTCTTTTATGTAAATGATTCATTTTCCTAACTTCTATCTCACTGAGTATAATTTTGATATTGACAGACAACTCCAAGACTTGTCCTGTATGGCAAGGACTTCAGTAAGAGTTGTTACAAAGAATAACATCTGTAATGGTTCTTTCTCTGGCTATGAGTAAGAACCATATAACCATTTTATGTTTGTTGACTTTTGCCTACAGCAATATAGATTTCAGAATGCTTCAGAGGTGACTAGACATTTCAGTACCCTGTGATTTTTAAGAACTCTGTGAAAGGTATCTGTGGAGAGACTGAACTGTTAGAGTTCAACAGTTCTTTTAAGACCTGATTGTATTGAATCAGTTTGTGTTGGCAACCTATGGTGATTCCATGCTGTGCTAAACTGGAATACCTTTGTGATAACTGTCTGCACAAACCTCCACCTCCTCATGAGGGAGGGGGTAGGGGGAAGAAGAGGTATAACAGTGTCTTGTCATGAATCTGCTCAGTGTTTTACTAGCAATCTGCCTAAAACCAAAGAACATCAAATGCAATCCCCAGACACGTGGATTGTATTAAGAATGGAATAAGAAGCCTTAACTCTGTAGTTCCTGGCTTTTGTTGGATTATTTTTACACAGCTTTTGTATTTAAGGAGGATTATGGCACACATGGTCAATAAGATCACACAGTCTTTTCAGACCCCTATAATACTTCAAGGTACAATGAAATGAGTTAAAGATGGAGAGAAAAGCCAGTCTCAGTCTCATGGCTTCTGGAGGTTTAAATAAGAACTTATTGCACATTTTAACAAGGATATTTCCATAATTTTTAATAGTAATGGAAAAAAATGTAGAATTTAGTAGAAGAATCTCTTACTGAAAGGACCTGGTGTAATTACAGTGACAATTATTCTCCATTTCATCCATGGTGATCATAGGAGACCCTTTAAAGCTATTATGATTTTGTTCAATGTGCATGGGACACTGCTATTTAATTTCTATGCAACTTTAATGTGACTGCTATGAATCCTCCGTCAAATGCATAATAATACATTCTACAGTTGTCATGGTGTATTATGCCAATAAATACTACTAAAGAAATTCTTCATGCACAGCCCATTGGCATAATAGTCCATAATGTTTTTTTTAGTGCTGCTATGGTCTACTGTATCAATGCCTACTGAGGGAGACTTTAAAGCACTCATCCAAGCACACAGG
This sequence comes from Aythya fuligula, assembly GCF_009819795.1. Taxonomy (NCBI): domain Eukaryota; kingdom Metazoa; phylum Chordata; class Aves; order Anseriformes; family Anatidae; genus Aythya; species Aythya fuligula. The sequence goes on along the minus strand of NC_045559.1, from coordinate 172,422,737 downwards.
GTAACTATACATAATAAAAACCTCTATGAAGTTTTTGAAAATAAGCAATTACTCTGCATTGCACATTTCATTTTATTTATAAGTGTCAAAATCATTAGCATACACACGGGACAGATGTGGTATTCAAATTTTCCCTTAAAGATTGAATTAACTTTGCTTTGATGGGCTTCAAGAACCATCAGAAAGGTATTTTTTGTATTGTATTTCGTTTCTGCTAACATCGAAGTACGAAATAAACAAGGAAAAACCGAACTCTTTCTCGTTTAATGTTCTCATGATTTTCTATGATTTTGTATGAATGGTTCTATTTGCCTCATCTTCCTTCTGAAAGCCATGCACGTATTTAATCTAAAGTTGTCTAAATTTTCTGTCCATGAAACAGAGGGAGAGAAGAATCCCCAGAGAACAACATGGAGGAACATTCAGAAACTACATACTTAAAATGAGAGAGACAAATGACTCACTGAAGAATTTAGCTTATCTGACTAGGAAATACATCACAAAAAATATATTTCAGTCCTTATGTGCAAAATAAAGACACTGGAATTTCAGAATTTCAGTTATTTTAGATTAAATTGGATTAATTTTGGACAATTGAACTTGAACTGCTTTACTAAATAGGGTGCAGTGCTGAATGCCTACCCCTTTCTGACACAAGTAACAAGTGACTCAATAGTAATCTCTAGAAACCATACAGCTGTCAATGACACATTGACTTTGTTATAGCACTGTGAAGGAAGTTTATCTTCTCCCTCCCTTAAGCTACACTATTTATCAGAGTACATTCCTAAAAGTAAATACTGCTAATTTATCCTTTTTGAATTACCTGTATGTTGCTCATTTGCTCTAGATCATCAGAAAACTCTTTTGTATGTCTTTTCCTTTTCCTTTTCCTTTTCCTTTTCCTTTTCCTTTTCCTTTTCCTTTTCCTTTTCCTTTTCCTTTTCCTGGTTATCTTCTCCTTCTCCTTCTCCTTCTCCTTCTCCTTCTCCTTCTCCTTCTCCTTCTCCTTCTCCTTCTCCTTCTCCTTCTCCTTTTTTCTTCATCTTTTTTTTTTTTTTTTCCCTTTCTTTTCCCTTCTTCTCCTTCTCCTTCTGTTTTCAAGTAATCTTTCACTGACAAAATCACTAGTGTTTACTCTAACATGACAAGAGTTAAACAAACTAGCAGTTATCAGTTAATGCTAATACAACATCTCTTCCAAGCATAACAATTAAGTTCTCTTTTCTTTCTCTGGTTGGCTGTTCAATTTTCAACCTATGGGAACTTACTCAGGCTGTCCCTAGATTTCAGTAGGGTTAGAGTCTCATGATACAAACTAAAGGTTCGGAACTTGACATATAATAATTATAAATATTGGTATAGCAGATTTGTGAAACTGTTCTCACTAATAACACTAGAGACTATGTGCACTCACCAAAAGTAAACAATGCAAATTTTGCCAAAGTAATAGTTCAAGATGGAGGAAGTATGAATACTTGCTTTATTTGTAACAGACTGAAAAAAAGTCTCTCCTAGGCTGAAAGCAGATGTCACCATGGTCTTTAATACCAAATGTGTCAAACCTGAGAAAGGACCTGTAAGGAAAATTATGGACAGTTCCTTAACTTTCTTGAAACAGAGACACCGACAGGTACAAACTAATTTCAACACACATTTCTATAGTGCCATCTGGAATAAAGGTCAAGCATTAAATTGATTTATGATATAACTGAGCTTCATGATCATGGTTTTATCTGTACTCAGGTTCTCTAGCCACTCATGTCATTTTAAGGTGTCTAACACATGTGAATCTCAGAAGTGTGGTATTTTAAAACTGGTAGGTGGCGCAGGACCACTATGTCACTGTCTCACTTTCCCTTCTCAACAGACCAGGGGAAGAAAATACAATAAAAAGACCCTCACGTGTTGAGATAAGGACACGGAGATCACTCACCAAATACCATCGCAGACAATGCAGACTTAGCATAAGGAGATTAATGTAATTTATTGCTCATTGATAACAGACAAGGGTAGTAAGAACTAAAAGCTAAAAACGCTTTCCCACCCATCCACTGTCTTCTACCTCCTCCCCCTGAGCTTTGCAGGGAAATGGGGAATTGCAGTCAACCCATAAAACTTTGACACTCTCTCATCCTCACTCTCTTGTCCTGCTCCAGAGTGGGGTCCCTCCAATGGGATACAGTCCTTCCCAAAGTGATCCAAACTGGGCTTCCCACTGGCTGAATTTCTTTAAAAATTGTTCCAATATAGGTCAATACCACAGGGTGCAGTCCTTCAGGAACTGACTGTTCCAGCATGGGTCCCCCATGGGAGGCAGCTCCTCCCAGACCCCCTGCTCCTGTGTGGGCTCCTCTCCACAGGCTGCAGCTCCAGCCCGGGGCCTGATCCTGCAGGGGCTCTCCATGGGCCGCAGCCTCCTCCAGGCCACATCGACCTGCTCCACCAGGGGCTCCTCCACGGCCTGCAGCGTGGAGATCTGCTCCATGTGGGACCCATGGGCTGCAGGGGGACAGCCTGCTCCACCAGGGGCCTCTCCACAGGCTGCAGGGGAACTGCTGCTGCATGGCTGGAGCACTTCCTGCTCTCCTGCTGAGCTGCACTTGGGGGCTGCAGGGCTTTTTCTCTCATTTTCTCAAATTTCTCTCTCCCAGCTGCTGTTGTGCATCAGTTTTTGTTTGTTTGTTTGTTTGTTTGTTTGTTTGTTTTCCCCTTTCTTAAATCTGTTCTCACAGAGGTGCAATCATTGTCTCTCACTGTCTCAGCTCTAGCCAGCAACAGATCCCTTTTGGAGCTGACTGAAACTGGCCCTGATCTAACATGGAGCAGCTTCTGGACTTTTCCCACAAAGGCCACCCCTGCTATCCCCCTCTACCAAAACCTTGCCACATAAACTCAATATGGAAAGTGAGATATAACACTAGAAATATATGGAGGCTGTAGCATAGGTAACTACAATCCCTCTTATTTTTAAATATTTTTCATCTTCTTAATTGAAAACATGGACTGGTCACAGCATGCTTTGGCATATTTTCCAATTATAAGTATTATTATGTTAGCCTTTTTTTCATGGCAAATCAATGTACCATTCTAGGCTTTATTTCTCTTCAAACAGTTCTTGTGATGATATTGACATCTTCACTATATTGATTTAGATATCTAAATAATGCTTTGAGAGTGGGATTCCTTCCATGTAAGTTTAGGTATAAGCCCATCACCTTTGGGTCCACTTACTGTCAGTGGGAACACATGGGCACTTTTAGGGCAAGATTCCGCTGGCCTCATTTAAAAATTGATATTTTCAAATCATGCACTAAAGGCATTCATTTATTTATTTTGATTACAAAGGAAGTCTATGAAATGATTACATTGGATTTTGAACATCTCTGTTACTGAGCTGGTCACATAAGTACCTACTGCAAGAAACTCCCTGGGTTTGGTGCTCAATAAACTATCCCCCTGCTGCACATGGACACCTGAACCTCACTCCCTTCACCGCTTGCTGAATGGAGCTGTACTGTGAACTTTATTTTTGGATGAGACATTGACCTCTATTGGGCATCCATCACTCCTTGTTCCTTGGTTTCTGTGAGAGGAAGATGACATATGTGGACTAGGACTTGAGTGCACAGCAATGCCAATGGGGTACTCACTATAGACACAACAAAGAAGAATGATACAGGAAGAATTCAGGCCTTAATGTATTTCTCAGTTTCCTTATAATGTGTCAGTATTTAGATCACATTTGCTTTTGGTACAGAATATTTTATATGATAGAGGAGAAGGAGGAATAAATGAAATACATCTTTGCCAACAGAAAAGGCATTTTCTACAAATGACTTTCTATTACCAGTATAGCTTCAGTCTCCCATTGAAGTCTTTTTGAATTAAATGGGATTTCTACTGTTGCTGTGTTAGAAACCAAGGTACAGATCAAGTTTTGAACCAAGTAAATATAGTGTACGTTGGTGTAAGAGTGTCTGTAGGAAAAATCCATAATGTAGACAAGCCTTTTGACAACATACTTTTCTTGACTTTTTGCCCTCTAAAGACAGAGCTCTAAGCAAGCCCTTTGATTCAATAATCATCCTAGTGGGCAGTAGTGGTAATTGTATACCTGAGTCAATATTCCAGCTTTTGTGCAAGGTTAGATATATGGATTGTCTTCACACAAAATGTATTACTTTAGATCCAGAAAAATGTACACTAATCAGCATATAAATGCATAGAATACAAAAGGCCCAAACTAGTTCAGAGTCTGAGATGCCTGACTGGAAAACAAAATTCTAACTAGTCAAAGTAAATTGTTAAATAGAAATTACATTATCTATAATGTATATCTATGTATATCTATGTGTATATCTATACCTATATCTATTATGTCTAGTATATTAGATATAATGACATGATAATAATAAGTAACACAATATTGTCTATTATATCAACTGTATTTATATTTAACGTATATTAGATAAAGTTTATTTGGAAATGTCAGTTGGTTGATAGCATAATTTATTTTATTTCATTTTATTTATTTATTTATTTATTGGTTGTGGTGGTGGTATGGAGGTGCGTCAAAAAGTAGCTGCTATTTGAATATACTATTGAATATCAACAGCAGTCACATAATGAATATCAACAGTAACTACCAAAGTTTTAAATACTTGTATACAGTAGTTTTTCCCTATAAAACAAGCAAATTTTCAATAAATTCAAACAGAACATCAAACAAAAATATTGACCAGAAACCTAACCAAATAAATGCTCTCTAGAGCATAGTAAAGTGAAACAGAGGTTGATCAATGAAACAGAGTTTGGCCAGCCAAATTCTGGAGGGCAAAATACAGTGGCATCATCTAGAAAGTCCTGTTCTGAGAAACAGGATGCTTTAGCTGAGGTTGAGGCTGAGGTTGAGCTCTATGCTGATAAGTTTACCTATAACACCTTCCAAATTAGTTATAAGCTAGTTTTGAGCACATTAACAATCTGGAGTATTAACAGTAGCCTAAATGATCCAAATAACTTCGTTTTTGTCTTGTTCTACCTGAAAGTGTTTTCAGTCACTTTCCAGTCTTTTTGTATAAGTCTGATATGATTCTAACTTTCTTGAAGCTTTAAAGATAGTCAGGAGAAAGCTGATCTTCACACAGAAAGTAACATGAAGACAGTGCAGAGGTTTATGCACCAGTACTATTTGAACATGCATGTCCTTTGCACTGGGACACGTGTTCAAATCTATAGTGTTCGTGTTGAAGTTTTCAGCCTTCAGATGTATCCTGAGGAGGTGCATCTACAAACATCTTGGTGTCTTATAATGATAAGAAGTGTTATGAAGCTTCTATACTATTTGAAAATCCAAGACTGTCATGAGTAGCAATTAGACCTCTGTAACCAATGAGCTAAAGGTGAACACACGCTTCTTAGAGATATATGTATGCCAAAAGCTCCAGGCAAAGGGTTTCTTCACCCATCAAGTATTACTCTGTTTTGTCAGTGATTCTAATCTAGTTTGCTTTAGCTCATATTGTGCTCTGTTTCATATACTGTGAATGTACTGAAACCCTGGAATCTGAATATGATGAAAAGGTAAACATACACCCTGAATGACCTCAAACAGGCTGATGGCATATGTAATGCCCAGTCTTCTATGATTTACCTCAAAGTTGCACAGCTACTCATTGGGATAGACAATTGTGAATTATTTGACAGAACTTTCTACTCTTTTTCCAACAATAGATATCAATCTAGATCAGATTTTATTAGGAGAGGTTTTCACATGGAAAAGTGGTGAAACTGGAGAGAAGTTCAGCCCCGACCAATCATTATTTAGAATAGAAAATGAACTGGAAAGTTAGGTTCTGGTCCTTACTTTCTTTCAAAGTCAAGTAAAATATAGAATGATTGTGAATCTCTTAGACCGTGAGTGTATATTTTAGACACTGAACTGCAGAAGCATGCCAAGAAGGAAGTATTGAAAATCAGTCTTGAGGTATAAAAGACACACTGAAGGCACACATCCTTACACTTACACAAGCAGTTCGACTTGGCCCTTCTGCTTTTCATGTCAAGATCTAAACACAAAGCTATTGGCAAGTCTGTTTTCAATACATAGGTCTCTCTGCCTGAGAAGACATCTCTGCTATATTGTTTAAAGTTTTAGTTTTGTTCTAGTGCTGAATGAAAATTAACTTTTCCATAAAGGAAAGGTTTGATTTCTGTCCATATCTTTAAACATGAAGCACTAAGAGATTGAAATATTCTGCATCCAATGTATCAGCTGTCGTTAGTAAACTCACTGATTATGAAACAGTTCTGTGGGAACTCTCTGTTCCACAGAGGTTCCATAAGGAGATAAGTCATGGAGATGTGGGAAATAATGGCCACTTATTATCAGCTTTCTCTTTCCTTTTGTCAGGACTTACCAAACAGGCAAATACAATGTGGAGAAGGAACAGAATTTTTCCTGGCAGGAAAACTGATATTTTCTTAAAATGCTCAAAGTAGACTTTGAAGTAACTGGCAAAGAAAGGGATGAACCAGTATAAGCCAGAATAAACACTTCAGTAGCCTCTGGGAAAGAAATCATGTGTCAATAGGCTATGTTATGTGCTCCTCTTATTAACTTACAAGATTAATGTTAGCTTTTTTTTTTTTTTTTTTTTTTTTTTTTTTTTTCCCCAAGCAAAGACTATTTGCTAGGAGTTCTCATTACTGCATTGTTTTTTAATTCCTTAAAATCTCTGGGAAAAATGGTCTGAGAATCTTAACTTCTAAGAAGAAACTGTCTGTCAGTCCTGTTTACTACATGACTACAGTCCTGTTTTTCTACATGAAATTCATTTCTTACACAAATCTAAATGACATCATTTCAAAGCAATAGGTTCCAAAGCACCAAGAATGTGTCCTGTTCAGTTATACGCATGCATGAACATGCACAAATGCACTTATACAGAATACACTTTTCTATTGCAAGGGCTTGCATAGCGATATGAATGTTTTAGATGCTTAAAAATAAATTATGTCATGATAGGGACATTATAGTTATATGAAAATGCAGATGCCCTCTCCTTGGCTCTACTTGATCTTTCTTAGCTTCATGTGACATCACAACTAAACTGACTGGCATCGATATTTTTAATATCTATCTCTGTCTGAAAGCAAAGATGGGATTAATCAAAATTTGAATCTTTCAAATCCAAGAACGAAGAGGTAGGCAATAGTCAATTCTATTAGGTTTGATAACATCAAACCTGGAAACAGGAAATCATCAACAGACACTGTAATGACAATATGTGATCCATATATAGTTTACAGACATTAATACAAATGAAATCTGTAGCATCCAAGTGTAACTAAGTCTGACTCCTGCACTTCTAAATTTATAAGACTTAAGAGGCTAAGCTCTGCTAGGAGGATTGATTGATAAGATTAGAATTGTCTGTGGCTTTGGGGCCTATCAGGGTAATAAGTATAAAAAGGTCTCTATAGAAGTTTTTAAATTAAAAGAGTGTCATAGTAAGAAGGACATATTAAATAACTCTTGATATTTCCTAAAAGAAATACAAATACTGTAGACTCTAATACCATCTGAAATGATTCACTCAGCATCTACATATAGATCTCATTGCCATGAATTTTCATGTTAATTATAGTTATTCATTCTTAATATATTTTTTTTGTGTGTGTGTGTAAATACCCAGTCACTCATAGAGACAGTAAATAAAACAGACTCTATTATAGAAAAATCATCTTCATGACAATGAAAATGTCAATAAAAACACAGATGAATGAAATGGTAAAATGTCACTTTACGTGAAAGAATGACTCAATTATGTAACAATGTTCACTCAATATCTTGAGAATAGAATAGAACAGAACAGAACAGAACAGAAGTAGAAATTCCTAGGTATTATAGGTATTATTGAAAACAATAATGATTTAACTACCACAAAACCACTTGTGAGGTGAAAAAGAGTTATAGCCCATATTTTTCAGATGGAGAAAATGATGCCTAGTAATTGTATATGCCTCCATCTTGATGTGCCAAAACTGAAATGCTTGTGCTCTGATTTCAGAGCTGATGAAAACCTACATCTCTAAGATAACTTAACTGTGAAACACATAGTATCTGGAAGCACTAAGAACACATTTTTTTCAATCAAGATCGAAAGTGTGATTTGTATTTTTATTTTCAAATACTGAAACTATTATTCACCCACTTTTACTTTTCCAATATTAGATCTTGGCTTTTATACTGAAAGATGCTTTTTGTCATATTATATTCACTATTTTATAGTTTCCACTGTACTGACTGGAAGGAACATTCATCCAGAAAGTACTTAGTCTTTTGTTAGTCTCTCACTAACAATCTGCTTTTTATGTCTTTCTTTCTATTATGATTAATAGTTTACATTTGTATTTGGAATGCTTCAAGCTGCAGTCATGGCAATCCCTTTCACAATTTCCTCCCATGTCTTCTGACACTACATGAATATTTGTGTTTGATCAGTTTTCTCATGGGTATTTAGTAAGTAGAGTCTGTAGGTATATGGTATAGTAAATGTTTTACTTCTTTCAGGGGCATGGAAGCCCCTGACTACATAGTATACTATCCTGGACCTAACAATCAGAAATGCTTTCAGACTGCAGACCTGGGAAATGACCTGAAAAACATGCTTGGACAACAAAAGCAAATACTTTTTTTTTTTTTTTTTTTTTTTTTTTAAGCAATATTTAATCTTTCATACCTAAGACTTCTTAAAGCAAAACAGGACTTTTGAGGAAATAATGTACTGGAATGAAGAAGATAATGAAGAAGATAAAATATGTTATATCAGCACCACTGACATATAGCTCCTCTTTCAGAGTTTTCTGGTCACTAATGCTGAAATGTGACCAAACACTAATAGTTAACAAGAAGCTAATACTTTAAGTAAAGGAAAAAAAAAAAAAAAAAAAAAAAGGATGCAAAGGATGCAAAACAAAACAACATATTTTAAAGCAACATGAAGTGTGGAAAAGATTTACATAAGCTACTAAACATATAAACAGTACCTTAGAAAAGTCAGTAGTTGTGCCAAACACCGTATGAAAGCAGCATTAGTGACCACAGTTTCACAGTGTCTCTGAAACTTAATACATCTGCAGAACATCCTTAACTGGATGAGTGTCTCTCCGTGTGGACTTCCAAATAGAAGTGTCAGTGCAGTACAAAATGCCTTTTACCTTGCATGCTCATATCTCTAAGAATATGTCTGTGGCCTGGCTTTTTAAAGCATTTAGAGACCAAAGTCACCCTAAATTCTTTTGGCTAGTCAAAGAAGAGAGAAATCTCCTTTGAGGAGATTTCTGAAGAGCAATGCAGAGGGCCTATGAAAGAGGCTGACTGAGGATTTCCTTAGAACCAGAAAATGGATTTATGTTAGCACAAGGCTAGGTGCAAGTTAAGCTATCTAGTATGGTCCTTTCCTAAAATTACTGAGGAACACACACACAGTTGTTCCTGTATGAGATTCAGAATTTCTAATAAGTAATGTGAAATAAAAAATCTTGTTCCTCCTAGGATTGGAAACGTTGTGCTAAAGCTATTAATATATTTCAGTATCTGGAAAGGTAGATTCAGCCTTTTAACATTGTCCTCATTTGTTGTAAATTATTGTAGTGGGTTAGCCAGATGACCCACCCAGCCACTCCCTTGTGGGAGAGGGGCAGATAATATGAAAAAGAAAGCTCATGATAAAGGCAAGAAAACCACATATTGATTACCATCACAGGAAAAACAGACTCAAGTTATGGAAAGTTAATTTAACTTATCATTAGTTGAAATAGATTTTGGTTAGTGAGAAATAAAGACAAAAAATAAAACAACACTCCATCCTCACCGACTCCATTCTTTGCCTTTTCCAGGCTCAACTGCCCTTTTTCACTCGTGAATCCTTGCCTTGCCCCTCCCTGGGCATCTCAGGGAGATGGGGAATGGGGATTATGGTCAGTCCATAACAGCTCCTCTCTGCTGCTCCTTCCTCCTCGCATTTTCCCCTGCTCCAGAGTGGGTTGCAGTTCTTTTAATGTCACGGTTTTCTTTCCTTGAGCTTTTCTTGTGTGTTGTTATTTATAAAAGCTGTATGTTTTTAAGTCATAAGACACTATTTCCAACTGTAGATTTAAGTCTGTATAATGCTAATACTCTTTTCTTCCTCTGAAAGTATTTTAGTAAAGCTAGGAATATTGATATTGCATGTATGTAAAAATTTGATATAGTAAATAATAGATAGTGATAGTAGTGCTGTTACATTTTCACTACATTTTCCATTATAAAACCTGTCTTTGTTTGTTTATAGATTTTCTAAAATGGAGAAATAGAGAACTCATGAGAATGTTTGCATGACGAAAAGTTTGCTTTTTTTCTACCAGTTATATCTGTTGGTCTAATAAAAATATTACCTTCCTCTTATAAACACACTAGGTTTCTACATTTTCCATCTACAGTGTACCACAGTATTGGTACATATTACATACTATTTCACTCTGCTTTACTTTTGTGCCCTATTTTTCTACAGGATGCAGGATACGTAAATCCTCTTTCTGGACAATTCTCTTGGCATGACATGAACTGTACCTTATGGATGAACTAGCTGTAGCACTGCCCTGACTGCACGGTGCAAACACAACTCACTGATCAGTATCTGGCTCTGGTACAGATATGCTGTTTGTTCCAGCATTCTTACTATCCTCTACACGGTGATTTTCACACAACAATAGAAAACATGTTTTGAATAGATAATGAAATTACAATTCTGAAGTAAATAACTGCAACATTTTTCAGCTTCACTGAAGTGAGGTACTGTGAATGGATTTATCTCACCTAATGTGTATATCTAAAAGTTACAGTAAGATGACTTTTTTGCTGGCAATATTGCCTTGAAGTATTTCTCACCACCACAGACATATACTGTTTCTGCCCCAAAACTATATTGCTCTCTTTACCCCTCTGATTTATAGAAACACACAAGCAACTGAGTTGTGAACCTGCTTAAGTCAACAAATTTCCAGCTAAATACTTCTGAAATCATAGTTAAGGTGCCTGAATTTTAGCTTATCATTTAGTTCTACTTTACAGTCTAGAGACAGAAATAGGCACCCTTGTAAGTAAGTTTGCAGATGACACCAAATTAGGAGGAGCTGTTGACTCCATTGACAGCTCTTGCAGAGATTTGGACAGACGAGAGGGCTGGGCAATCAGCAACCATAAGAAGTTTAACAAGCGCAAGTGCTGTGAAATATGCACCTGGGATCAGGCAGCCCTGGATACATGTACAGACTGGGTGACAAGAAGCTAGAGAGCAGCTCTGCAGAGAGAGATCTGCAGAAAGGGATCTGGGGGTTCCAGCTGACAGCATGTTGAACATGAGTCAACAGTGTGCCCTGGCAGCTAAAACAGCCAACTGTATCCTAGGGTACATAAAGCACAGCAGTGCTAGCCAGTCGAGGAAAGGGATTATCCCATTCTACTCTGTGCTGGAGTGGCTTCACCTTGGGCACTGTGTGTGGTTTTGGGCACTACAATATAAAAAGGGCATAGAACTATTAGAGAGTGTCCAAAGGAGGGCAACAAATATGGTGAAAGGTCTGGAGCTGAAGATGTATGAGAAGTGGATGAAGGCAATTGGTTTGTTCATCCCAGAGAAAAGGAGACTGAGGGGCAACCTTATGGTGTACTACACCTTCCTCATGAGTGGGAGCAGAGAGGCAGGTGCAGATGTCTTTTTTTTTTTTTTTTTTTTTTTTTTTTTTGTTGTTCAGTGACAGGACCCAAAGGAATGGCATGAAGCTGTGTCAGGGGAGGTTCAGACTGGGTAGACTGGCTATTAGGAAAAGGTTCTCCATCAAGAGGGTAGTCGAACACTGGTAGTCATGACAGCAAGCCTGCGGGAGTTCAGGAAGTGCTTTTACAATGCTCTTAGACATAGGATTAGATTTGTGTGTTTCTTTGTAGAGCCAGGAGCGGGACTCTATGATCCTTGTGAGTCCCTTCCAACTTGGGATCACAGGATCACAGAATCACAGAATTGTCAGGTTGGAAGAGACCTCAAGATCATCGAGTCCAACCTCTGACCTAACACTAACAAGTCCTCCACTAAACCATATCATTAAGTTCAACATCTAAACGTCTTTTAAAGACCTCCAACGATGGTGACTCCACCACTTCCCTGGGCAGCCCGTTCCAATGTCTAACAACATTCTCAGTAAATAATTTCTTCCTAACATCCAACCTAAACTTCCCCTGGCACAACTTAAGCCTGTTCCCCCTCGTCCTGTCACCAGGCACATGGCAGAATAGACCAACCCCCACCTCACTACAGCCTCGTTCAATGTACCTATAAAGAGTAATAAGGTCACCCTTCAGCCTCATTTTCTCCAGGCTGAACAAACCCAGATCCTTCAGCAGCTCCTCGTAAGACTTGTTTTCCAGACCCCTCACCAGCTTTGTTGCCTTCTCTAGACTCGCTCAAGAACCTCGATGTCCTTCTTGTAGCGAGGGGCCCAAAACTGAACACAGTACTTGAGGTGCGGCCTCACCAGAGCTGAGTACAGGGGGACAGTCACTTCCCTAGACCTGCTGGCCACACTGCTTATGCAAGCCAGGATGCCATTGGCCTTCTTGGCCACCTGAGCACACTGCTGGCTCATATTCAGCCGACCGTCAACCAATAATCCCAGGTCCTTCTCTGCCAGGCAGCTTTCCAACCATTCCTCTAACAGTCTGTACCTCTGCTTGGGGTTATTGTGCCCCAGGTGCAGGACCCGGCACTTGGCCTTGTTGAACTTCATGCAGTTGACCTCAGCTCATTGGTCCAGTCTATCCAGATCCTCCTGCAGAACCTTCCTACCTTCGAGCAGGTCGACACACGCACCTAACTTGGAGTCATCTGCGAACTTACTGAGGGTGCACTCAATGCCCTCATCCAGATCATTGATGAAGATATTAAAGAGGACTGGCCGCAGTACGGAGCCCTGGGGAACGCCACTAGTGACCAGCCTCCAACTGGATTTGACTCCATTCACCACAACTCTTTGGGCCCAGCTATCCAGCCAGTTTCTAACCCAATGAAGCGTGCACCAGTCCAAGCCACAAGCACCCAGTTTCTTGAGGAGAATGCTGTGGGAAACAGTGTCAAAAGCCTTGCTGAAGTCAAGGTAGACCACATCCACAGCCTTTCCCTCATCCACCAAGCGCGTCACTTTGTCATAGGAGATCAGGTTCATCAAGCAGGATCTGCCTTTCATAAACCCATGCTGACTGGGCCTGATTGCCTGCTTGCCCTGTAACTGCCACGTGATGACTCTCAAGAAAATCTGCTCCATGAGCTTCCCTAGCACTGAGGTCAAACTGACAGGCCTATAGTTCTCTGGGTCTGTCCTCCAGCCCTTCTTTTAGATGGGCATCATGTTTGCTAGCTGCCAGTCGACTGGGACCTCCCCCGGTAGCCAGGATTGTTGATAAATGATGGAAAGCGGCTTGGCCAGCTCCTCTGCCAGTTCTCTCAGTACCCTCGGATGGATTCCATCCAGCCCCATTGACTTGCACACATCCAAGTGCTGTAGCAGGTCGCCAACCATTTCTTCGTGGACAGTGAGGGCCACATTCTGCCCCCCATCCCCTTCCACCAGTTCAGGGTACTGGGTATCCAGAGAGCAACTGGTTTTGCCACTAAAGACTGAAGCAAAGAAGGCATTAAGCACCTCCGCCTTTTCCTCATCTTTTGTGACAAGGTTTCCCCCCACATCCAGTAAAGGATGGAGATTCTCCTTAGTCCTCCATTTTGCGCTGATGTATTTGTAAAAAGATTTTTTATTGTCTTTTACTGCAGTAGCCAGATTGAGCTCAAGATGAGCTTTGGCCTTTCTAATTTTGTCCCTGCACTGCCTTGCAACATCCTTATAATCCTCCCGAGTGGTCCGCCCTCTTTCCCAAAGATTATAAACCCTCTTTTTTCTCTTAAGCTCAAGCCACAGTTCGCTGTTCAGCCAGGCCGGTCTTATTCCATGCTGGCTCGTCTTCGGGCATGTGGGGACAGACCGCTCCTGTGCCATTATGATTTCCTTCTTAAAAGAGTGCCCAGCCTTCCTGAACTCCTCTGCCTTCAGATCCGCCTCCGAAGGGACTCTGCCAACCAGTGTCCTGAACAGTTCAAAGTTGGCCCTCCAGAAGTCCAATACAGTGGTTTTACTGGTCCCCTTCCTGGCTTCTCTAAGAATGGAGAACTCTACCATTTCATGGTCATTCTGCCAAAGACAATTTCCAACCACCACATCTCCCACCAGTCCTTCTCTGTTTGTGAAGAGAAGGTTTAGCGGGGCACCTCCCTTGGTAGGCTCACTATCCAGCTACGTCAGGAAGCAATCTTCCACGCTCTCCAGAAACCTCCTACATTGCTTTCTTTGGGCTGTGTTGTGCTTCCAGGATATGTCAGGGAAGTTGAAGTCCCCCACAAGAACAAGCACCGATGATTTCGCAACTTCTGTCAGCTGCCTGTAGAACTCCTCATCCATCTCCTCATCTTGGTTCTGCAGTCTATAACAGACCCCAACCAGGACGCTAGCCTTGTTGGCCTTCCCACCGATCCTAACCCAGAGGGAATCACCCTTGTCATTCCCAGCCTCGAGTTCCACAACATCGAAAGATTCTCTAATATAGAGAGCCACACCACCACCCCTTCTGTGCTGCCTGTCCCTTCTGAAGAGCCTATAGCCAGACATTGCAGCACTCCAGTCATGAGTGGTCCCACCATGTTTCCGTGATGGCAATCAAGTCATAGCCTGCCTGTCACATGATGGCTTCCAGCTCCTCTTGCTTGTTACCCATGCTGCATGCATTAGTGTAGAGGCACTTCAGTTGGGCCATTGCCTTCTCTCACAGCCTAGCCATTATTCCCCCTGGCACAGCTCTAACAAGCCTTGTTTCAGCCCCGTCCCCCTTCTTACCTAGTTTAAAGCCCTCTCAATGAGCCCCACCAGCTCCTGGGCTAGGATCCGTTTTATGATTCTACGATACTCTTGCTGTAAGTGCTGAGATCTCCAGGTCAGCTTAGTTTTACAGTACTCCATTTCTTAAAAGGACATTATCACCTAAAGAAAGGAGAAGGCAGAAATGTTCTCTCATCTCAAAAATTTGCATAGGAATGCTAATTAAAAAGCAAGCAAATGTACATTCACCATGAACACAGTTCATGAAGTGATGAGGCCACAAAGAGCCTCAGAGGAAATGATTGTTTCCCAACAAAGAGCTCATGCATTTCAAATTGCTCAGCACCTGGACTTGAAATGAGTCCATGCTCCTGTTGCTTAATACTGTTGCACAGTGGTTTTGGCAACAAGACTGACATTTTGAAGGGTTATTCACAAAATCATACAGCATGTTAAATTTTGGTAACAAATTTTTTCCCTTCCCTGGCAAGACGACAAAAAAAAAAAAAAGGCCAGATCTTTATAGATGTGCATCTGGCTGAATGGCAAAGGCTTGGCTATTAAATTTATTAGTATTAATTTATTATTTCCTGGTATTTGCACTTCACTTAACCAATACAAAACACTGAATCCATACTTTGTCCTAAGAAAATCACTTTTTTTCCCATATAAGAGATAAATGCATCTGCTGATGGTTTTCAGTTATTTGCTGAATTAACTTTCCACTGTTTTGGTGGTATTGAGGATTTAAAATTTATACAAATATAAAACTTAATTTCTACCTGCAAAGCCAGATTCTCTCTGTCAATGTCTTTAGAATGTCAGTCTGAATGTCTCTTTAGCCCAGCACCTCTTCTGAGTAAATGACTTGTGGATACATACGGAAAGAACAAGAAACTAGGCAAACATAATATTATTCTGCCTTCATACATGTATTCAGTCCTGTCTTTAATTAGATGCCTTCTTGAAACTTTTGATCTTGCAGAAGAATGAGGAAAAGTTTTAGGGTAGTAGGGCGTCAGTGAGGTCCAGTGCTAACGAAGAGAGAATTCTAGCACAAGGATTTTCTGATCATGAATTCTTGCTTGGAACTGCCATTTTGCTACACTCATATCACAGTCCAATACTCATGATTTTGATGTAACAGAGTGATACAAAATGTACTGAAATCACAATACACATGTGAGTTACAATGTCAACACAGCTGCAGCTATGAGATTAGACCAGGTTGCTCAAGTCTTTATCCTGTTGGATCTTAAAAACCTCCAAGGATGGAAACCACGTGGTCTCTATGAGAAGTGTGTCCCACTGCTTGACTATTCTCACAGTTAAAAGTTTTCTCCTTATATCCAGTATAAATATTCAGTTTATGACTTTCATTCAATTTATGTCTGTTTTCTCTTTTCCTCCCACTGTGCACCACTGTGAAGATCCCACCTTGATATTCTTGATGAAGAATCTGAAATCAAGTTGATTAACGTTTTCCTTGCCAAGAGTGGTGGGAGATGGCCAGGAAAAACCGGTTTCAGTATTCTAAATATAGCCTGATGAGGAGGAAATAGCAGGGAACAATTGCTTCCTTTGATCTACTGGCCATGCTCCTGCTCATATAGCTTAGGTTCCTGTTGACTGTCTAAGCTGCACACTAAGAGCACACTGCTGATGCACATTGAGCTTACTGTCCACTGGGGGCCCAGGGATCTTTTCAGCAGAACTGCTCACCAGCTAGTAATTCCCTAGTCAGCTTCCAAGGAGTTCTTCCTTCCCAGGTGCACACAAAAGTGTATAATATTTATTTCACTGGGCTATATAGCATCAGACATTTTATTTTATTTTATTTTATTTTATTTTATTTTATTTTATTTTATTTTATTTTATTTTATTTTATTTTATTTTATTTTATTTTATTTTTGTTTGTTTGTTTGTTTTGTTTTATTTTATTTGTTATTTTATTTTATTTATTTTATTTAGGAAGCCTAACAACTGTGGTGTTTAAAACAACAGAGAACATGAAAGAAATATTAACAGAATGGATATTGTTCCTTATTTGAAGATCAGTTGTTTCTAAGCACCTGGAATGTCTAACATATAATTAGCTGTGCTTTCTTGGGCTAAACATAGAACTGTAAGTGGCACTGTAGTGATAGTTTTGAGATTGTCATGTGATGTTTCTTTATTTGGAGTATTACCTTAATGAAACACATAGCAAAAGTTATGTATTTATGAAAGATATTAAGCATACTTTAAAAATCAGAAAAATTAGAATATACTGTTTAACTTTTTATTATTGGTACTGTTTATTATTTATTTATTATAAACTGCTTACAGGCCAGAAAAGCATCTCAGCATTTTTTAGTATTTTGTATTAAATTATTAATATATCTTCTTTCAAGAAGCAATAGATTTCAAAAATACTGTACTTTGTGGAATTACAGATTTTCTTAATAGGCAGAAAGATGAAAGATTGAAGTACTTTCATCTCAATTTGTGACTAGAATGGAAACAAAATAATTGTATCAAGGCAGAAGACTTTGATAATTCTTTCTTTGTTGTTATTTAGGAGGGGATGGTCCTCTTTTCGTGCTTTTCTGTGCTTGTGCTAGATGAACAGTGCTTTGCCAGATTCTTGATAGCTATCTGGGCTTTGGTTTTTCAATTTTAAGGTCAGCGCATTAACACATTTGCATTATAAAAAGAAAGAAAACTTGTTGGGAATCCCAATATATATTTCATCTGGTTTAAAGCCTTAATCCTGGATTCTGAATGCTGTGTGGTTTTAAGAGTATTAGTACAGATTTATACAAAATGGCTGGATACTGCATGTGTAAGCACTTTTCACCAACATCAGAAAGTTAAATAAATAAAAAAAAAAAGTAGATCAGTGTTAACAGAATCTAACTGCTGGAGACTTGGGAAGACCTGTTTAGCATCTGAAACAACCACATTGCTTTTTTGCTATTGTTCCAGAGATAACTTTCAATCAAGTATCTATTAAAATATTCTTTTAATAAACAGAATAAAGAAAGAGTCTGTCTCAAAATCTGTTGTGAACGTCTTTTTTTTTCATTTTATTTTATTTTTTTTTCTTCTCTTTTTTTCCCTTGACTTTCTGTAGCAGTTGAGGCACCTGAACACCAGCCACTCTCTTTTGTCCTTAGAACCTACTTCTGCTACATGCCTGTTCCAGGGCAGATGGGAATATTTGGCACAGCAACTGGCCAAAATTCAGATACTCTATTTTGTGTAATAAACCCTACATAATGATATTTCTATATTTGGTTTTGAACCAAATCATGCAGAAAACAATTTTACTAAATTTTCCATGAACAGAAATTCTGAAGGAAAAAAAAATAATTAAAAAAAATATAAAAATTTCCCAATAGCTTCCACCAAGTAAAATAAATGCACTGGGACCTGCAGCTTCTAAACAAAAATCACATTCCTGAGGGGATCAAGTGGCTAGGGAACAACTTCGCTTAAAAGTCAGGACATCTTAGAATGTTAGGCCAAAGGACGATCTGCCCAGTGGGGCTCCCTATAATCCCATACCATTGATCTCCAGCAGCTGCTGGAGTGGAATTAACATTCTCTTCAGGTTGACTGCTGCTACTAGCCATGTAAAATTGTCACAACTGTCCATTTCAACATTTTCATGCCAAGAAACCTTGAAAAGCTAAGATCCTGGACTTGATATAGAGCTCTCAAGGTTGCTAGGCTCTTCCTTTCTATTTAAAGTAGACTTCAGCAATTGAGATCAGCATCTGAAAACTTTGCTACAACAAACTACCATGGATAATGAGTTTCACTCACATGGAAAACAAACAAATCATACCTATGATAGTTTTACTCAGGTGGGCAACTAAGCTCCACCGCAACCGCTGTTTCACTCTTCCTCCTCAAAGGGAAAGGGGGCGAAAATACAATGAAGAGGGATCAAGGGTTGAAATAAGGACAGGGAGATCTCTCAACACTTATTGGCATGTGCAAAACAGACTCAACATAGGGAGATGTATGTAATTTATTGCCTATTACTAATAAGCTAGAGAAGTGAGAAACTAAAAGCACACTCAAAACACCTTACCCCCTCCACCCATCCTCTTCTGTGTCCTCCCACCAAGCAGCAAAGGGGAACAGGAATGGGGGCTACAGTAAGCCCCTAGCGCTTCATCTCTGTTGCTCCTTCACGGTCATTCTCTGCCCTTGCTCCAGCATGGGGTCACTCCCACGGGATGCTGTCCTTTCCGAATTGATCCTGTGTGAGCTTCCCACAGGCAGCAGTTCTTCAGGAGCTTCTCCAACATGGGTCTGTACCACTGGGTCCATCTGTCAGAAGCAAACTGCTCCAGCACAGGTCCCCCACAAGCAGCAGCTCCCCCCCGACCCCCTGCTCCTGTGTGGGCTGCAGCTCCGGCTCCATGGGCTGGAGCTCCGGCCCGGGGCCTGCTCCTGCGAGGGCTCTCCATGGGCCACAGTCTCCTCCTGGCCACATCCACCCACTCCACCGGGGGCTCCTCCATGGGCTGCAGCATGGATATCTGCTTCGCTTTGGGACCATTGGGCTGCAGGGGGACAGCCTGCTCCACCAGGGGCTTCTCCACAGGCTGCAGGGGAACTTTTGCTCCAGTGCCAGGAGCACCTCCTGCCATCCTTTTTCTCTGACCTTGGACTGCATGGCTGTTTCTCTCATTTTCTCACACCTCTCTCTCCTAGCTGCTGTTGTGCAGCATTTTTTTTTTTTCTTCTTTCTTAAATCTGTACTCACAGAGGTGCAAACAATGTCACCAATGTCACTCTCTGGCTTGGCTTTGGCCAGTGGCTGATTGCTTTTGAAGCTGGCTGGAGCTGGCTTTGATCTAACATGGAGCAGCTTCAGGACTCTTCTCACAGAGGCCAACCCTGCAGCCCCTCTCTAACAAAACCTTGCCATTAGAAACCTGAACCTCCCCTGCCACAGCTTCTTGTCATTCCCTTGAGTCCTCTCTGTGTTCACCAGAGAAGAGATCAGCACGTCTTCCTCCACTCCTCCTCGTAAGGAAGCTGTAGGACACCATGAGGTCTCTCCTTAGTCTTCTCTATACTGAACAAACCAAGTGATTTCAGTTGCTCCTCAAATATCTTCACCTCCAGACCTTTCATCATCTTTGTTGTCCTCCTCTGGATGTTCTCTAATAATTTTATGTCCTCATATTGTGATACCCAAAACTGCTCACAGTACTATGAGGTGAGCACTGAGTAGAGTGGGGCAATCCCTTCCCTTCACCGTCTCCCCCAGTTTGTACTGGGATTGTACTGGACAGGATTGTCCTGTCCCAGGTACAGAATCTAGAATTTGCTCTTGTAAACTTCATACAGTTTCTGATTGCCCTCAGTCTGAAAAGATCTCTCTGCAAGGGCTCTCTATCCGCATGGCAGTCAACAGCTTCTCCTAATTTGGTGTCATCTGCAAACTTCCTTAATATGCATTTGAGTCTTCCGTCCAGATCATTTATAAAAATCTTGAACAGAACTGTCCCTAAAATGGAGCCCAGGGGAACCCCATTAGTGTCTGGCTATCAGCCTGACATAACCCCACTTACTATATCCCTTTAAGCCCAATCCATCATCTAATTGTTTACCCTTCACAGTTTCTATTTGTCTAGCTCTACGCTGGCATACAGCTAGCATGTATCCAGATGAATATTAAAGAATATTCAAGAATATATAAGAATATCAAGAAAATTTATTCATTTTTTCATTCTTTGTTTAGCTTATGAAGCAGGCTAAAATTTAACAGAGGTGTGATCACACAATAAAAACACATCCAGGTGTTTTCACCAGTTGTTCTCCTTAGTACAAAACCTTGTTACCAGAAAGACAATGTAATTTTCAAACCTGAACTTTGATAACATGAAAAGGCTTTCATAGTTTCCTTAGGAACAAACTGTTAAGATCACTGTTATATTAGTTATATATGCTACAGTTTCTGAAGCAAGAACTATGTGATCTTTTTATTTTTATTTTTTTTATCTGTGAACTGCATCATGTATACTCATGTATATTTATAGTAACCTATTTTCCTATATGTTTACCTCTTTAAAACATATGTTTAATTAATATTTTCATTATCAGGTCCCAGATAATTTGTATCAGGAGTTCAGCTTTATTTTATGCATGGTGAAAAGATCAACATATAGATCATAAACAGTGATGTTATTCAGTCTGAAGAAATATCGGATTTTAACTTCATTGTAGAGAAGAAGCTTAATATTTCCTGTCATCTATTCTAAATATTTCATTCTATTGTTCTTCTGAAAGGTCAAGTCTGGAATGTCACATCTGCAAGGACACCCGTGACCTCTCCTGGCATACAAGGTCTTGCAAGATAGAAGCAGGAAGATGGAAGAATGCTTCCATGAGTATCCAAAATAGAATATTAAGAACTTATCCCAACAGCTGAGTTCCCTAAGGCATCAGTGTTAGGTACACATATACACAGAATTTTTAGCATTTAAGCATACCAGAAAATATTTCAAATCAGTCTCCAATTACTCTTTCAGCTTCTTTCCTTTGTTCCTTTTTTTTTTTTTTTTTTTTTTTTTTTTTTTTTATCGTTTGGATTGAACTATTTGGAGTTGGTAACAAGGTTTTTATTTTTTGGTTTGGTTTGTTTTCTTCTGTTTCTTTAATTATTCATATCTTAACTTTTTAGAATTCCTCAGGAACAAACAAACAAACAAAAAAGATGAAAAGATGATTTATCTGAATATTGGTAGCTCTGGGAACTTTCTATGATGAAATAAACCGTATCTATTTTATACATATCTCATCTTTACAATCCCCTTGTTTGTGAACACTAATTGCATTCATTAGTACTGAAACTTTTGGAAAAAAAAAGGAATTTTTTTAGGGAATTCTGATATTTAGCTATTTCAATATTTTTTCTTGAATATGTTTCAAAACAAGTACCCAACAAAATAGGAAAACTCTTCACCAGATGGAAAAATAAATAATTAAATAAATAAATAAATAAATAAAAGTTAATGGGAGCTTGGAAGCAACAGCCTATTCTTTTTTCATACAATCACAGAATGTTCTCAGTTGGAAGGGACCTACAAGGACAATCAAGTCCAAACCCTGGCTCTACAAAGGACCACACAAAAATCAGACCATGTGTCTGAGTATTGGAGAGCATTGTCCCAATGTTTCTTGAAGTCCTGTGACACTGCCCTGGGGAGCCAGAGACCAAACATCCTCTTGGTGAACAACCTTTTCCTAACTCCTAGCCTGACCCTCCCCTGTCCCAGCTCCATGCCGTTCCCTCAGGTCCTGTCATTGTCCCCAGAGAGCGGAGCTCAGCTCTGCTGAGCTCTCCATTCCTCTCGTGAGGAAGCTGCAGGCCTCCATGAGGCCTCCTCTCAACCCGCTCTGCTCTGCTCTGGGCTGAACAAACCAAGGGCTGAACAGCCACCCCTTATATATTTTGATGTTTACAAATGTTTGTTTTACTTTAAGTCTCTCAACTCCACCTTTTCCCTGCAAGTCCTGTTGCTGGTCAGACTGCATGTCTTTGCACGTATCATGGCCATTCAGTTCTCTGCAATGAGATTAAAACCCCAGCTCTCTTCAGACTGATTAAATCTTGCAACATCTGTGAGGAAAGGGAGGTAGGTATAAGCATTCTGTTTTTCTTGACACACATAGGAGGCACAGGCTAACAAAATGTAAAATACTCAAGCAGTTGCTAAATGTTAATTCCTATTCATGTTAAAATAAATAAATAAAATAAAATAAAATAAAATAAAATAAAATAAAATAAAATAAAATAAAATAAAATAAAATAAAATAAAATAAAATAAAATAAAATAAAATAAAATAAAATAAAATAAAATAAAATTAAATTCTGTGATTCGGTGATTCTGTGCTTTGCTGTTTGGAGTTCTAGGGGATTTTATTAAGACAAATGATCAAACCACTGTGAAGAGGCAGAGAAAAACATGAGTCTTCAGATTTCTGAGGCCAAAGTGAATCCCTCTGCATACATTTAAAAAGATGCAAGATGACAGTGAGATAAGCTGTATTTAGAGGGCCGTATATTTTCTGTTAAAGAGTGGAGTTTCTCAACACCTCAGGAAAAATGTGTTCACAATCACTTAGGCTGCAAATTAAGAAGGCCAGAATGATGTTTCAGGCAAAACTAAAAATCAGTTATGAAAGACCACATGGAAAGAGAATTTTAAATGTTTTTTCCCCTTCATGCTACTGCGAATAATGAACCTAAACCTGTGTTAATTCCAGCAGTCACAAAACACACTCAGCGTCTGTTTCATAAAAGCCTTATGTCAAAGAAAAAATGATGCTTTTCATGGCATGCCCTTCTTTGAAAAGGTGAAAATACCAGCTAAAAGTCACCAGCATTTTGCCAGAGAGCTCTGCAAGTTTCATATTGTGTGTGCTCCAACTTCCTTGCATGCTATGACTTGCTTTTTGCTGCATTCTTTTTACACTCCAAACTTGCCTGGGAGAACATAATTTTAGAATATTTTTGTTATTCTTGATTTCCAAAATGACAATGTAACTTCTGTAATTTTACCCGTTCTAAGAAATTAGTACTTGAAGATAACACAAAAAAGACTCATAGATTTCTTGCAAGCTTAAACATATTTTGAACTTCATTAAAAATCACTGTGGCAGGACTTCATGTTTTTCAGTCTATGATGAACTTCTTAAGGTTTTTTTTTGTTTGTTTGTTTGTTTTTTTACTAACAAAACCCAAACCATTTGACCCCATTAAACTTACAGAAATTATGTTGAATAAATGTTTATTATTTCTCTTACCCTTAATTGCCTGTGCTTATTCACTGAAACATAGTTAATGTTATTCTTTGGAATAATGAGAGACATTGGACTCTTGTTACATGCCTTTATATCTTGGTAATGAAAACCTTGGTTCCTTTATGAGATCCACGCTCCTGATGTCATTGGAATATGTAGGAGACAATTGTTGCTGTCTACAAAAATTGAAAGTGCACATATTTTAGTAGCATTCTCTCTTGTTAAAGAAGAGAGAATTATTGTAGTGACACACCTTCATGCATATAGCACAGCTGAGATTATATGATGTGATGTAAGGCTTTGTTTCTGCCTTTATGTGCACTTCAACCAGAAGCAGCTGGAGCAATAACTTTGTCACATTAAATCCCTACAGAAGGAAAGTTCACTCTTGTTTAGCTGTCTTAAATTTCAGCTTAGAAGTAAAACTTTTGCTATAAACTACTTTTTTTTTTTTTTTTTTTTTTCCTCAGCATGATACTGACGCAATTCAAATAATATGTATCACATTTTTCTTTGAGATTACATGCTTTTAAATTTTCTTCACACATAGATCTATGTCCAGAATGAGGCTAAAAAACTGTGCTTTTTGATGTATATGGTCATTCATTGCACCAACAAAATGAAACATGTAGAGTTGATTTAAATAACATTATTATAGTTTTCATTTAACTCTGGACATAAAAAAGAGATCCATTATCTGTATCTCTGTCACAGAAAAATAGTCTCCCACAGAGTATATATGTCTTGCTTGAATGTTTGCTAAGCTTCTGTTTCAAGATATTTTTCCACATAAGTGATTGTTGTATTTACCAAAGGGATGTGGAATAAATGAGGAAGGAGGTGGTATGTGGGTATTTGTGCAAACTGAAGTTCCTTACACTCATAGGAAAAACAAGACCTTCCTTTAAAGCAATGGGGGTCAAATGTTTTCTTAATAAGGGTCACTATTAAAGGGAGAAGCTGCTACATGGGCAGTTTCTTTCCATTCAGGATTACAAGGTCCACTTCTTTTCCTGTTTACTTTGATTAAACAGACCCTTGATAAATGCACCTATGATATGATAAATAAATACTGCAAGAGACTGTCCTTATTTTTAGTTGTGTTTTTTTTTTTTTTTTCTAAAATAAAATAAATTAAAAAAATGAGATCAGACAGTGAGAATCATGCACTAGCCAGCTATTCAACTATTCAAGAGCCCTCAGCAAATGGATTGCTTATAATCTTAGAAAACATAATTTGTTTATTGACTTTTCGTAGTGCCACACAATATTTCAGCTGAAGATTTACTGCTATTTGGAATTAAGAAAACCATAGCATGAAACTTGAAAACTGTCTTTTCCAAATAATCTTAAATAAAAATTCTTAGTGGACACAATTGCACTAGCAAATAATTCAGTTCCCCTCATCACTTTCAGATCTTGCTGCATTATTAACTGCATTAAGTATTTGTTCAAACTTCTGCTTGAAGAGAAACAAATATAGTTCCCTCTGAAACACAACCAGTTGTTTTGGTAATAGCTTCTTTTGCAGATAGCTTCCAAATAAATAAATAAATAAATAAATAGATAATGAAGGAATAAGACAGCAGTAGGCTTGGTATTCTGGGCTCTAAACAGTTCTGTGACACTTTCTGAACTTGCTCTTGACCCTCAAGTATCTGAACATACCCTAATGCCAAGGCGCGCAACACATTTCAGGCTCTAAGAATGTAGTTCTGATACGCCACAATAAAGACTTCATGTCACATTTTCAACAAACAAAAACAATCAAATCACAGATCAACAATTGTGTCTTTTATTCAAATGACCACCACATGGTACTAAGTTTAGTCCGTATGCAGTATGTTTGCTCTAGGCTAACCCTGAAGAACCACCCTACAAAATTTAATCTGGAGAACAAACGTAAATTGACAGTAAAATCACATTTAGCAGCACGTATTTCTAGGGGTGTGTAGGTAATGGTGAAGTAGTAGAGAGAGTCCTCTTAGGATGAAAATTCAGTCCATTGCTCTGTCAATGATACTTATGTAAAAATATTTATTAGCAAGTTTTGTAGATGACAGGCTTTGGTGCAATAATAAATGAAGACAAGGAGAGGTTATTTCTGTGCAACTGGAATAATCTGGGTGAATATCCAAAGTGGGAACCATTCACTAAGACTGACTGTAGTCTAGTGTGGTGAATCCCCCCCTCTGAGATTAATTAGTCTCCTACTCTGAACCGTTCTCTGGAGGATACCATCATACAATCTTCTTCTACTGACTACAGGGGACCCTAGGGAAATTAGCCTTTATAGACTAAAATTAGCCTTTGGAAATAAATTCCCTTTCCCTGATCTGACAAATATATACATATCTCCAATGTGAATAATGCATATGCTTTTAGAACTTCTTGCAAAATATTGCTTGGGAAAGAAGGACTCTTGACTTCCATAGCACAAAGAATATACCTGATTTGGAATCTGTGAGAAGCACAGCTACTCTCTGGTCTAAGACATAATGGTAAGCCCTCTAAAAAGGAAAATCAACAGAATGTATAAGAGACAAGAAAAAAATGTATTACAAGAAAATGCTGATCATCGATCATCCCTTAGTACATGTACTTGGAAGAAGTCTAGATTTGCATGTATTACTGTTGCTTCCATTTTTCCTAACTATCAGATAAGGATAACTTGCTGTCTAACTCTACATAGTCACAACCTGTATGAACTCTGTCACTATAAAACCTCTTTGTCAGAGAACCTGTCCTCTTAATGGGCAAGCATTCTTAATGCACAAGCCCACGTGAGGGCTGCACCAGAGCTGATTGCCTCGGCAAGTGTCTACAAAATGGCGGCGACGCCTGATTTAAACATCCCGCCACTGAAGCTACTGGCCCTGCCCCCCACGTCTCGTCAGAGGGCCCACGAGAGCTGCCGGGCCCTGGCAGCTCCCTTGTTATTGTATGATTCTGTGCAAAGACACAAAAATTCCTTGTGATTTTGTTGCTTATAAAATAATAATAATAATAAAAACCTGCAAGTATCCTCACTGTGTTTTAAGATTAAATGACTAACTATATTTTGAATAGTAAAACTGAGACATACTTTATTCTAAAATAGAGATGACATACAGACGAATTTATTAAGAGGGAGGAGTAGTTTGTACTTACTTTGTATTCCACATCATAACCCAAAGGTGACATATGGATGGTTCCTCTGTGATCTGCAGGCGTCTGTTTCTTCAGAAACTGTCCTCTGCAGATTACACAGTCATTTCTGAAATATTCATAGAAAGAACAGATTTCATTTACTGAGCTTTCTGAACATAAGTAATAAGGCAAATTTATATTATTTAAACATAATTCCCAAAATAGAAGATCATGTCTGCAGATGGATACCAATACCATTCCAGAGAAAAACTGCCTGTGAGAGCCAATAGGTATGGTCTGGCTTTATAATCATCTTGCTTAGATTCTAAATTATCTCAACAGATTTTCTTTGATGAACAGCAAGCTGTAAAGTGAAGTATAATTTAGGCATCTAAGCTTTGACTTTTAAAAATGTTGTTCATAGATACTTGAATAAAACTTTCTGATATGACATCAGTAGGTAAGTCTTGATTGAAAGTTTGAAATGTCTAATGTTTGTCAAACATGTTAATAATTGCCTTTCCCTCTATAGATTTTCTCATATTAAATCAAGATATATAATTTAGATACTTGGTGTGGAAGTTGCAGATTTGAGCAATTTTAGAGCAATACCTATATTGCTCTAGTTGGTGTTAAATTGATCTAATTATGCAGCCCTTGATTTCACCAGCTATAAAAATGCAGAGGAAGATGACAGCATCATTGCTGATGTCCACTTTAGAACTGGAGGTTTCATGCAGTTATCAACAAGGTCAGAAGGGGTTACAGGAAATACCCTATACGGAACCTCGTGTTTTTCTCCTGTATGTCTTTTTCTTCTTATAATTCTGACTTGGGTAAACTGTTGTTATGCTTGAAAATCAGATATACTTACAGACATCTCAGTTAAGACTTTCCTTTCTAACATGTTTTCCTTCCATGTACCTAATAAAAAGCAGGACAAGAACTGTGCAGCATATGTACTACTGGTTTGATAATGTTAGAATGGAGATAGCAAGATCAGAAGATGGAAAGAACTATATGAAAAGACAAATAAATGTAATTTAAGACTCATATTTGTGATTTCTTTTTGTTGTTATATATTCCCATGGAGACTCTTCCCTGTCTTAGAGCCTAATAATGTAAAGTTAAGTTCTTCTCTGTAATAAGAACAGTTTAATGGTGTTTATGAGCCCACACATTAAGACATCTTTTTTTTTTTTTTTTTTTTTTACTCAGGTAGGCTTTGTGTCATTTAAAAAAAATAAAATAAAAAAGTGGATGTTGAAGATGAAAAACAAAATCTGTGAATCAGAAAAGCAAAATCCAACATCATCTTCAGTGGATAAATCAGGTTCATTTTACTTGTGATCAGTACAGTGACTTAATGTACAATTCAAAAAAAAAAAACAACAAAAAAAAAAAAACATCCAACACAAATCACCTCTGTACAATTGTGCCTGCGATTTCATAAAACAAGTCAGAGACACAGCATGAGGTTAAACATATCTATATATTAGTAAATTATACACATAATTAAACACAGATTTGACTTCAATTATTCTTATTTTGTAAGACATATAATACTCAAAAGTGATAATCAAATGTAGGGAAAACAGAAAAAAAAAAAAAAAATCATATGCAGGTTTTCTTATTTCAAGACCTTAACCTTCAAAAACAACCATTTGGAAAATTTTGATTTAGGCTGTGTCATTCAGTCTTTTTGTAACCTTGTCTATTTAAGGAGACTCATGGTCATAAAATAATATAATCTAAAGGAAACATTTCAGGAACAGTCTTCAATAAATCATGATGTTTGCTCTCTATAGCCTTCCTATGCTTCAAATGTTTATATAGTCTTCTCATTTTACTATTACTTTTTAAGAGGATTCTGGGAATGTCAAGGCAGAAGAAATATTTCTTTGACTTTTATGAGCTGATTGACTCACCTTAAATAACAATAATAATTATTTTAAATTTTAAGTAAATGCAGAAATAGAAAATGAACAAAATGAGTGCATTGAGAATGTAAAGTATTTTGGAGAATACTGAGCCACTATTAACCAAACCTCAGCTTGCTTTCTAGTCACATATCTTAGTGCATTTCTACTTTGCAGTGTGTTTTATTTTCAGTGTTTTTATGCAGAAATACATGGATGTTTTAAACCAGAAACTCCTATATTACACAGAATCACACAGAATCACAGAATTTTCTAGGTTGGAAGAGACCTCAAGATCATCGAGTCCAACCTCTGACCTAACACTACCAGTCCCCACTAAACCATTTCCCTATTACTTCATACGTAGAGAAAGAGATTATCTTTTTTTTTTTTTTTTAAATTTCTTTCTTTCTTTCTTTCTTTCTTTCTTTCTTTCTTTCTTTCTTTATTTGTTTCTTTCTTTTTTTATTTCTTTTTCTTTCTTTCTTTCTTTCTTTCTTTCTTTCTTTCTTTCTTTCTTTCTTTCTTTCTTTCTTTCTTTCTTTCTTTCTTTCTTTCTTTCTTTCTTTCTTTCTTTTTACTCATTTTGACTGTATAAGTGAACCTAGCATCTGTCCATTCTAGGTCAAATTCCTGAAAAGGTGGCTCAAAAATTTCAATTGTGTGATTTCAAAAATTCAAAAGTGCAATGTTGTGCTTTTTTCTACACATGTACTAGCTTATTTTTGAAAAGTATGATTTAGTGTTTATGCAGAAGTAACATCTGCACCATTTAGTAAGACAAAGATGATGCTTGGACTCTAAATTCCAGTATTTGGCACAGTAGCAAACAAGTTGACAACATGCAGAAGGAGTATGCACAGAACATTGGTACAAGCTTTCCATGCTGTACCATACTTTACTCTTTCTGCAAAAAGTTCCAGAGAATGCTGCCTCTTCCACAAAGATTGCTGACACAGCAAAAAACATCTGGGTTTTTCTGTAAATACAGAACTCAGACAATTAACTCATGTACAACACACACGTCATCATATTCATTTGCCATTTTCATGGTGGCTTGTCCTTTCTACATTTTATTATTCATTTATGATAGCTATTATATGCCTTTCAGAGTCTATCTGGCTCTCCTGAGGAATATTTATGACTATTATAGGGCTCTTATGAGAAGACCTAACGATAGTTATTGCGGAAACTCTGTGAAATGCTACATTAGTGCAGAGATATGCTGGTAGTAAAATACCTGAACTTGTTTCAAAGTATCCCTTGATGGATATTAAAATACAGGATTTTTCTGGTGAGTTTCTGTATCTCCTCTAACCCCATCACCTCACAGAAAAGAGTATTTCTGATTGGAAGTTTTATATTCAATGATTGCAGCTGGTGCCTGAAAGCAAGAGACTTTGGAAAAGCTTCCACTGAGGAAAAAAAAAAAAAAAAAATTCAAGGTATTTTCTCCAGTAGTAGCATAGCAGAAATAATGATAGGTGAAGATAGATGTGCTAAGGATGCAACTTCTGACACTCAGGTACTCCTTTATTATCCTTAACCCTTCTACCTCCTTCTATTTTAAAGGAGGAAGGGTGATGACTTGATGTGAATCTGAATATTGCAGTACTGCACCACCTTCTCTGAAGGAGATACTCTGGAAAGAAGATAAAGAAATTGGGTGGGTGGTGGTGGGAGGTGAGTTCATAGGTTTTGCTGGCATTTATCAATGACTAATTTCATCCTTGCATCCATAACCACGAATAAAATTGCTGAATAATATTTTGCTGATCCACAGCCATTAAAATCCTTTCTATGCTTCCCCTATTTTGGCCTCTTTATGTAAAGAACAAGTAGACATTTCAATTTAGAACCAGATTTTCTAGCACACAAGTGGTTGTTATAGGAGCAAGTATTCCATGCTGCAGGAAAATCTGGGAAACATCTTGGGTGGAAGGTGAAAGGAGAGAATTTATCAGTCCAGAAAATTAAAGAAAAAAAATAAAAATTAAAAAAAAATAATAATAATGAAAGAAATATGAAAGCAAAGGCTTGATATGGGTACAAGATAAAGATAAAACAATTTGGTGCAAAATTTGATTTACATTATATGGACTATAAATGTCTGTGATGGGTTCATGTCCTATGAATGCAAGAAATAGATTGCATTATACCCAGAGAAGTTGTGGATGCCCCACCCTGGGGATTGTTGAAGACCAGGTTGGATGAGGCTTTGAGCAACCTGGTCTAGTGGAAGATGTCCTTGCTCATCTCGGGGTGTGGGGGGGAGTTGGAATTAGATGATCTTTAAGGTCCCAGTTTATATGATTATCACCTTATACAATTATCACAGCTGCTTAATACAATTGTTCCAATTGTACAGGTTGCACGGTATCCTTATTAACTTTTTGGAACAGAGTCTTAGTGTTTCAAACTTAGTTTTTTTCTCACTCTAAAAAAAATTTGTTGAAAAAGTCACTCAAATGTTGCTGAAAAATTTTTTATATTTATATTGTCTGGGCTATATAAGCAGTTTAAAAGAAAACTTTTATAAGAAAATAGCAGTTAAAAGAAAGCCAATGTCTTGGAATGCAATGTACTGCATTTGGACCACTCCAGCATTTATCTTGTGTAGAAAATCTTGTGGCTATTTGAGGGAAACTACAGAAAGAGATTTGCAGTGACTAATCTGATAACAGGGAAGATGATCTCCACAGGTATCTTCCTTAATTAAAGGAGAGGAGCAGATTCCACAAAGAATATGTTTCAGAACAAGGGGCTCTTAATCATCACTGAAGGTGTCTTCCTCCACTGAAGATGCCTAAGAAGATTCTTCTTCACAGGTAAGTCAGTCTTTTTGACTAACCTTTCAAAGGCTTGTCATACTTCATTACAAGATGATCCTTTTAAAATATTTCCTGTCATGGAGTGTGTATCAGTGTTTAGGGCTCTAGATTTCTCTTTCTTTTTTCTTTGTGGCATATTTTTCCCTTCTGCCTCACAGTTACAGGCCAACACTTTTATACAAATTATTAGAAAAAATGTTCTTTTTAGACCAGGATGAGTGTCACACCACAGGAATAAAATATTATCCCCACTTTTGTGTACCCTTGACCATAAGCTGACTGGAACAGGAATTATTTTTTTCTTCTGATCCACATGCAAAACCCAGCATACATATTTAGACAACATCAAAGAAAAAAACAATCAAGCAAAACCAACCAACCAATCAAACAATAAAACCCAAACACAAAGTGACTTAGTAAGTAAACTAATTGAAGTCAATAATGTCAGTTTACTCTAGCTGAGGATCTGGCCCTGAATATTTATTAAGTGTGGGATTAAGTGTAAATAAATCATATTGCACTGTTGGAGTGTATGGTAATTGGGTTATTTTGTTTTCTGAATTCCCTGGCTTTTGCTCTTCTGGTTTACTTTAATTAACAAACAGCATGAAGCTTCTCAAACCTGTCCTTGATGTTCATTCAGCAAGAGGGAGAGCAAATGCCAAACTTTAACCTATAATTCATCACAAATAGTGAGATACCTTATAGGAGGTAGCAGAAAATATATTCACTCACATTTAAATTAAGTGTTTCAAATAATGATTTAATCGAAAATTAATAAGCCAGTTATTGCAGGTTAATTAAATGCCACTTGATGATTAAAAACATATTATTTATTCAGATTAACAACTATTAGGCAGTAGTGTAGCCCCACACCCTGCTGTGACTTATGGCTTTATTATTGCTTTAAAAGACTGTCAGCGCTCTGTTGTTGTTGTTGTTGTTGTTTTTCCCTTTGGTTTTTGTTTGTTGTTTTGTTTTGTTTGTGTTATGTTCCTTTTTAAAAAATGT
This sequence comes from Aythya fuligula, assembly GCF_009819795.1. Taxonomy (NCBI): domain Eukaryota; kingdom Metazoa; phylum Chordata; class Aves; order Anseriformes; family Anatidae; genus Aythya; species Aythya fuligula. The sequence goes on along the minus strand of NC_045559.1, from coordinate 172,390,069 downwards.
TATGAGAAAGTAACCCAAAATTCATAGCATATGACTGCTTTCCCCTAACAGAGACTATTTATGTACTTTTGGGAGCAGTGTTTCTAAAAGTTCAGCTATAACAATGGTAAGGAAAACACCACTGAAACATTTCAAGTACTGTACATGTCCATACACATATAAAATAATGGGAACATTTGCAAAGAGTGTATAAAAAATAGCATAAATGAAAGTAGTCAAATATTGAGTCTGTAAGCTTCCAAAGAATTTCTCTGAATTGCCCTGTGGGCCAAACCCAATTAATATTCAGAAGAGCTGTACACCTATATATGACACCTACATTTCAACGTAATGTGTGAATACTACCTTGTGGTAGTCAGGAGTGGATGCTGGAAAAATTAGCAGCACCAATTTTTTTTTTTTTTTTTTTTTTGTCCTCTACATTACAATCTTTCTTTATCCATATTTTCTTTTATGAAAGTCTTTTTAACAGCCCTTTAATTCTTATGTTTTGCTATGCTGATACGTTATTTAGAATTCCTTGTACACGAAGGATTACCATAATAGAGCAAACTTTTCATCCATACTAATGCACAGTATGAGCACCATCTTTTCCTGTCTTAAATCCAAAACTACATTAAATCAAAGCAACTGTTCAAATCAGTTTTGCATGCACGGTAGGACAGCAGGGTTTTCCCACCTTCAGTTTGTACAAAAAACTGCAGCCTGGCAAGTAGCCTATTACAATTATATCAGTCTGGAAATATTGCACAGCTTTCATGATGTGAGGGAAGTGGCAGAGTTGTGTATGCATATACTGTTTTTTTGCTACTTTTGATTAAATGATTTACATTTTCCTCAATGAACTGTCACTGCACTAGAAGACTTTACTGTACAAACCAGGGGCACTGAGTTTCCTTCTGCAATTTCACAACACCTCTGAGTGCAGTAATGACATCTCTTTTTGCCTGTAGTAAAAGTTTTCCTTCCATATTTTCTTAGAAATCACTTATTAGAAATTCCAGCAACAATTAATTTCAACAACAATTTCAACAACAAAAAATGCTTTCTGGAGACCAATATGATATTAGAAATTTAGAACTTGGAAAAAATAACTTTATCACCTTTACAATGTTATAGGATGTTATAAACTTTTGTATTTTAAGGGTAGCTTAACCTAGATCCAGAATTTCCATGCATCAGCCCTGTGACATGCATCAGTGAGCTTGAAAAATACTGGGCCGCCTCTCCCTGACTACAAACTTTGCTGTCTTAATACAGAATTCACTATACCCTCTTCTGACACGGAACCCACTTGCTTAGGCCAGCTTTGTTTAAAAGATAAGAAAGAGAGGAACCAATAAAAAGATGATTTTTTTACTGTGTTTTACATCAAAGACTTTCTATCAAACCAAGACAGACAAAAATATTCTATGAGCTAGTTTACAACTATTGTAGAAAGTCAACTGTCCAAAGCATAAAACACAGTTTATTTTCAGTACTGTATATTGCATTGCCAATGCCATTCTATAAAATAAACTTATAAATTTCTAAAAACAAAGGCAGTAGAAATAGCATCACATTGACTGGAAAACACTTTATTCCAGCATACACAGCTGTTACAGCTTCTGAGAGGGCAAGAACACAGAGAACCAGGTCTCCTTCCAATCTTCTTCTCTAAAGTTAAGGATGGTTTAATGACCACCATTCTTCTGGATCCATAAGGTTTATAAACAGTCCTCTAACACTACAGTAGTTGAGTTAAATGTTATTTTACAGAAACAAAATCTTCCCAATCTATCTAAGGCTTTAAGAGAAAGATAAACATGCAAGTGAAAGGGTCTTGAGAAAAGAATCAGTTACACAAGCTTATATTCCTTCAAATTCACTGACTCTTAGGCTTGAAGAGAAGACAGTTAATACCTTTGTTTTCACAGAAGCTGAGTGTATAAGTGCTTTCTCTAGCAGTCAAGAAGGTCAGGCTTTCCTAAAGGCAATAAGTAACAGAAAAAGTGTGAGCTACCATGCTGAACAAGAGGGAGGACCTTTTCTTGATGAAAAAGTCAGCAATAAGAGAGGAGAATCGAATGTCATTTATTTTACTTTTCCTTCAGATGGCTCCAGCAGGCAGCTTCAGCAACTTCTCTGATCTCTGCAGTACTCATTAAAATGATATAAGACTGTGTGAGGATACAAATGGTATTTTTCAATAGGTGTCAGGATCTTCATATTGTTTGGGTTAAGCATCTGAAGATATTTAGTAGTAAAGGTATTTAAACATTTAAGGATTTCCATTTGTATATAGAAATATCTGGATAGTATATAGAGTCATTTTGTGTAACTCCATGTGCCATATATCTGTTGAGGATGTAACTGGTCAATGGTTCTATGTCCAAGTGACAAGCCATTGACAAGCAGTGTCCCTCAGGGGTCTGTTTTGGGACCAGTTCTTTCCAATATCTTCATCAATTACATAGATGATGAGACTGAGTGCATGCTCAGCAAGTTTGCAGATGACAGCAAACAAAACTTGGGGGTTCTGATAGATGAAAAGCTTGACAAGAGTCTTGTTGACAATGTGCACTTGCAGCCCAGAAGGCCAGCTGCATCCTGGGCTGCGTCAAAAAAGGTGTGACCAGCAGGTCAAGGGAGATAATTGTCCTCCTCTACTCTGCCCTCATGAGGCCCTACCTGGAGTGCTGCGTCCAGGTTTGAAGCCCCCAGAACAAGAAAGATGTTGACCTGTTAGAGGGAGTCCAGAGGAGGACTACAAAGGTGATCAAGAGGGCTGGAACACCTCTCGTATGAAGAAAAGCTAATAGAGCTGGAGATATTCAGCATGGAGAAAAGAAGGCTCCAGGGAGACCTCACTGTGACCTTTCTCAACTTAAAGGGATCTTATAAAATAGATGGAGAGGGTCTCTTCACTTGGGTAGATAATGATAGGACAAGGGCAAATGGTTTTAAACTCAATGAGGATAGATTGAGACTAGATATTACTTAGAAAATTTTAACTGTAAGGGCAGTGAGGCACTAGAACAGGTTGCCAAGAGAAGTTGTGGGTGTGCCATCCCTGGAGTTGTTCAAGGCCAGACTAGATGGGGCCTTGGCCAACACGATTTTGTGGGTGGTATCCCTGCCTATGGCAGGGGGGTTGGAGTTGGATGATCTTTAAAGTTCCTTTCAACCTGAGCCATTCTCTGATTCTATGATATGACTCTTAGAAAGACACACTGCAAATTATAAATTGCAATCATGTTTCTAGCAGCTTGGTATACCTCAGAGCATCCTCTGCAAACCTCAGCTTGTCCTAAACCTACCTCAGCAGACATTAAAATGATGGAGAAATTAGTACACAGATCACTTATAAAATGCATTGTGTCAATTTTATTAAAATTTCAGTGGATAAGGATGGTAGTGGTAGTGGTGGAAGTAGAGGATATAATTTTTCAAATAACAGAATAGATTATCATACATTTATTTTGTACCACTTTGGATTCATACCATTAATGATTCAAATCAATACTGTTTCAAAGATATGAGATGGTATAAAGATAAAAATAGCTTTCAAACTTAAAGAAGCACATATTAAAATACACTGAGACATCCATACCTTTTAGTGCTATTTAATTCCGACAAAATAATTGAACTTTGCAGATATTATTCTCTTTTTCTGCCTTTCTCTTAGTAGAAAGGAAAATAATTAATCAATGACACTTCTATTTCAATCATTCCTATTTTCTTGTTTTCATGTACTTAAAAGAGATTATAGTATATTAGTTTCCAATACTTAAGCAAAATACTGAAATACAGAGGAAACAACTCATGGTTTTAGAATTAGTATTTGTTAGTAGTATGACTGTGTTAGTGACAGCTGATAAACAAAGAAGAAACTTTACAGACATCTGCAATTTCAAAAGTACCCTATTACAGTTGTCCTTTTGCTCTTTTTTGAATTTTTTTCTACAACTTTCTCTCAAATTTTCTTAAATCATGCTACAACATAGCAAACCAACATGATTTATTTGTTTTTTAGGAGTCCTGTAATTCTTTTGAATTGATACTGTTTTAAAAATAATGAAATGAAAAGAAAGGGGAAACAGAGAACTCTATGAGATACAGAGCTAAAGAATTCTGGTTTCTAATAGATATGTGACTCTTAGTTATTAATGAACTTCCTTGGGGTGTTTTGTGACCATACTAGATACTATAAGTAGTGAAGCATCAGCTCTTCCTTCAGTTCAGCCAGCTTGCTGCTTCACCCTTTCTTCCTTCAGTGTTCCATTTCACATTGAAAGAAACAACTTGCACCATGCTACATAATAGGAAGAGGGCTGCATCAGCACATCTGATGGGGAAGACAAGTCTCACAATATGGAAAAAAAAAACAAACACAGAGTCATGGTAAAATGCTGCAACCTTTTGCTTATTTGTGTTCCTTCCCAACATGGAACCACTTAAAAAACACCTGTCTTCCTTCTGACATCCCATCCTCTCCAGTAAGAAGTATATCATAGGTGATAAATTCCTATGCCATGTTAGACAAGTGAAGGAGTCTGGAATTGGAATCCGTGCTGCAGGGCTGCAGATGTGTGAAATGTAGCCTTCTCTGTTTTGCTAAGTGAGCTTGGAGACTTCATTATGCTGTAGCTGCACCTGAAATACTCAGGTTAGTGAACCAGAGAGATCAGAGGCAAATGGTCAAGAGCTGAGCATTGCATCTCATCTCATCACAGAAATGATGTAAAGGACAAAATATTCAAAAATACAATGAGGTTAATATACAGGGTATAAACAGGTATAGGGATCTGCAGGAGTCAGGAATGTCAGTGAATCTCTAACCTCAGGGTCAGAAGGAAGTCATGATCCTGGAGGTAGGTCTGGTTTGCTTTCTTAGAAGAGAGAAACACAGAAACAGTGTGGGGATGTAGACAAGGAGGTATGAGAAACATTTAGCTTCAATTTGGGGAAAATGTAAAGGGTGGATAATGGCTTTAGTCTACATGGAAATGTTGTGTGCAGGAGGGACGGAACTACCATTAAAATGTATAGTTGCCTTTCATTTCTCTGTAACCCTCATCCTTCAGAGACTTTTTGCAGAGACTGCTGAAACTATGAAAGAAGTTAAAAAAATCCCAAGAGGCAAATTTGTGAGTGCTTCAGTCACAGTCTTCCCTTCTTATAGCAGCCTATTTTTGTAAAACTTTAGGACAAATCAAGATATTTGTGAAATGCAATTGAAATTCATCAATAGGCTGAAGCATTGGCGTGGCTGGACTTGGAATGCAGGCATTCCCAGAGCCACATGCTGTGATCTCATGCCTTGTGTGCTAAGGAACCAAGATAAAAGGGAAAGAATGAACTCCTGTAGGACATATTAAGTGCCTTTTTCTTTCTCTCTCTCTCTCTCTCTTTTTTTTTTTTTTTTCTTTTTCTATGTACAACAGTAAGAAACGCTATGAGACAACTACAAAAAATAATTTTTAAAATCTGAAAAAAAAAGCCATTTCAATTTGCAATTAAAAAAAAAAAACAACAGTTTTTCTCTCTCAAATGTCTTCCTCAAAAGAAGTTATTGAAAAATATTTATAGGAAGACACATTCTTCAGGGATTCTTCAGGGAGAATTTCACCATTCAAGACATTTCTGTCAGCTCTAGTGAAAGTGTTTTTAAATTGACATAATTTTGTGTAATCATTTTTATTTTTTTTAGATTTTTGTTTAGTTATTTTTGTTAGGCTATTTGAGTAGCATTTTTTTAAATTGATTAATTAGGGAGGCTTAGAGTTTCCACTATGAATACTAGAGCTGCATATCAGTGTTAAATTTATATATATAATATAAATAAATATATATATAATATATATAAAACCTTATATGTATATAGGGTTTTAAAATTGTTCCTGTCCTCCTATAATCATTAAGCCAGATTGATATATAGATAGATCCAACAGACATATCTCTCTAGAGTACAGCTCACAGGGAGGCTGCACAACCAAACACAAACACCTAAAGGAGGTGTCAATTCAAAAAAAAAAAAAAAAAAAAAAAAAAAAAAAAAAAATGATACCAAAATAAACAAATACTATTATCAGCAAAATACATTGATCCAAAGGAACTGATATGTTGCATACATAGGCAAGAATGTATTTTTGTGTGTGTATATGGAAAATATTGTGACCAGTCTGATGTTTTCCACTACAAATCCTCTCTTGATTCACTTCTGCCTTTTTCCTACTGACACGTGTTTGTTCTTGAGCTTAATTGAATCTCACGTCTGCAGCCTTGGCTGCTGTTTTGTTCCTTTAGACTTTTTTTTTATTATTCTGGCTCTAATTTTCTCTTTGCATACATTTTCGCACAGCTCTCTGCACTTTCTCCCTCCCTGAGGTTCACCTTTATCTCTCTAAATCTCCTGTTTCCTCTACTTCAGTAGCACATTGTGGTGACCCCCTCTCACCCTAACAGCACTTGACCATACTCATCTTCCTTGCAGTAACATTTCCACCACAGAAGAGCAGTTACAATAACACCAAACTATTATTGTATATTTCAATGAACTCTCATTTCATGAAGAAAAGAAGTCAGTGTACCAAAAATATTATGCTTCAATGCTTTCTAGATGAAGCATTTTAATCTTTTAAAGCATTCTTTAAAGATTCCCTTTGATTTCATTTCAGACTTACAAGCTCAAAATAAATTAAAATAATTCTAAATGAAATATTTTAAGATAACAATAATGTTCAATTTATTACTTTTTAGCATGCTTCTTAGATAGCAACAAGTAATAGTTATAGTATAAAAGCAAAAGTTTACTTCATAGTTTTTCATCCAATGGACAGAAACCTGAACACTCCTGTGATGGATTTATGAGGAGAAGAAAGGACAAAAAAGGGGTTAACTTAACTGTTTAGCTGCTGTTCCAGCAGTCTGTTTTCCATTCTTTTTGTGTGGCCCAGAAAAGCATGACTTGCTAGCACAGCTCCTGCCATACTTTTGGTGACTTCAGCTGCCAGATTCCAGACTGAATTTGATAGGTTACTTGTGCTGCTGTACTATGAACATCAATAGCTCCAGAGTTATGACAATGTCTAGGAAAGTAATAAAAAACAGTCAAACAAATAAAAACCAAAACACCTGTCTGCTGGAAGGTTACTTGATCCAGCAGTGCCTTTAACCTACATAGGAAAAGGGATAAGGAGTAGAAAACAAGGATGCTCCCCTGACAGTCAGTCACTGGAAGAATATAATTTGCTTCCCTCTATTGTATAGTATTTAGATCTTCATGTCAAAACTAAGGCTGTATTTTCCAGATTCTTTTGATTTAAGGTCTAATTTATGTTTTGTTTTGTTTTGTTTTTCCATATATATATGGCCAAATTTGTTGTTCAGTTTCACAGTATCTGTTAGTCATCACAAAATCCTTTGCTTTGGCCTTGACAATTGCCCTGGGTACATCTTTCCTTACTTGTACCCAAAATGCTATTTCAAAGATCACTTTTGTGGCCTGTTCCTTTGACCATGAAATCTTTAATGGACTTTCCCTTATCAAATATAAATTGTTTTAAAAGTTAAACTTCATCTTCAAGGTTTTATACAAATTATTTTCATCCCAGATTTTTAGGTACCTTGAAATTTCTCCCATGTTACTCCCATACTTGGAAGATTTTCTTTTTAACATCTATAAAACTTTATTTTCCCCCTTGAAGTTTTTCCTTCTAGTTCTTCTTGTTCATGATCCTCTTGGTGAATTTGACAATAGACAGACAAGTCTGAACATTGTTCCAGTATGATTAACACTGTAAGGGTGTGCCTGTATTTCACTTTTACCTGTTTCATTTTAGCGTCCCTTTGTCTTAGATTTTGGTTTTAAGCTTCCAGGGAAACAATCTATCTATTCCATCTGAACAGTATCTAGGAACAAAAACTCCTGACAAGGGCTCCCAGTTTGACCTATGATGCAAAATAAAACTAAGAATGATAGCAAAACAACAGCTTCAAGTCAGAATGAATGAATCTGAGCAAGAGAGAGAATATACAAGGTATCTACTCCTATTACATTTTTTTTTTTTTTTTAAATAGTATCTCATGTAACCTATGACATATGTGACATATTGTGTTGGACTAAAGACATCTTTCTGGGCTCCATAATATAAATATAAAAAGGATGTTAAGAAACTTGAAAAGACCCAGAGGAGGGCAACAACGCTGCTAAAAGGCTGGAAGCCATGTCCTACAAGGGGAGGCTGAGAACATTTGGATGGTCTAGTCTGGAGAAAAGAAGGATAAGAGGTGACCTCATTGTTCTCTGCAACCTCCTGAGGATGGGAGGTGAAGAAAGAGTTGTTGGTCTCTTATTGGTAACCAATGACAGGACAAGCAGGAACTGAACAAATGTGCACCAGAGGAGGTTCAGACTGGACATTAGGAAAGAGTTCTTTACTGTGAAGATAGCCAAACACTGGAACAGGCTTCCTTGAGAGGTGGTTGATGCCCCTGCCTGTCAGTTTTCAAGAGGCATTTGGATAATGCCCTCATTAATATGCTTAAACTTTTGGTTAGCCCTGAAGAGGTCAGGCAGTTGGACTAGATGGTCTTTGTAGGTCCCTTCCAACTGGATTGTCTGGGGGATGAGAGGTTGAAGAACAACACTGCAGAAACGTATCTGGGGGTTCCAGCTGGCAGCTAGCTGAACATAAGTCAACAATATGCCCTGGCAGCCAAAAAGGCCAACCATAATCTGGGGTTCATCAAACAGAGCATAGCTAGACAGTTCAGAGAAGTGGTTGTGCTGCTCTACTTTGTTCTGGTGTGGCCTCACTTGGAGTACTGTGTGCAGTTTTGAGCACCATGGTATACAAGAGGGACATAAACTATTAGAGACTGTCCAAACAAAGGCTACAAAGATGGTGAAGTATCTAGAAGGCAAGATGTATGAGGAAGATCTGAAGTTCTTTGTTTTTTTTTTTTTTTAAGCCCATGCAGAGGAGACTGAGGGGAGGCCTCATGGCAGCCTTTAGCTTCCTCAAGAGGGGAACGGAGAGGCAGGCACTGAGCTCTGCTCTCTGCGGACAGCGACAGGACCAGAGGAAAAGGCATTAAGCTGTGACAAGGGACATTTAGGCTGAATGTTAGGAAAAGTTTCTTCACTGAGAGGGTGGTTGTGTGCTGGAACAGGCTCCCCAGGTCACGGCACCGAGCCCAAAGTAGTTCAAAAAGCATTTGGACAAGGCTCTCAGACGTATGGTTTAATTTTTGTTCTGTGTGGAGGTAGGAATTGGACTGCATGATCCTTGTAGGTTCCTTCCAACTCAGGATATTCTATTCTATTCTATTCTATTCTATTCTATTCTATTCTATTCTGTTCTGTTCTGTTCTGTTCTGTTCTGTTCTGTTCTGTTCTCAAACATCTGTAAAACATCTTTGACCTAAAGCACTGTTGATCTCTTCTTTCTATGCAATGATGAAGTTTTCATCACACCCAACCACTCTATCACTGTGGCTCAAATAACTGACCAGCTGTCTTACTCCAAACAACCTTGATGTATTTCTTTGTCTTCTGTTAGATTCTCAGAATCTTTTCCTCAAATTCTTCTTGAAGGAACAGGGTATAAGACATTGTAAGGGCTCCATATAAGTACAGCTGAAACATCATAAAATGCTACCCAATTGGCATTGGGTATTGGTAGCTCCTATCAATGGCAGAGGGAGACAATACCCCTAAGCAATAAAGGAGCAGAAATAGAGAATCCCTTTATTTATACATACCTGATAAATATTAATAAGGAAAAACAGTTGCAAAAAGACCTTGTTACTGTATATCTATACCAGCCCACACTAACAGGAAGACACTCCTTTGTATAGATGTCTGCCTGTTTTTTTCCCCTTCCTTTTAGTATTTATTAGGTCTTGATTGCAGAATCACAGAATCACAGAATGGCTGAGGTTAGAAGAGACCATTGAAGATCATTTAGTCCAGGCCACTGCCGAGCAGGATCACCTTGCACAGGATGAGCACCCAGGTGGGTTTTGAATATCTCCAGAGAAAGAGACTCCACAACTTCTCTGGGCAACCTGTTGCAGTGCTCTCTCACCCTCACAGTAAAGAAGTGCACCCTCATGTTCAGCAGGAACTTCCTGTGCTTCAGTTTGAGCCTGTTGCCTCTTGTCCTCTCACTGAGCACATCTGAAAAAAGACTGGCTCCATCTTCTTGATACCCTCCCATAAAATATTTATACACATTGATGAAGTCTCCCCCCTGTTCTTCTCTTTTCCGGGCTAAACAGGCCCAGTTTGATCAGCCTGTCGTTGCACAACAGGCGCTCCCATTCTCTAATCATCTTTGTAGCCCTCCATTCAACTCACTCCATCAGTTCTATGTCCCTCTTGTATGGAGGAGCCCAGAACTGGACACAATATTCAAGGTGTGGCCTCACCGGGGCTGAGTAGATGGGGAAGATCACTTCCCTTGACCTGCTGGCAACACTCTTCCAAATGCACCCAGGATATCGTTGGCTTTCTTGGTCACAAGAGCGTATTGCTGACTCATGCTCAGGCTGCTGTCAATCAGGGCACCCAGATCCCTTTCTGCAGAGCTGCACTCCAGAAGGACACCCCCCAGCCTGTACTGGTGCTTGGGCTTATTCCTCCCTAGGTACAGGACCCTACACTTGTCTTTGTTGAACTCCAAGAGTTTTCTCTCAGCCCAACCCTCCAATAATTTCCAGTCTCTGAATGGCAGCACAACCCTCTAGGGTATCACCACTTCTCTGAGCTTGTTTATAAGGATGTTATGTGAGACAATGTCAAAAGTGACTTTTTATAGGTGACACCCTTCTCAGGGGAACAGAGGGCCCTATTTGTTGGCCTGACCCTACCTGTAGGGAAGTCTGCTGCCTCCCTGGGGCCAGGGTCAGGGACACTGCCAGAAAGCTTCCCAACCTGGTTTGCCCCTCTGATTACTATCCTCTTTTGATAGTCCAGGCTGGCAGTGATAATACTGAAGAGAGAAGCCTGAAGGCTATCAAACAGGACTTTAGGGGACTGGGATGGTTAGTGGATGGAGCTGGAGTACAGGTGGTGTTTTCGTCTATCCCTACGGTGGCAGGGAGGGGTACTGAGAGGACACGGAAAGCCCACCTGATAAACACGTGGCTCAGAGGCTGGTGCCAACACAGAAATTTTGATTTTTTGACCATGGGGTGCTTTACTCGGCACCCAGCCTGATGGCTGCAGATGGGTCCCACCTATCTCTAAGGGGAAAATGGATCCTAGCCCAGGAGCTGACAGGGCTCATTGAGAGGGCTTTAAACTAGGTAAGAAGGGGGCCAGGGCTCAAATAAGGCTTATTAGAGCTGTGCCAGGGGGAATAATGGCTAGGCTGTGAGAGAAGGCAATGGCCCAACTGAAGTGCATCTACACTAATGCATGCAGCATGGGTAACAAGCAAGAGGAGCTGGAAGCCATCGTGTGGCAGGCAGGCTATGACTTGGTTGCCATCACGGAAACATGGTGGGACCACTCATGACTGGAGAGCAGCAATGTCTGGCTATAGGCTCTTCAGAAGGGACAGGCAGCACAGAAGGGGTGGTGGTGTGGCTCTCTATATCAGAGAGTGTTTTGATGTCATGGAACTTGAGGCTGGGAATGATAAGGTTGAGTCCCTATGGGTTAGGATCAGTGGGAAGGCCAACAAGGCAAGCATCCTGGTGGGGGTCTGTTATAGACCTCTGAACCAAGATGATGAGACGGATGAGGAACTCTACAGTCAGCTGGCAGAAGTTGCAAAATCATCGGTGCTTGTTCTTGTGGGGGACTTCAACTTCCCTGACATATCCTGGAAGCACAACACAGCGTAGAGAAAGCTGTGTAGGAGTTTTCTGGAGAGCGGGGAAGATTGCTTCCTGACACAGCTGGTTAGTGAGCCTACCAGGGGAGGTGCCCTGCTAAACCTTCTGTTCAAAAACAGAGAAGGACTGGTGGGAGATGTAGTGGTCTTGGACCCCACTTCCTTCTAGGGTCCTAACCCATGGGATTCTTCCAACTAGATCCCCGAAGAAGCCAAAATTTGCTCTCCTGAAGCCCAAGGTTGCAATCCTACTTTTTGCCCTGCTTCCTCCTTGCAAGATCCTGAATTCCACCATATCATGGTCACTGCAGCCAAGACTGTCCCCGACCCTCACTTCTCCAACTAGGCCTTCGATATTTGTTATTATAAAGTCCAGCATTGCACCTCACTTTGGTGACTTCTCCACCACCTGTGTCAAAAAGTTGTCATCAATATACTGCAGGAACCTCCTGGACTGTTTGTGCCTAGCTGTGTAGTCTTCCCAGCAGATATGAGGGTGCTTGAAATCCCCCATGAGAAGCAGGGCTTGTGACTGAGAGGCTATTTCCAGCTATCTGAAGAAAGCTTAATCTACCTCCTCTTCGTGATCAGGTGGTCTGTAGCAAACACCCATAACAGTATCAGCCATGGAAACCTGCCCTTACTCATAAACTCTCAACTCACTTTTCAACTACTCCTAGACAGAGCTCCACGCATTCCAGTTGCTCTGCCACATAAAGAGTAACTCCACCACCCCACCTTCCTGGCTGGTCTTTTCTAAAAAGCCTGTAGCCTTCCATGACAGCACTCCAGTCGTGTGAGTTATCCCACTATGTCTCTGTAACTGCAATGAGATCATAGCCTTGTGACCACACACAGATCTCTGGTTCTTCCGTTTGTTTCCAATACTATGTGCATTAGGATGTAAGCATTTCAGGGAGCTAAAATGTTTGCTTCTCGTGATGTGCGTGTTTGTAATAGAAACATGTCAGATGCCTTTCCTTCAATACAGCTCCTCACAGGGCAGACTGAAGGGCCTCACTAGCATGCAGTTCCTCAAAAATTGGCGTGCAGTCCCATAGCTTATCATTGGTGGGCCTGGTTTTGTCCCTTTCCCCTTTAAAATATAGTTTAAAGCCTTCTCAATCAGCCTTACTAACTTCTGGGCAAAAATCCTTTTCGCCCTCTGAGAAAGGTGCTCCCCATAAGGATCCAGTAAGCATGGTGTCACATAAACCTTCTCATGATCAAGAAACCCAAAACTGTGTCGGTGGCACCAGCCTTGGAGACATGTATTGATCAGATGGATCTGTCTGTTCATTTCAGTATTGGTACCCTCTACTGGACGGATGGAGGAAAACACCTGTGCACCTGATCCTTCACCAATTGCCCCAAAGCCCAGCTCTTGGGCTACTCATTGCCATCTCATCACTGCCAACTTGAAACAAACAAACAAACAAACAAACAAACAAAAACAATAAAGGGTAATAATAAGAGGGACTTACCAGGTGAGTGAGTTTCTGAGCAACGTCTCTTACCCAACCCTCATTTCTTGCACAGTGGCTGTGGCTGTCAGTTTTGTGGTGTCACAGGCTTTTTTAGACCATCTTTTAGCTAAAGAAACTACTAGAGAATTGGTTTATTTTAATTTGTACCCATGCAGATCTGGCCTAATTTTACCTTGTTATGGTGATGGAGCGTCTTCACGTCTGCTAAAATTCAGCTTCCAAGAGTTCTGTATTAGAAACAGTTTAATGTTTTCCCCTTTATACTTCTTGTACACATAGATATAAGTCAGAATGCTATATTCTAATCAGTGGAGTCATTCAACAGCTCTAGTTAGTTTTCTATTTAACACTTAATTAAAAATAAAATAGTCTTTTCTATATCTATATGATGAAAAAATATTCTGGAAAAATAGTCACTAGGCAAGCTTATAGATAGATAGATGAGTCATCAGTTTAGATCTTCCTTTCCCCCCTCCATCTCCCCATCTCCTTCCTCAGAAAAGTAGGAAAAGTATTCATAGCATTCATTAGGTAAGGAGGCCATTTTTTTTTTTTTAAAGTACCTGTAATTACTGAATGTTGCCCAATATACTCACTTAATCTTTTCAATGTGTTAAGTGTCACTTTATCTACCCTAACAGATGGAAGCTGATTTTGCACTACTTGAATTTTGTAAATTGATGCTGCCAGGAACAGCTTTGCAAGTGCTATTGAACTTTCACTGGATAAGATAACTTAGATCTTTGTTAATTGCATAGAATAATTAAGATTCCCTGCAAGTGGAAACCTTGAACAGGTACATGATGCTTAGAAATACAAAAGGTGTTCAAGAATCATTATCATATCAATGCAGCATATTGATATTATTGTAAAACAGAAATATGACAGGTGACAGAGCAGTTATAAAACAATATGAGCTGTTTCAGCAAGATGCATATTGACTTCAGACTATAGCAAATAGACTTCTGTTACTTATATGACATTTTCTCTTAGTGCACACGTTCCATTCTGTGACCCACTTTTGCTGCTTAATTCAACAAACACAATACAGTATGTGAAAAAGAGCAATCTTTCGGTGAATGTCAGAAGCCCATTGCTTAGGTTGCCAGGGAAATTTCCCGTTTGGTGAGTACATGTTCTGAATGTTTCATTTAATGCTTGCATCCAATTGCTTGGTTCTAAGTGCTAGATACACTCCACATAAATCCAGCCTTAATTTACCTATATTTAACTTGCCTTACCCAACTGAAACTCACCTGTCCTAGACAGTCATGCAACTTTCTTAATTGCTTTGACAATCTGACATAATGTTGCATAGATTTATTATGTATCTTCTTCCCTAGATTTTTATTTTTATTTTTATTTTTTTTAACAATGCCCATACATCCACTGAGACCCACTGAAAATCAGGTTAAATATCCAAGACATCTAATTTCTTCCTCTGTCTTTAGAGTTGCCTGAAAAGTCACTGCATGGTCACGTCTAGTTTTCTTGGAGATGGTAGTTTGTGATGCTATTGCTTTTTATGTGAATCTTCAGTTGTTTATGGTATAAGGAGACAGAACTAGTGCTCCAGAAATACTTTCTGATGGATCTGAATAATCAATTCATGCTTAAACTCATAAATCAGAGCAGATGACTGCTCATAGTTCTCCCCTTTTACTTCTGTTTTCTTTCAGTTTTCACCTATGAAAAAGGATTAATATTATTTCATTTATCTCTTCATAGTTTACAAACTTTTGTGTGTACGAGCTTCTGTTACAGGTATTGTAATCACAAGACATAGAATTTAAAGTAGGGTGTGGTGGTTTTACCGTGCTGGGCAGCTAAACCCCACAACCGCTCTCTCACTCCCCCTCCTTTAGACAAGGAGGGGGAGAAGTAAAGCAAAGAACAACTCACGGGTTGAGATAAGGATAATTTAATTAAAGGGAAATAATTATAATAATTAAATAAAGACTACTATGAACTAAACAATTTAACTAAGGGGAAATAAAAGGGAAAGGGGAAAAAGGGAGGAAAACAAACAAACAAAATAAATGAAAGCTATATGGAAGTGCAGAGGAAAGAAATTACTCTCTACTTCCCACAAATGAGCGATGATTGACCACGTCCTTGAAGCAAGGCCTCAACGCACGCAGCCGGTGTTCAAGAGGAGGACCAACGTCTTCTCAACGAGAGCCCACCCCTCCCCCCTTCTTCCTGTTTCCACCTTTTATTGCTGAGTGTGACACCACATGGTATGGAATATCCCTTTGATTGGTTTAGGTCAGCTGCCCTAGTGATGTTTCTCTCCTCACTTTTTTGCCCACCCCCTAGGAGGGTTAGAGAAAGGCCCAATGCTGTGCCACTGCTGCTCAGCAGTAGACACAACACTGGTGTGATAACACTGCTGTTCCAGCTACAAGTACAGAGTACGGCACTGAATGGGCTGCTGCCGGGAAAGTTAACATTCCAGCCAGACCCAGTACATAGGGACATCATGTAAATATAAAATGATATTAATGTCACATTAATATTAAATTTTAAGTTGTACATTTGAAGGAAACTGCCATGTAACTTATGGAACTTAAATGAGAACAAAAGATAGATTACTCTGAAAAATGTATATAAACACATGCACATATTTAAGTCTTTTCCCCAGAAGTAGGCCATATAGTAGCTTGATTTTGATATGCTTGCGTGTCATAGGCTGCTTTGAAACTAAGTCAGAGAGACTCTGTATGTCCTGGTAAACTTAGCACAGGCTGATGTGTAATATATGCAATAAAGCAATGCAAAATACTCTGTTGTATATAGATCTCTTTGTCTTTGTCATAGGAGTTCATGCTGTAATCACAGAATTCTAAAGTTTACATTCAAAAGGGACAATATTCTCATTAAAACAGAAAGCCAAAATATTGTATTGGTGTATTGGAAGGACAATGATTTTTTTTTGTGTGTGTGTGTGTATGTTTAAAAGTAACATAAACATACATATAGAGAACTCTAAGAAAAATAGGCGGATATAAATTTACATTACAGGATTATAATCATAGGGAGATTTTAGACACCTTAAAATGTTAGAACACTCACACCTGGGATTCGGTCCGGATTTTTTTTTTTTTTCAACTTAAAAACAAAATTAAAATCTCCCTACAGTTCAGAAGTCTTAACATTTAAACTTTTAATTCTTCAGTAACCAAATAACTGGTAGACAATCAATTTAGTTCTTTAGTGGGAAACTAAATACCAAAACATAATGACACACCATATTGGATATATAATTCCAAATATAAGAAATGGAATAAGCAGCATGACTTGCAACTGAAAAGCAAAATGTATTTCTCCTATCCCATAGCAAAGAATTCTATTTAGACAGAAACATACTAAAAAACTGTTTCCTAAAGCAAGTATCATGAAAGCTTTCTTTGATGATTTCATCAAAAATTCTGAAATGCAAAGGTCAAATAATACAAGAGATTTCATAGTTTTTCACACATCCATCAGAAAACTTTAGTGCTGATGCAAGCTGATGAACTAAGTTTTAATGGTTTATGGTCAATCCATTTTGTACTGATTACAGTCCAAGAAGCTGCATCCTGCCCTATCAGTTATACATCTCAGAAGACTGCACTGTTTGTAGTGGAAGTGACATACTATCTAATGGATTAATATATGCAGGCAAAAAATCAAAAATAAAAATAAGGACAAACTCCAAATATTAAGAAGATATAAAATGAATTACAATCCTTGTTTAGTTTGTTTACATAAATGACAGAAAATGTTTTAAAAGATTTCTAGAAACTAGATCTACATTGAAAACAACGTTGTAGCTCCAAGAGAATTTTTCAAAATTTAGTATGCTTTTAGTTTTGATATGGTATACGTAATATCAATAATGAATAATACATCAGTGTGATCTAATTCTTCTCCCAGTAGTTCAATATCGAAATAATACATTTTTTTAAACCTTCTCTTCAGCATTTATACATGAAAATTCTGACAGTCTTCCTTTCAGAGTAGGCTACTTTACTCCTTTAGGAGTGACTTGGATAAAAGCTAGGCATTTTTTTATATTTTATCCAATCCACCTTCTATTCAAAGGAATAGAAAAGCAAGACAAGGATTAGTTCTCAGCAATGAAAATGTAACAAAGTAACGTGGAACCCTGAGGAACAGATAGGTTAGAATGTTTTTAAATGATTTAAGCTGTATCTTATGTGGGTTTCCATGCAAATGTCCCCAACTGGTATCTGTTTGACTTAGACTGATAACAATACACTTCAGTTATGTGTTCCCTGCAGTGCAGATAAGGCGATACCTTCTATTCAAATAAAAAGTAGATTTTGTTAGAACTGTAAATAATGGGGAAGCTTTGGACTCAAGAATCACTTTATTGTATGGAAACACAGAATAATAAACACAGACTTGGTTTTTACTTTCCTGACATAAGAAGAATTTTATGTTTTGACCATTGAGATTATTCCCTGAATCATAATTTCAAGACCAAGACATCTTCTAGTCTGTTCTTACTTTGTGCAGAACTGCAGTGGTGGTGAATATGGCCAATCAGATATGGAAAGAAAAGAAATCAGCACATTATAGGGTGCCTTGAGAAACCTCAACAATTTTATTTCCCCTAGAACAGAATGCTCTGGTCAGGTCTCAGGTAAACCCTGGCTAACTTTTAAATCTGTGGCTGTTGTGAAAACAGCTCTTAAAAACTGTCAAGTGCACATTTTTCAAATTTAAATGAGAAAACTCATTTTGTCTATCACTTGAATGGGCCCTGGATGTTCCTTGTTTGGAGAACTCATCAGTGAAGATAGCACATTATAAATATTTTTCTTTTTCTTTTATGTGATACCTTCTGTTATTTTGTATTTAAGTCAAACCAGAGGCAATTAATGTCACTTTCAAAGGTATTCATTAAATTTTACAGCTTGTTTAATATTAGTATATGACAACTGCTCACTGGTCAAGTCAACTTATTTCCACATAGGACCATTTGCAATAGTTTTAAATCTTGTTGCAGAGTCATTTCCCTCCAATATGAATCATAAAGTTCAGCTAATATATATTAGAAAATTAAGATCAAATAATTTATTTTAATTTATGACAGCTGAAGTTGAACTGAATAAGATTCACTTCCTTTTCCAGTTGCATTGATCTAACATGGTTGTTGCTCTGCTCAGGTGAAGTACTAATATAGCATTAAAGTCATCAGGTAGAGAATCATGCAGATTTACATTCTTTGTTTTCCTTCTTCACTTGTTATTTTTATGAATTCTGAAAGCTTAGTTCACCATTTTAACATAGTTTTCAGTTAAAAGTGCTCTTAAAAATGTTTGTGTGTATGTATGAAAAGCTTGTAAGTTCAGCTCCTAAAAGTTGCCTAATGCACATGGAACTTTAATAATAAATTACATCTTCTGAAGATAGGACATATTTTTGTTCTTAGCTGTCTGTGAATACACATACACAATTTTATGTCTGGTAAATGGTGTTTATTTACTGTATGTTTTCTTGAAACTAGAATGGGAACAAATACATTCTCATTCCTCTAAGAAATATATGCAGACTTCTTTCCATTCTTTCCTACAGCCTTAGTCAATACTTTAGTGCAAGAACACATCCTTGAACTCTGTCTTCCTTCCTATTGTTAAGTACCACTACATAAAATTATTTGTCTACATGTTAAAAATAGATTATCACACAATATAAACATGAATAAGACTGAAAATGAGAAGATTAAGGTTTCTAATTTAGCACAAATTTTTAATAAGGTAGAGATTTACTAATGATAGCATGTGCTATTGGAAAACAGTTCTTGTTCTGCATTGTTACTGAGTGCCATAAGTCAAAACACTTAAATATATGCTTAAATTCTATCATAATGAGACTGGAGAAAAACAACCCACAATATCTATCCATTGATAACATAAGATCGGATCCAGGTTTAGTATGGTCATCACACCTTCGCAGTTATAAAGTTACTGCCCTATCACATCTTTGCATACTGCCCAATGACATTTTGATGGGTTGGCTACAGCCCCAGAATCTTACCTTCACCTCAGCAAATCTGTCCTGAAGTGTCACCAAGAGATGTACATCAATATGTCCTGCTTTCCCTAATGACCAATCTTCTGGCCAGATCTTTACTCTGATTTTATTAAGCAATCATGGTTTGTTTTGTAAGCAGTATTGAACTTTGGCTGAAAGTGGTTCTTTCCTCTGTTAATTCCGTAGAAATTATTTATATCACTGCAATACTTGAGCAGGTGCTGTAGATGAAGTTAGCAAATAAAGTTCTTGAGTCATTAGTCAGCTAAATGCAGCATAACAATACAAGTAAATGTAGAAATATACCATGTAACTAACCAAGCATAAAATAATTTGGTTTGCATCTAGGAAACTATCCACCTGACAGAGTATTCTGGCAATACCTGCAGTGGACTATTGATGACTTATTTACACAGTGAGCAAGCTTCCCTGAGCCCACTAGGAAAAGCTGTAATGCTCATTGCTATTCCATCCCACAACAGGCAATGGATGAAAAACAGTCAATGATTATTAAAGTGGTGCACTTCAGACTACTACAACAAAAATTGTCTGAAAGCACAAAAATATGTATCTATGCATTCAAAAGCTTAAATAGTTGAGTACTCCTATACTTTAAAAATTCCAATCTGCATTCTACCCCTTAATTCTGGCACTCTGGAGACATAAAAAACCTGTACATGAAAGAGCAGGGGTAGATAAAAAAGAACAAAAATAAATTAAAAACAATAATAATTTTAAAAGAATGAGATACAAACTATCCAGACATATTTCAGAGGAAAGAAAAAAAAAAATCTAAAAAGTGAGATGATGAAGAGAGATAAGCATTCTAAATCACAAGACCAAATTTTTGTGCCAAGAAAAATGGATTTAATCTGGCAACATGATCATGATTTTCAGTTATTTCAGAAATAAAAATATACTAAATGAGTATGCCTGTACCATAGACTCTACTTTTTTTTTTCTCTCTCTCTTTAGTCTGCCAAAAAAAAAAAGAAAGAAAAAGAAAAAAAAAAAAAAAGTGAGTTATTTGGACACAAAAATAGACAGACTGGTATAGCCAGCATTTAGTACTCATGCACATTTCACAATTAAGATGCATATCTGGTTCCACTACTACCACATCTTTGAGTCAGACTCTTCATTCCTGTTTATTCATCAGCATCTGAACTGGGATGGTCAACAAAGGATTTTAAACTGTGGAAGTTGTGGAAACAATTTTACAATACTGGCATTCTACACATTCCCCTAACCCACAAACCATTACTGAAAATAACTTGCTGAAAAATCAAACAAGCCTTGACTTGACTTCATTTCACTGCTGGATACTTTCAAACTGTAAGTTTCCATCATGTAAAATGGTAAAATTTTCCGTACTAAGCAGGGTCAATGAAGTTATAGCAATGACATGACAAGAATTAACAATTAACTTAGTCGAAAAATTGTAGAGCAATATAAATCCACAGTGAAAATGCTGATTCATCTAAACAGAAATCTTAACCAACTGAGACGTATCCAGTAGAACTCTCTCTCGTTTCCTCACAGCTATTCTTCTCAGCTTTCAGGTGAAAAAGATTCTCTGTAGCTGCAAGGCAATGCCACAGTGTGGACTTTAGACAGATGCTTAAATCTTTTGCTATTCTGAAAAACCCAGAATGAGTCATTTCTATGTAGCAGAGGAGAAAAATCTCTAGAAAATTCCCCCTACACTCCAACATAGTCTGGGATAAAAATAGTAAAAGAGAAAAAAGTCATACAGATTTCATTTTGACATTTCCAAAATGGAATGCTTCAAATCAATAGTGTTAAAAATTTCAGCATTCTTAAAATAATATTTTTTAACTTTTTGTTTCAAAATGTCATTACAATGTTTAAAAAATGCACCAGATAAAGAGGGAAATAAATAAATAATTAAATAAAAGACAAAGCTTCTAAAAAAATGCAAAATAAAATCTGTTTGTTCCAGTTCAAACAAAACGTTCCCTTTTGACAAGCATGACTTTAGTGGTCATTTTGCCTCTGTGAAATTTTCACTAAATTCTCTTTCTTCACATGCATCTTTTCTTATTTTCACCTAATGATAATAAGAATAATAAATACTGTACTTGGTGAGTGTATTTGGGTGTATATGACAAGATTTGAGGCAGGTGGGGGCAGCACCGTGGAGCTCCTTTGTGAGGAGAGTCCGAGGCTGCCCCATGCCAGACACAACCGGTTCCAGCTGACTCCAAGGGCCCTACTGCTGGGCACAGCTTGGCCCAGCAGCCAAGCTGGTGGCACCTTGGGGACGATGTAGCTGCAGATAGTCTGCACCATGTGGAAAGGACCCCCGCCAGAACAGGGGAAAAGTGTGAAGAGGAAGGAGAGGCAGAGAGGAGCTGTTACAGTCTGACCACAGCCCTCATGCCCCATCCACCTGCACCGCTTGAGGTGTGGGCATAGACAGAGGAGGCTGCGAAGAAGGATGGCAGTTTAGCCAGGAAGAGCAGGGAACAACGGTATTTTTAAGTGTTTGTCACTACACAAATCTATTTTACTCAACAATAAATTAAATTATTTTTCCCCAAGCCAAACTTGTTTCTCTCATGACAGTAAGTGGTAAGAAATCTCCCTGTCTTTATCTTGAGCCACAAGCTTTCTAATCTCATTTGCTCCCCCAGTCCTGTTGAGGAGAGGGAATAAGTGAGCGTATTGGTGGACACTTTGCTGTTAGCCAAGACTAACTCACCACAGCAGGTTATTTAAAGGGTTCAGTACTCTTCAAAAAAAAAATAAAATATATATATATATATGAATATGCATATGCACAAACGTATGTATATATGTTTACAAACTGAAAGTAAAATTTACTAAAAGTTTAGCTTACAGTGATGTATTTAACCAACCTGAAGTTCAGATATTATGTAGTGTGCATTCCCAAAGTGTAAAGCAGAGTGGAGTGACTTTGCATGCTACAGTGTTCAGGCTTTTTGTTGCTCCTCTGGAACAGTCCTGTAAAATACAGTTATATTCTGTGTGTCTGTGCTCAGGACCAGTCTGTGTATAGTCCTGTGTGTAAATTCAATGAAGTTAGTCCAGAGAACTATTTATTTACTTACTTACTTACTTACTTACTTACTTACTTACTTACTTACTTTATTTATTTATTTATTTATTTATTTATTTATTTATTTATTTTTCCCTTTAGTACATGAAGCTGGCAGCCAGTTTAACAGGGATCCTTCCTTTTTATTATTTTATTTTTTTTTCTCCATAGAGAAAGTGTTAGAAGTGCTGGAGGATGAGGACAATGAAGAGGACTCAGTGCTCATTTGGCGTAGAATCAGCATCCCTGGCTCTAAGCAAGAGGGATAGAAAGGCAAACATATTCTTTGCCTTCCTTTCACATTCCTTTGATTATGGCCAGAAATTTTCATAATTATTTGATACATAAATAAATAGGTTATGCCCTCTAATGTGAAAATCCAAGGTCTGTGCTTGAAATGTCTCACATCTCTTCTTTGTGGGCTAGGTATGGTGTTTGCACACAGTAACAAAGTATAAATTATTCAGGGATAATGATACAAGAACTCAGGAAGGACTTTAAAAACTTGCTGTCTGCAAGGCACACCTGTGCTTCTTTACTTATTAATACGCATTTCTTTGTTTTTGGATTTAAATATAGAACATTGGAAAGGGCAGGTTGGGAGAGGATAGGTTTTGAAGATGCTACCAGTAAAAGTTACAAAAAAAGAAAGTGAGGAAATATTTTCAAAATAACCACAAAACCAAATCTTCAAACAAAGCAATGCAAACCCAAAATTGAAAGAGGAAATCTCTACAGTTATACTCTGGCATCTGCTAAACAGCTATATCCTTTTGGAGATATAAGCCTTCATCCTGCCTAAAGAACTGCAGAGTGTTGTAAGAGCAAAGTAAAATGTGTTGAACACAAGAGCCTGACTCTGCACTAATGAAACTGCCATGCTGCTGAATTACTCCTGCCTAGGAATACTCTTTTGGGTACAGTAAAAATTATAAATGAGAACAGCAGCAGAAGTGATACATATAAGGGGAACTGAGCTCTGCACCATATTTGACATGCTGAAGGTTGTGTATTATCATGGCTTTTTGAACACACTGAGTCTCTGCCTACAGCTCTGCTTACCCACTGCCCACGTGAAGAAGTGAGGAAGTAACCTGGGGACAGGTTAGCACAGGGTGCACAGAACAATACTCAGGGCATCACCTTGTCAACACACATCACACTGAAATGGCACAGACCAATACACCACTGCTTGTGATATGAAAGCAATTCCAGGAAAGGGTATAGTTACATAATGTATTTGGATCTCAATACAGCTGAACACTAGACAGCCACAAACAGTTTCCTCTGGTAATGACCCACAAATTTTTGTTTGCTAGAAACTTCCTCACCTTATTTAATCATATTTTTTCTATTAAAAAAGAGACCATATATAACACAGAAAACTCTAACTCATCTTCACATCAGAAATGAGAATATATATTCTAAAAATTTTAAATACTAATTTAAGTACTGTAGACTTCAGATTCAAAACCTGTTGCCTAACACTAGAAACATCTATTTTTACATTTAAAAGTTGCTTATGAACCTTAAGTGTCTACTTGAAACTGCCTACATCTAGAGAGTACTGGACATATAAGACCCCAGTATATATATCAGCTCTGACTGTGTAACAGCTAGATATTTTCTTCTCTTTTATCACTTGAGACTGAACTGACTTTTCAAACCATGCCTGTTGGGTCGAACCTCACAGAAACTACTGGTGGAAGATGTTGTACTCTCTTCTGCCTTTTCTAATTTTTACATCGTAGGTTACTGGTTAGAGCATTCACCTATGCCCCTGGAAGACCCAGTTTCAGTTTTCAGTCTACCGTAGGGAGCTGAACCTATATCACCAGAAACATCTGTTAACCAATAGGCTATTTGTTATTCAGACCAGGTCTTCTAATCTGTTTTTAAAAAATTCTGCTTATATAAAATTTTTGCAATATTTATGGAACAAGGATTTGAATTTTTTCACTCTCACTCTAGCTTACTAATTACCACCAGCCTATGACTAAACTTATCATTTCGTATTGAGGAAGCATTTTTGCTGTCTCAGCATGTCTTAATACATCAGCTTATGGTCTTTAATAGGCATCCATATAACAATAAATCTGATCATAAAACACCTAAGGTGGAATTTATTTCACCAAACTTATGCAGCTAAACTACCTTTATTATTAGACAGGAATAAGCACTTTTAGTGTAAGACTCTTAACTTTAAGTGGTCATCTGTATTTGATCAGAAAAATTTTGAACCTAAAAGAACCTTTCTCTCATGAACTGTAAAAAGTATCTGAAGTGATCACCTCAGCTGTGGGTGACATTTGCAGATGTCTAAAGTTCAGTGAGGTAAATTCCACAATTTTCAGTATCCATATGTGTGTTTTTTTGTTTGTTTGTTTGTTTGTTTGTTTCTGGATCTAACGTTAACACCTATATGGAAAGTTGGTTTTGTTTGTTTGTTTGTTTGTTTGTTTATGAATTATTTGAACAGCTACTTTATTATTATTATTATTATTATTATTTTGGATCAGATTTTTCTTTATCAAGTAGATAAAAATTCCTTCATGATTTTTATCTTACAGAAGAAAGAAGGATAGCTGTTGCTCCCTTCCTTATCAAGTTTTAAAGATTCATATGTTATTTGTGCCTGAAATGCAACTTTTCCCTCTGTGTTAGGTTTACAAACCCAAGTTTTGGTATCAGAGCAAGGCTGCAGGGGTGGCCTCTTCAAAGAGGCTGCCCCATGCAGGATACAGCCTCTTGCAGCCAGCCCAACTGCAGAGCACAGTTGTGCCCAGCTGCGAATGCCTTGCAGACACCATGGTCATATGAGAAGGATATGGAGGAGGTGCTCCAGGCACAGGAGAAGAAATTCCTCTGCAGCCTATGGAGGAGCCATACTGAAGGCAGGTGGATTTGCCCTAAAAAAAGCTGCAGCCCATGGAGAGGGGCAGGTTTTCTGGCAAGAACTGCAGTCCATGACCCCATACTGGACACAGGGAAAAGTTTGAGGAGGAAGGAGTAGCAGATAGGAAATGTTATGGACTGACATAAACCCCCATTTCCCATCCCTGAGTTGTAGGGAAGGAGGAAGAGGTGTTGAGAATGTTGAAGTTGTGTAAAGTTGATTCTGGGAGAAAGGTGTGAGCTGGTTGAAGGTGTTTTAGTTTTTATTTCTCACCATCCTACTCTGTTTTTGTTTGGCAATAAATTAAATATTTTTTCCCAAGTTTAGTCTTTTTGCTTGTGATGGTAATTGATAATTGATCTCCCTATCTCAACAATTGAGCCTTTTCATATTATTTTGTCCCCATTGCCCTGTTGAAGATGGAGAGTGAGTAGTTGGGTTGGCAGCCAATAGCCAGCCAAGATAAACCTACCACACCATAAAAATATGCAAGGAGAGGAAATATCTGTCTCTTTTATCCAAAGTAAGTTAATGAAATGTTCCTGTTTAAAAGATGGAGTACCAAGAGGTCCATGGATTTAGATAAATTTGAACATTGTCTTTTGAGCACCATTGTAGTCTACTTGCTGTTGGGACAGAGTTGTCTTTGCTGTAAATTGCTGTTAATCAATCTTCATTCATGGACCAAGACTGATATGAGGTTACAACAACCTGTGTGACTGAATACTTCTGGCAGCTTAACAGTTTCTAACCCTCTTATTACATTGCCAGAGAGGTGACAGTTCGACTGCGAGTAGTGTAGATTTACCAGAAAGATGTAGACCCATATCATCAGAGTACTTAGCCTAGAAATTTGCCTCACTTTTTTTTCAGAGGAACATTAATATTTTTCCATTAACTGCAATAGCACAATAGCACTTTATAGGCATAATTGGATTCTGTGATAGTAAGCAATCCTCCAAAAGTACATTGACATCTGTGGTGAATATTTATGAAGAATGATAATAAAAATAAAAGTAAAGTAGACACTAGAATTTGATACAATATTTTTCTTCTGAATGTGTTTTATGAGTTATTTTTCCCTTCATTTTGATTTCCAAATTATGCATATGTACATATGCATAATATAATATAATATAATATAATATAATATAATATAATATAATATATAATTATGCGTATATATATATATATATATATATATGCATAATTAAAAAGCAATTGTAACTGAATGTGGTTTCCCTTCTTTACCTTTCTTCTCTGCTTGCTTGAAAGCTGAACAAGGAGGAAAATCATACTTAAATGTGTTTATGTCTTCACAGAACTGAACTCCCAAAGAATTGATAAATTAGCTATTTACATGCAATTGATAGAACTGTATACTCAAGTAAAAAGCTTAATGACTTAACACAATTGTGAAAGAGGCCTGGCTCAGTGCCAAAATACTTAAAGCCAGATCTTTAGCTGGTGGAAATCAACAGTGCTATGTTGGGTTCAGTGAAGCAATGCCAATTTTCACCCGCTGAAGCTCCAGTTCTTTATATTTACCTAAAGGTTTACTATAATATGGTTCCTTTGTCATGCTCACTGGAATGTGCAGTCATGACTAATGTGGACACTGCTGCATAAAGGTTGTGCTGCACCATTCAATAAAACCTTTAAACGAAACACCTGCAGCCCATTACTAGTTAGCAATGCAGGTGGAAGTGCAGGTTCCCACAAGAAAGGCTTTTCCATACCTCAGCAAAATGGGTTCTAATACATGGGATTCTGTATAACATTGTTGAGCTATTGCTTTCACACTCACTGCATAGTCAGTGCTTTCCATAATTCAAATGTGCAAACTGCTTTGGGGGTACTTGGAGCAGATGAAGGGTGTGATGTAAAACCAAATTCTCTTTATTCAATTTGTGAAGATTTGAGTTATACTTGGCAGTATGGAAGAAAATATTTTTGTATGTCTTCAGACTAACTCCTGTGAGCAATTTTTGTGCTGTTTCAAAGTAATTTAGCTCTGAGGAGGGAACAGAAGCAATGATCATCTGTCCAAGATCAGAATTAATAGGGCCAGTATTGATCAGCCACAGCTCTTTACTCAGAGCTCTGGCCAGAGTCAAATGTAACATTTCTTCACATCTGCCTTTGATTTTTCTCTGGAGAATTTCAACTAAAGATGTGCCAGATAGTCATTTAATTCTATCCGTCACTAACTGGGGGGAAAAGGGAGGGAAGAATCCCAAATCAGTTAGATAACTGAAACAACTGTGGTCAAAAGGAAAACATCTGTAACATCTGTAACATCTTTTACATGTAAAAGTCAAAATGAAAAGCTCTGGTTCTCTGCACTCATTAAGTAACATATAACTTTTCTTTTGCACACTTTCTAAGGACAAAATTGAGGTGTAAAGTACAAATTCCAAACCCATTCATTTACCATTATTGTCATTAGAAGTGTTTCATAATTACAGCAATGTTACTAAACAAGGAATTAACCTATTCATTTTATGAATAAGCAGGAAGTAGTTATTACATGGTGATCTAGATATCCTGGAAATAATCTTACATGCAAAAATGAAATTAATAGCCACATAAAAGTGTATTCTGATTTCACAAGTCAATTTGAGTTTTGAGAATGGTTTCACTGGAGGCAATGGTGGGAAATATAAGATGCTGATGGAAGACCCTAATAACAGGGTATGTTTATGCTGAAACCATTCAAAAATCCTCTCCCTGTATCTAGCAGCTGGAAAGTTGGGAACTCCTTATTTGAGCCAGAATTCATCTAATGGATATATCTAAAAGTGCAAACAAAAATAGAGTAGACTGTACAGAAGTCTGTAGCTATCAGGTTTCAACTGAAGATGCAAATAACTGAAGGGAAAAAAAAAAAAAAAAAAAAAAGTGGCCTTATTTCAAATTTATTTGAAGTGTCATAGAAGAATTACAGCTCTCCAGGATGGTTTCATCCACAGTTATCAGTAGGCCAAGACAGGGATACCAGGGCTATTGACTTATCATGGTAAGAAGGCATTAGTAGAGTTTGTTTAGAGGAAAACTTCATAGCAGATTCCTGTTTGGTTAGCACAGTATTCAATGGTGTGAGAAGATAAGGGAAAATGGGCTCAGATTGCAACTGAAGCTGAAGAGCTTGGACATAAAATACAGGTGGGAGGATTCAAATTAAAAAAATAAGAGAGTTGTCACAGCTATTTCAATGGGCTAACACATCAGCACTGACTCAGCAGCGCTTGTGCAGTGAAATGGTTCAACAGCATATTCCCCAAGTCCAAATGTACACTGCCTATGGCAATTCTTCATGCTTCAGAGTTTAGGGAGTCTACCTACTGCTAGATATGTAAGTGTTTTTTTTTTTTTTTTTAAACCGGAAACTGCTAGCAGTTGAACAAAAATCCCACATGTATTCTTGAAAATCTGACTTTAGACATTCAGTGTGAACAATGCTGTCAGCCAGCAATGAGATATCAGTAAACATGGTAAGTTTCTGAATGACCTCACATTAGTAACTAGTTAAAGTGGTTGCAGTAAGAGAAAAATCCGAGAAAAACTAATTGAGATGAGTTAAGTTTGAGTTGAGATGAGTTAAGTTAAACAAACATACAAATGAAAAAGAAAAATCAAACAAATAAAACCCTCTGTTTTACAATTAGAAAAATAAAAAGTATTATTGAAGTACTATTGGTACAAGGATAAGTAAAAGCATTGATACATAAATGTGGTATTTTATATGAGGCATTGTTTAATTCTGTATGTTTCTAGCAAAATAAAGCAATTAAATTCTATTTACCTACTCTTACCCAGGATTGCACTACTTAAAAGACATTAAAATTTTGAGTTAGATATTGAGACAGTGCAATCCAAAAATTCAAAGGATGTTAGTACTTCTTCATTTTATTTAATTTCAGGTGTTCAGCTGAGATCAGAGTCCAGTTTCTCTGGAATTCTTCTCTAGTCAAAGGACGGACAAATCTAGAAAATATTTCCTCTAAAATAAGAATGGGAATATAAGTAACATAAAGGTAAAGGAGACTTCCAGCTTCCTTGCAGATGTGAATTTATGTTTGTCAAAGTAGGTAAAAGCTGACTGTTGTCCTTAAATGTGTAAGCAGTGCCTACATTAGATTTGAGATATTGGAAGAGGTAGATGGATGAGTATTTATGTGAATTGTAGCTCTCATGCAGATGCCCAAACATACACCAAAACTGTGTGCTGTATGGGGGCACTTGTGTGTTGGAGGGGGGGGTTGCTCTTTTGGAATTTTTTTGGTTATCAAAATCAAACAATTTGAGGCAGAAGTAGTTACTCTCTCTACTGCTTTATTCTGAGAAAGAGAGTGATTATAATATCTTTAGTTCCATTACGGTTTAGTTCAGATTGAGAATCTTAGCTGAATTCCAGATGTCTAGTGAAATATACCCAGGCCTACTAATAAAAGTCACCAAGGATACACAGAGATTTAATGCAGTGTTTGCAGATCTGCAAGTAATGACTGTCAGACTGAGATAGAGGAGTTACAGTACTTCATTAGCTTATTTGGAAGAGCTGTGATTTTAGACCAGACAATATCTAACTTGGATCTAGGCATCTAAACTGTAAACACTTCTCAGATATATCCCCCATCCCATTTTTTTTTTCCAGGTACAGTGAGATCTATTAAAGAAACAATAATAAAATAGTATTTACAATCAAATGAATATTTGTTATGTGCAAAAGCAAAACATTTATCTGAAAATCCCTTTGAAAGAACATAACTGTGTATATGAAGAATCTGACTGGTTCTGTATTTTATTGGTGCACTTACTATGGCATTAAGGAAGATCAGCTGAATTCTTTGCATGATAGCAGAAAGGAATAAAGGGAAAGTACTGCAATTTTGTGAATCATTGTGGCTTTCTTTCAGTAAGATTTACATATTTTGTTTCCTCTTCCTTGCAAAATTCTTTCTCTCTCTCTCTTTTCTTTTTGTTGTTGTTGTTGTTGTTGTTGTGGTTTAACCCAGCCAGCAGCTAAACA
Organism: Aythya fuligula; assembly: GCF_009819795.1. Classification (NCBI taxonomy): domain Eukaryota; kingdom Metazoa; phylum Chordata; class Aves; order Anseriformes; family Anatidae; genus Aythya; species Aythya fuligula. The sequence continues at coordinate 172,359,699 of NC_045559.1, read as the reverse complement.
CCACACAGCTGTTCACTCACCCTTCCCCTCCCTCTCTGGGATGGGGGAGAGAAATGGGAAAGTGAAGCCTGTGAGTTGAAATAAAGACAGTTTATTTAGATGGGAAAATAATAATAACAATAATAATAATAACAACGATGATGATAATAGTACTACTCATAATAATGTGTACAAAACAAGTGATGCACAATGCAATTGCTCACCACCCGTTGACCGATGCCCAGCCTAACCCCGAGCAGTCCAGCCCCAGTTCCCCGACTAGCCACCCTTATATATTATTCAGCATGACGTCAGATGGTGTGGAATACCCCTTTGGCTAGTTTGGGTCAGCTGTCCTGGGTCTGTCCCGTCCCGGCTCCTGCTGCACCCCCAGCCTGCCCATTGCTAGGACAGAGCAAGAAGCTCTGAGTATTTATGTGAATTGTACTCAGATGTCCTTGGCTTGGTGTAAGCACTGTTCTGCAACAATTAAAACATCGGTGTGTTATCAGCACTTTTCTCATCCTAAACCAAAGCATAGCATTCTACCAGCTACTAGGAAGAAAATTAACTCTGTCCTAACTGAAACCAAGACAGGTGTGTGTGGGGAGATACGTCATTTTACACTGTAATACTCATTTAATGAAGCCTTTGTGACTACAAAGGGTAATTTGTTGGAGTACACAAATACAGCACTGTGTAACTCAGCTGGGTCTTTATTACAGAACAAGCATTTGCCATGTGGGCCTTTACAGGCAGTAAGTAGAAAAGCCTATAGCAGGTTATTTTACATAGCTTTCCATTTTTATTTATAGTATTTTGTTTTTTAAAGGAAACAAACAGAAAGGTACAGAAGTAAATTAAAATACCAGTCTTGACAATCACAAGGATGGGACTGCCTCTTTTTAACTCCCATGCTAACAGCAGAAAAGTGGTTTTATTTTCTGTCTGGTGCAGTAGCACAACAGTACCACGGACTCGTGACAGGAGTAATTTAAGCTTCTCCACCCTGCCCATAATGGAGTGCTCATTCTGGGTACAGGAGGATATGATCCTAACACTGGGGATGCTGGGGAATCAGAGCTTGGTAGGAGCAGACTGGAGAATAAGCACACAGAAAGAAAAATAGACGGGAGCTTCAGAGTTTCAACATAGGGTTTCCTGCATAGGGAAGATTTATGGGACTCAGCTTGACTGCTCTTGCACATGTCCCAGTTTAAGTGCTCCCAGGCACATGTGAGGATAGAAGAATGAACAATATATTTTCTGCAGTGGAGGACACAAATTAGGAATAATAAATTAGTAATATATATAAAGTTCATAATAACCCCAAGCAGAGATACAGACTGGGAGAGGAATGGTTGGAAAGCTGCCTGGCAGAGAAGGACCTGGGAGTGATGGTGGATAGTCGGCTGAATATCAGCCAGCAGTGTGCTCGGATGGCCAAGAAGGCCAATGGCATCCTGGCTTGTATCAAAAACAGTGTGGCCAGCAGGGCTAGGGAAGTGATTGTCCCCCTGTACTCAGCTCTGGTGAGGCCGCACCTCGAGTACTGTGTTCAGTTTTGGGCCCCTCGCTACAAGAAGGACATCGAGGTGCTTGAGAGAGTCCAGAGAAGGGCGACGAAGCTGGTGAGGAGTCTGGAGAGCAAGTCCTACGAGGAGCGGCTGAGGGAGCTGGATTTGTTCAGCCTGGAGAAAAGGAGGCTCAGGGGCGACCTTATTGCTCTCTACAGATACCTTAAAGGAGGCTGTAGTGAGGTGGGGGTTGGTCTGTTCTCCCACGTGCCTGGTGACAGGATGAAGGGGGAATGGGCTAAAGTTGTGCCAGGGGAGTTTTAGGTTGGATCTTAGGAAGAACTTCTTTACCGAAAGGGTTGTTAGACATTGGAACAGGCTGCCCAGGGAAGTGGTGGAGTCACCATCCCTGGAAGTCTTTAAAAGACATTTAGATGTAGAGCTTAGGGATATGGTTTAGTGGGGACTGTTAGTGTTAGGTCAGAGGTTGGACTCGATGATCTTGAGGTCTCTTCCAACCTAGAAATTCTGTGATTCTGTGATTCTGTGATTATATCCTTTCACTTACATCCACTATAAGAGTTAGGCAACACTAAATTTGGTTAGATGCTTACCTCAAGGTCATCCACACCTTCCCCAAATTCTGACCAGTCTGTTAACATTCCTTCATCTGTTCTCAAGTCCTGAACACCTCTTCTCTAAGACAAGAAAGTATCACTTTCACTTTTTCTTTTACAATGATACAACTCTTACAGCACAGAATAAGTGAGACAGCTCAGAAGAGGAACTTCTGACTGTAATTTTAAGATAACCAGTCTTTGGTTTATACACAAATATTTTTGTTGCCCTGTTGTTCTTCCTATCACTGGCTGCTAGCATTACTGTGCTTTATTTCCTCCTTCATCATTTGTACAGTAAAACTGGGAATCACAAAGATTACAAATTATTATGTTCAATCCCACTCATTTCCTGTCAGCCTGCTGATATAACTGATCCAGAAGGAACTTTTCATTAAGAACTGCAGTAGGAAAATCTCTTAACACTGGATTTGAATTTTCATGGTAAGCACTGGATTGGGTAACCTCCATTACATGTCATCCAGAAGGGAAAATATGCAGTGGTTGTGTCCTAGCAGATGTCTGGTGACAAATATCACTCATCTCTGTGGCAATCTTCTTGTGTTAGCCTTCTTGAGACTACAGATGAGATTAGGATTTAAAACAGAACACTTTTTCAATCTACTTTGTAGACAGACTTCTACATAGGTCCTGCTAGACATTCCTTTATTCATCTGTCAGCTGCTTTTAAATCATTTTAAAAAGTAATGATGAGGATTTGTCTCTCCCCTCCCCTTCTTATGGTGAATTTCAGCAAATCTTGAAAAGCCTTGGATAAACAGATCAGGTTTTAAAATGAATAGCTAGAACAGACATTTTAATTATGATTTTATTTTTTAGTTATTTGTACAAAGAATATAAAGATCATCAGAGAAACCTCTACCAATACCTTCTTGAAGACTTTTCAGTTCAGGCTCCCATCTCTACTGAAGTTAATTGAAAAGTGATTCCAGGACTTTACTCTTATCTTTTCATTAGATGCTACTAAATTTGGCATCCCTAGCTTGAGGGCCTTTTTCCATTATTCATAGGTCTGGTAGCTTTGCAGAGGTTGGATGGAAGGACTTCCATAAGCATAACTCTTTCATTCCCACCATCCCCTTTTCAAGCTGCATTATAAAATTTTACATTTAAGAAAGAACATTTAAATGTACAGTTCTCTCGTCAGGGAAAATGAAAGTAACTCTGTATTATGTTTATGGATCTTATTACCAATGTCATGAATTTTGTATTTACTCTGTGTTTAGTAACACAAAACTCACATTTCTGTGAGCATTATGAAACTTAAATGGTCACGTAAAACCCAGCTTATAGTGTGAAGCCATGGAAAAAAATGAGGTCCTTCTAATTTTCAAAGCTTTTTGATTGAATTCTTAATCAGTGTAAATTGCTACAGTTCTTTTGGGTTTAGTGCCTTTTTTTTTTTTTTTTTTTTTTTTTTACAGGTTCTTATCTTTTGACTTTATCAGTTATCTGCACTTCCAAGATTTATCAGCACTTCCAAGATTTTGGGTAGACAAAAAGAACTGGCTTGATTTCAAAGTTGCTTGCTGTACACACACATCAGATTGTGCGCTGCCTTTCTCCTATAGGAAAGTGAAGCTTACAACTCTCTAAAATGCATTATAAATTATTAAACTACTAAGCCTTAGTAACATATCCATATTTTTTATGAAAGCAAAACTGTAAAATAGGTAATACTGATGGTGCATCACAGAATTTATTATTATTATTATTATTATTATTATTATTATTACTATTATTATTATTATTATTATTATCTTTAACTTCTAGTAATCCTTTTCTTTATGGGCTTAAAGGAAAAATAATGATATCAAGGTCTTTGGTGGCTCTAGGACATTTGATTACCAAACCAAACTAATATACCAAATACCAGTAAACTATGAGCAGTAGACTGCTGTGAGCTATTTTTCAACCAAAAGGATTAGATTTGTCTGTTAGATGGGTCTGACATCTAGTATAGATTTCCAATGTGTTGAGTTTCACCAGTCATAGTTCTGACTTTGTGAGAAGACTTGCAGCTTCCTTAGGGTAGAGTATGTCCCGTGATGGGGAGCTAACACATGGACCTTCAATCCCTGGAACAGAAAATCCTCTTTACTACATGTTTTTAAGAAACCTTCTGTTGGGTCGTGAGGATGATGAGATACCCATGTAAGCATGTTTTCTGGGACAATTTCCATTACTGCTACATAGCACATTGATATGGTGGTTTTACCGTGCTGGGCAGCTAAACCCCACAACCACTCTCTCACTCCCCCTCCTTTAGATGAGGAGGGGGAGAAGTAAAGCAAAGAACAACTCACGGGTTGAGATAAGGATAATTTAATTAAAGGGAAATAATTATAATAATTAAATAAAGACTACCATGAACTAAACAATTTAACTAAGGGGAAATAAAAGGGAAAGGGGAAAAAGGGAGGGGAAAAAGGGAAAAATCAAAAGAAGGGAGGAAAACAAACAAACAAAATAAATGAAAGCTATATGGAAGTGCAGAGGAAAGAAATTACTCTCTACTTCCCACAAATGAGCGATGATTGACCACGTCCTTGAAGCAAGGCCTCAACGCACGCAGCCGGTGTTTGAGAGGAGGACCGACGTCTTCTCAACGAGAGCCCACCCCTCCCCTCTTCTTCCTGTTTCCACCTTTTATTGCTGAGTGTGACACCACATGGTATGGAATATCCCTTTGATTGGTTTAGGTCAGCTGCCCTAGTGATGTTTCTCTCCTCACTTTTTGCCCACCCCCTAGGAGGGTTAGAGAAAGGCCCAATGCTGTGCCACTGCTGCTCAGCAGTAGACACAACACTGGTGTGATAACACTGCTGTTCCAGCTACAAGTACAGAGTACGGCACTGTATGGGCGGCTGCTGGGAAAGTTAACATTCCAGCCAGACCCAGTACAATTGACTACTGAGTTCAAGTAACGAGGCAGGTCTTGTTCTTCAAGGCTTGTAAAATGGGTGGGTGGGGTGTGCAGAGAGAGAGAAAAAGATGAAACAATACATTCTAAGCAGTTTACATAACTTTAGTCTCTCTCTCTTCCAGGGATGAAGTAGGAAGAGATATTTTGTTGAAGACTAGCACTGTAGTTTGTAAGCAGAAGCACAGAAGGACTATAAAATAATTACAGGAAAGTAACAAGCAGTACTTGTTAATGAAATTCAATTTTGATTTATTTTCATAAAAGTACCAGCATTATTTATGTAAACAATACAAATTGCATCTGCTATTTAGCTTTGTGTGAGATTTTTCATATCACTTAGGGAGAAAAGCAATTTTAAGGTTATCATGTGAGTGACAAAGACATTAATCTGACAAGATATGCTCAAGAGACCCAAGATAAAATTGTACACTTCTTTTTGGCTCTTTCACCCATAATTTCATGAAGCTCAGTGTAATTAACACACTTCCTGGGATTTAAGTAACATTTGTTGCTTATCCATCAGAATGCAAATTTGAGAATTATATGGATCTGTACAGGAGACAGCAACAACTGTTCCCTAGGTAATAACTTGTGCACTGTTTCTAAGCAGGAAAAAAAAAAAAAAAAAAAAAAAAAAAAAAGAGAGAGAAAAAGAAAAAAAAAAAAGGGGTGTGCAGGGAGGTGACAGATAAAGCATTACTCAGGTTTTATTAGGATGTTAACATATGTTTTACAGCTGCTGCAAATGCAGAAGGCAGGTATGTCATAAAATTAACAAAAATTAAATGGTTTATTGCCATCTTGAAAATTTGACACCTTGTTTTCATTAAAACTATATGCAATAATGAAACCTTTAGACAGTGTGTGTGTATATAAATGGGTGTGCAATCAGATAACAACAACAACAACAAAACCAGTAGGTCAGCAGCATCTTTTACTTCTTAACCAGGAAAAAAAAGCTTAATACCAAAGAGAATCAGTAATTATAGGTATGCATAGGTTTAAAATGTTCATGTGTTTAGAATAGAGAAATACATTCAAGAATTCAAATCAAGAATTTGTTTTCTTCAGCAGTAGGTCAGTGAATGATAAAAGATGAGATTGTTTACTTCGCTGTCCTACACTCCATCTCAGAAGACAAAAGAATGTCCGTAAAGTATGATGAAAGATCAAATGGTCTTGATTACCTATACTTTTAATTATGAAATTCACAAAATAAAAATAAATCCCATGCCGACCACAGACTATTAGAAAAGAGGGAGCAAATTATGAAAATAATTCATTAGCCACTTCTTTAGAATAACCCTCTGAGAGAGGAAAAAACATCGGGATTTTAAATTTGTTTTACTTCATAATATTTGTGTACAAAGTGAGTAAAGGCACAAATGCATAATGTACGGTAAACGTATGAGTTGAACAAATGAAATGGGGTGTACAACAAACTACTTTATTAATGCTTCAGGTTTTCCTTGATGTCCTTCAGGTGCATTTTCAGCTTCTCTAAGGATTATTAGATTTATCCTCATCTGCTCTTATTTTTCCCCCTAAAGATTAAATAAATAAATAAATAAATCTATACAAAAAAAGTTTTCCTTAATGCATTTGGCATTGGCAGGACACTAATCTGAGAAAATTCTTAATCTTTCATCAACACAGAATGGGAAATGCAACTAACTTATCCCATATGTATCTTATTTTTATTCAACCACCACTAAAATTTAAGGTATTAAAACTACTCCTTTATGTTTGTAGTTCAAAACATGATAAAAAAGACTGAATTGCTAAACTGCCTAAAACTGCATGCAAATCAAATCAAAGTCCTATTACCACACATCAGAGAAAAAAGTTGTATATTGCCATAGGTGCAGAGTGCCATAGGTGCTTCTGATTTCCAAGCTTTACCGTGTATTTTTGCTTACAGAAAACCACATATCACCTGGAAAGAAGAATAAATTAATTTTTTAAATGCTTTAAGAAAGATTTATTGATCATAGGCAGATTGGAAGCACTCAGATGAGCAGTGAAGCATCACTATTACAGGTACATTAAAGGAGGCTGTAGCGAGGTGGGGGTTGGTCTGTTCTCCCACGTGCCTGGTGACAGGACGAGGGGGAATGGGCTTAAGTTGAGCCAGGGGAGTTTTAGGTTGGATTTTAGGAAGAACTTCTTTACTGAAAGGGTTGTTGGACATTGGAACAGGCTGCCCAGGGAAGTGGTGGAGTCACCATCCCTGGAGGTCTTTAAAAGACGTTTAGATGTAGAGCTTAGGGATATGGTTTAGTGGAGGACTGTTAGTGTTAGGTCAGAGGTTGGACTCGATGATCTTGAGGTCTCTTCCAACCTAGAAATTCTGTGATTCTGTGATTCTGTGACTATTGACGTGAACATAGAAATAAACAGGAGAGGCATGCTAAAAGAAACTCAAGATAGGGGTTTATCCCAATGGGAGAGATATGACATTTATGTGCAGTAAATAAAAACACTCTGTCCAGCCCAATTTTCATGCAATCAAACTGGAAGAAACACTTTCCAGTGCTTCTTTACTGATGTTCTTTTTATGTCTGGGCAGTTTTTTCCTCACAATCTTTTCCTGGGCACTGTGATTGTCTGCTTCTAACCTCCCAGCTCACCCCTCTCCTCCCCTCCCCCTCCCTGAATCTTAACTCAAGTGAAATTACAGTAATTAATTCATCAGACATAGCTTGTTTGCTACAAGCTGGATTCATTCAGTGTGTTCCTAGTGCAACACTAAATGCCTTGCCTCAGTAGATTTTAAAGCTGAAGGCTGAATTGTGCATGTATTTTGAGTGTTAGTGGTCTGCTGTATCAAGTGAAATCACCTATTGCTAGGCACTCAGCACAGATAATTCTGAGAAATGTAATTAATTCTGAGAAACTTATTATATCTAGGATTTTAAGACTCACCATATGTTTATCTTTATCTTTATCTTTCTGAAACCCACTCCTAAAATGCTGAGCAGGTCAATTTTCATTTGCACATTTATATGGCTTTCTGACACCCGCTTCCCAATAACTGGAGCCATAAGTAATTCATTCTTAATCTATGTAACTAAAACAGTGATTTCTACATCCTTAGTTCAATATGCCACTTTGTCAAAGAAACACTGATATATTTTGAAAAGCCTAAGACATGGCAATAAGTATGTTTAGATGAAACAAATGTTGTGCAGATAGGTGTTTTGGTAGTTGAGGGAGTAAAATCTTCATGAAATATGCAATTTAAGTGTTTTAAAATGTGTGATGTAGTTTAAAATTATTTTCTTTATAAAAGATCTGTTCTGAGAAGCTCTGATTACCACTTTTTTTTTTTCTTTTTCTTTTTCTTTTTTTTTTTTTTTTCTTATATAGGATACATATTTTTTTCTCAAATATATATAGGATATTTCAAGCTCTTATTCTGCAGAAATCGTATTCTTCTGGTAGTCAAGATATTTTATTCTTCCTAAAAATGCATGCACATTAAGCTTCTGTATCTGTTTGCCCTAGAATTAAATTGACTCAACAGTTACTTTAAAAAGTTACAAATAAGGAGTTTTAATAGAAATCCAGATTCCTCACACATATGAATATATTTTTTTTGCTTATGTTAGAAAAAGCTACGGTAAAGTACCAGGCCTTACTGTCTGCTTTGACTGAGTTAAAATCAGTAGTTCTTGTACAAGTGGAGGACTAAATTCCAGTATCATCAGCCCTTTGTCTCAGGTCAATAGTCAAAAGCCCTAATGCTATTTCCTAGATGTGCAAATATGCTGGCAGGTATGAACTTGCTGATTTCAACTCTTTTAGCTGTGTTCGTGAACAGAAATGATGTCTGAGCTATCCAGCATTCAAATTACACAGAACTTTAAAGGTCAATATCACCATCTCCAACTGCAGCCAGAAATTAATAGGAAGTTCATGGGCTGAAACTCTTTCTTTTATCTGGTCTAGCCAAGCATCTTGGTAAATATTTTAACTACTTAACCCTCTCGGACATCCATCATTATTGAAGTCCAGTCTGTGAGTCACAAAGGTGTGGATAACTATGGCATGGTTCATACCTAATTTAAATATTTGTCTTATTCTCATAATGTTGTAGGAAACTGATCAGTACCTTTCTCTACCTTTAATTTCCTCAGTGATATCCTGAAAACTTAAGTAGAAAACAGGAAATGAAAAGGAGTTTGGAAGAATATTCAAAAAAAGAACTTGGAAGTATGTGTCATTTAGCACATTCTGCCTCCACATACCCCTTAGTATATGGTAAACATCAGATAGAATCATATAATTATTTAGGTTGAAAAATACCTTTAAGATCAAGTCCAACCATCTACAAGTCCACTTCTAAATCATGTCTGTCAGTGCTATGTCCACGCATCTCTGAAATACGTCCGTGGGTGGTGACTCCACCACCACCCTGGGCAGCCTGTTCCAAAGCCTAGCCACTCTTTCTGTGAAGAAATGTTTCCTGATATTTTTACTAAACCTTCCCTGGGGCAATTTGAGGCTGTTGTCTTGTGTCTTATCATTTGGCAACCTCCTTTCAGGTAGAAACTAAGTCTGTACAAAACATATTGATCTTCATGCCAGTCCTAAAAATCCAGTGGTGGAAATGATTCATGTTGTATAATTGGTACAGAAGATTTTATAGGTTCATTCACATCTGCTTTAAATCCAAGATTTTTGAATCTGATAGACTTTTTAACACTCTCTAAAATGCTTTGGAAAACTCTTCCTGGCATTTTCTGTGCTGTGATCTTTTAGATAACATGGAAGGCAGTCAGTTTCACAGATACAAGTGGAAATATGACACTTATAAATCAATCAGAGATGACTGATGCATAAGGAATGCAGGCAAATTCCTTGTATGGAAAGACATGGATTTTCCCACTCAGGATATATATATATATATGTAATTGGTATTGGTAGAAGCTGCAGTTGCTGCAAGGAAATCTGAGTAACTCAACCTGTTCACAATTTCAGTGTTTGGGAATTGGATGCACTTGGTTTATAGCAAGGTTTGTGTATTGTTAGGTCACTGAAGTGCTTTTACCTTGCATATCTCCCTTGAAAGGTCAAAATATTCTCCTTGAGTAAACCTTTTTAAAGAATGAAAGTATTTCTCCCAACACATGCAAACTACCTTTGAACCAACAGAGCTTCATGTCAGAACTTCTCAATTCCTTTTTCAGAAGTGTCTTATCTCTGGAGAATAAAAGCTATAATCATCTCATTTCCCATAGCCTACCTTTATACCGTGTTACTGGGGTAACTTCTCTAGTAGCCTGTTTTAGTAGTAGTAGTAGTATTTTGTCAAATGAGATGGACATTGAAGAGTTCTGGTTTTGCTCAATATGTTTAATTCTATGAAGTAAAATAAAGAGCCCCATATCTAATACAAATGCATGATAAACTTCATCCAGTTGATTATACTTATTTCTGCCTAGATGACATTATTCATTGTATTAATCTTGTGTTTACCTTCTAATTGTATTTATGTTGCATACAGCAAATATAGCCTTAAAATAGGTTTCATCAGAGAAGTAAACTAAAGTAAGTCAATGTTTCTAAAATCTGTTCTCTTTAATTCTAGTTAAAAACTTCCCCTCCCCTCCCCCAGCTCATTGGCCTAAGAAGTAGCAATAATTGGCTTATTACTATGTAGTATTTGTGAGCATCAACAGTAAGAATGTTTATACAGTTGTTATGTACCTATAGGGCAGAAACATGGTTTCTCTGAGCTGTATGTAGCTTCGTAATGACTCGAGTCATTGCTTAGGTTCTTCATACACTGTGAAATATGAAATAAATATTATATATATTTGTATTTATGTTTATATGTGTATTTTTATTTACATAGTTTACATTTACATAAATATTAATATTTATATCAATGTTTATATCTTCATTTATATATATTTGCACACCGTCTGAAGTACAAATCAAGAGCTTTGCTGTAGAAAAGTATATGCCTCAAATAAGGAGCTTTGGTCCAATCTATGCATAGATTAAATAAAGATAACTAATTGAGATCAGTACAACACTGACTTATGCTACCTGAAGAGCTGACCCCATATATTAGAAGAATGACAATTTTTTCATGTTCAGGTGTCACAGGAACAGAAGATCCGAGAAGAGTGGAACTTCTTGATTGGATCAAAAGTTCAATCCCAGTCCTATTTCCCTTTCTCTGTGGTAAATGCTGTCCTATTAAGGAATTTTTTTTTTAAATATATAATTTATTATATAAATGAATAATAATATAATTATTATTATAATATAATAATTAATGTATTATTAATGTATTATATAATTAAGAATGATAAAATATGATTATATTTAAGAAAATAATAATTAATAATAATATAATAATTTTTATATAAATTCCTTTATATAATCCATGACAGTTTACTTGCTTGAATGAACTTTTATATAGTATCTTGTCAAAAGTTGTTTTTCTTTGAAAATCCAGGCACAGTGTATCAAGAAGATTACCCTTATAAATATATTCTTTCTGTACCCAACTAAGATCTTTTAAAAGCCTGTTAAGAGAGAATTCTCTCTACTAAAATTATCTTGATTCCTCCCCATTTTTTTATATTTACCTGTGTGTCTATGAATCCTATTCTACCAACCTACCTGTAAAGAATCAAATATACCACTTCTCAATTTTCCACATCTTCTCTGCCTAGTTTTTCTACAGGCATTGTAAAAAAAAAATGGTATAACATTTCCTGACCTTTTTTCTTCTCATATGGAAGCTGAATTAACTCCAGTTATTTAAGACCCCCTGAGTGAATACCATATTGTCTTGGCAATTTACCTCTTTGGTCTAAAATCACTTCTATTGACTCTTTAATTCGAGATAGTTCCTCCAGTTCATCCTTTGCAAAGAAAACCGTTGCTGCAGGAACCTCCCAGAACTCTTCATCTTTGAGTGTCAGTGTGTCATTTAATTTTTCTACCGTGGTCTTATCTCTTTTGAGTTCTCCTGTTACACCTCCATCATCTATCAGCTCTGCAAACTCTTTGGCAGACTTTCTCATGGGTTGGAAAAAAGGCCTTTCACATGGCTTTCTTAGCCTTTCTTTGGTCTTAGCTTGATCCTACATTAAAGTTTCCATAGCTTATGATATTCTGATTGTTCTTAAGTGAATATAATTTTCACTTTCTGACCTTAAGATTTTAACTCTAATAATTTATTTGTTGTGCTTTTTATCAGTACCACATATTTGTTTATTACAATGACCTTTACAAAGTTTTAATGACTTATTCAATAATTTTCTTTTAAGCTTCTCCTTGTAATTTCTTTTCTTGTCTTTCAAATGATGCTTATATTAATAAAATTACCCTGTTTTATATTTTTATATATATGTATATATTTTCTTTTTAACTCCTGTAGGAAAGAGGAATTTGAGTGTACTGTGGTCAGGATTTCAGAATGGCTCTTCAGTAGTAAAAATTTAAGTTCTTTTGCTCTGTTCAGAATTAAGTAAAAAATAGCTGTTTCAAGGGGCAATCATTACAGTATCTAAAATTAGTTTTTACAAAATGTCCCCAAATTACTTTTTGCCAATCTTCATGGAAATAATTGAGTTCATTATTACTGAGTTTTCTGCCATTGTAATCTCTCTCATCTCCCTTAGCATGTCCCAGTCAATATACCTATCTTATTCAGGTGATTAATAACTCTACCTTCCTACAATATTCATTCTATTGAATATTGAATATTGAATATACACAAAATATTCAAATCAGAGGGAATGTTTCTTGTTGATACAGTTAATTTTTTGCCTTGCTTGACTTTATCTGCAACTAAAGCGGTAAAGAACCTTGGGATTCAGGTCAGAGGATACAGGGAGGGCTGTGACCACATTGCGTAAATTCAGTTTTCTTTAGAGCATAATGTATATGCTCACAAGGTTTACTACTTGGTCCAGGACTCATACGGTGCCTGTTTTCTGGTCTCAAGATGTGATTTTTATTTTTGTGCACACCTTTTGAGTTCAAAATAACTGAAATAGTATTCTCGCTATGCTGCAACACATCAGAATGGGCACTGGAAGACAACATAGTTTGGGTGGAGACATCAACATATCCTTGAAGGAAATATATTCTTATATACCTGTATTTAATATAAAACCAGAGGCTACTGTTTGTTTCACTTGAAAAAACATCTGGGCAGTTGACAGTGTACATAAAAGAACATAAAATTCTCAGTGAACTTGGGATCTGGGCTGTTTGACAAAGACATATCTCTGTATTTACATAACTTAAACTATTCACTAGCCAGTACTGTCTGACCTACCACTCCTATCTAATCTATAGTCTGATATTCTATATAGATATTATATCTCCATATAATATCTCCATATATCTTCACTTCCATGAAGTTTATTATATGCCTTAATTTTAAACTTAAGAGAACACATATATTTTATCAGGATTTAACTAGTCATTTTTAAGGTGTTCTGACTAAATCTGACTAAATATGTATATATACACATATATATATATATGTATATAATCTCCCATATATATATATGGGATTCCTGTTCACTATGACCTCTATTTTCTCTTTTAAAAAAAAGAAAACAAACAAACAAACAAAAAAAACAACCCCCTCAAAATCACCACTACCAAGAATTAAGGTATTTTAATTTACTATAGGATAAATGTTCAAGATCTAATATCAAACTTACCAAGTTTTTCCGCATAGATCAACTGTATGATGAGGCCATCATTCAGTCTGTTACAAAAGACTACAACTTAAACCTTGTATTTCCAGGGGTTATTGCAGCAGATCAAGCACTCTTTAGTATTTGTGAAATGGCAAATTCAGCATAGCTTGCCATAGTGGTATTAGAACACATATTTTCAGTATAAAGACAGTCTTTGCTACATGACTGATGTTCCAATGGGAAATTTCAGCTTCTCATTAGCAATGGGAGTTGCTCCCAGAGATACGAATAGATACTTCACTGACATGCAGAAGCAACTAAAAGACTTGCAGTTAACAGGTAGGTTTTGATTCTGACCTAGAAATCTTTAAATGATTTTGTGCCTTCTTACCTGAGAAACCAACTTTCTGCTGTGTTTTCACCATTAGAGACAGCTAAAGAGCTTGGGTTCACACATTCTAAGTTCACAGGGTGATAAGGCATTTGTGCCAAGCTTCCAGTCATACATATTGAAATATGTTTCTTCTACAACTAAAGTTTCTACAACTAAAGTAAACTAAAGTCTAGATTTTCAGTCTTGTTAAAAAAAATATACCCAGAAAATTAATGTAATTTTCCGCCCTTTTTTGAGGCATATAGGATTCACTGGGAGAGATCTAGGAAGGCTATATGTAAAGATCATGGTTCAATTTAGTCTCAAAAATCCTATTCTCTTCTTGTTAATTTTGTTTGTTTGTTTGTTTGTTTTACGGTACAGTATCTAAGATATAGAAAGAATAAAATACACATATTCAGATATAGTCTCAAAATGTATATAAATCTGATTTGTCATAGTGGCCAGGAAATTTGGATTAAAAGATATTTGAATGAATAAGCAAAACAAAATATAAATTTTATATATATATATATATCTCATATTGTCAGCCAGCACTGTGAAATCAGTTCTTTCAGAGAAGTGGTTTTGCTATGTGGTGTCCAATAAGAGTGGACATAGTATGTCCATACAACATAGTGGACATATGTTGGCAACAGCCAACATATACATGCATTTCTTTTTTGAATATTAGAGTATTTATGTGTTCTGTGTATGTCCAAATATACCTACAGGCTGGGAGAGGAATGGTTGGAGAGCTGCCTGGCAGAGAAGGACCTGGGAGTGATGGTGGATAGTTGGCTGAATATGAGCCAGCAGTGTGCTCAGGTGGCCAAGAAGGCCAACGGCATCCTGGCTTGTATCAGGAACAGTGTGACCAGCAGGGCTAGGGAGGTGATCGTCCCCCTGTACTCAGCTCTGGTGAGGCCGCACCTCGAGTACTGTGTTCAGTTTTGGGCCCCTCGCTACAAGAAGGACATCGAGGTGCTTGAGCGGGTCCAGAGAAGGGCGACGAAGCTGGTGAGGGGCCTGGAGAGCAAGTCCTATGAGGAGCGGCTGAGGGAGCTGGGCTTGTTCAGCCTGGAGAAGAATAAGGTCGACCTTATCGCTCTCTATAGGTACCTCAAGGGAGGCTGTAGCGAGGTGGGGGTTGGTCTGTTCTCCCACGTGCCTGGTGACAGGATGAGGGGGAATGGGCTTAAGTTGAGCCAGGGGAGTTTTAGGTTGGATGTTAGGAAGAACTTCTTTACTGAAAGGGTTGTTAGGCATTGGAACAGGCTGCCCAGGGAAGTGGTGGAGTCACCATCCCTGGAAGTCTTCAAAAGACATTTAGATGTAGAGCTTAGGGATATGGTTTAGTGGGGACTGCTAGCGTTAGGTCAGAGGTTGGACTCGATGATCTTGAGGTCTCTTCCAACCTAGAAATTCTGTGATTCTGTGATTCTGTGATTCTTCTTCAGTGGACATTTTCCTTTTCTTTATTTTTCAGAGCTTTGTTCTATGCCCATAACCAATAATAAATATGCACGAGGGATGAGTCTTTAATGAAATAAAACCACTGTTATAGTAGCATGAGAATAAAATATTATTAATTAATAAATTAATCAATATAACTAATTCTGCAGTGATGTACACTAAAGAGACAATATTGGAACCTGCAGAACAACTGGCAGAAAGACAAAAGCCCAGAACTGCTTCAATCACACCTGACTTCTGCACATCTCCTCATTTACTGACTGTAACAAAGACACACTTCATTTCTAAGACTATGAAAATGTTTCTAAGTGAGTTATCATTAGAAGATTATACTGTCATCTTCCTCTTACTAAAACTACGATTGAGGACAGAGAGGAATCTTCCTGTGTTCTTTTATATAACTGTAAAAAAATGTGCTCAAGACATATTGTTGTAGAGCTAAATAACTTAAAATTAATGACTCAAGTGAATAAAGCTGGGGAAGTAAACTGTAAATGCAGGCTTACTGAAATGCACACATTTAGAAGTGAAACAATATGTCACACAAAATTACATTATGAGGTGCCAGCCTTACAGCTGACTGTTTCATGACATTCTTAAAACAGACAAATACTGTTTTTATAAAAAACTTTATTTATTTATTCATTTATTTTTTTTTGTACAAACTAATTCTGGACTAATTCCTCAGTATTATGCAGCTCTGACTGATCCCTGTTTAGAATTTTTGGATTTGTATAAGGCCAAGAGTTTTCTAATACACCTGCCTGTTATTGTACTGCATCTCCTCAAATGGACAGTGCTTTAATGAAACTTAGTGTAGAGACGCATCAGAAAGAATCTAATGCAACTTAAAGGTTTACTTTAAAAGTAGGTTTTGGAACATGCTGATGTAAATATCTTCTGCAAGTCCCCAGGGCAGTCTGTGGTAAATATGAAGTCTTTTTCTCATCCACTTGACAGAAGGGTTTTATGGTTCATATAAAGATTATCCTGGCCATGCTAGACAGATAGTCAAAAGTAAATACCTCAGCAGAAACAGCTGTGATACAATAGTCATTTGTAATTCAACATACATCCATAACTTATATGTACACATGTAGTTATTACCTACATAACTAGGTAATTACTATTACCTACAGAAATTACCTGAATAAATTTGTTTCTTTGCAGCGTTTCAATTTTCACTACTTTTCCATTCTTTCCAGTCCCTTTTTCCCTATTTTACATATGCTTTTTTTTTTTCTGTCTTTTTATTCTTTTCTTCCTAACTTCCATGTCTTTTAGATTTTCCCTCTTTTTTATCATTATTTTTCATTTTTGTTTATTTATTTTATTTCAGTTTTTATTGTCAGGCTTGCTACTCTGTCATTCACAGAGTATTTAGTCTTCTTCCATGCCTCTTTTCTAGCCCAGAATAACATTGTCTCTTAATCACCTGCACACAGTACAGTACAAATATGCAAATTTTTGCTCTCTCTTTCCACCTTATTGACCAACGCTAGCCCTGAAAAATATGTTTAAAAGGACTCCATTGAAGTTAAAATAGCTGCACCCTCTCACACCCTTTGCAACACAGGGAAAAAAAAAAAAAAAAGGATTCTTTGCTTTTTCTTCCTCTTCCTCTTGAAACATTTGTGAAGATCTATACTGCCTATAAGGAGATCATACAAGCATTAAACACCTACCTTAGATGTCTTCCTATCCTCTGTATCTGAAGGTGAGCTTTTTTCTGACCCACATATGTTAGCATTTCTGCACTGTGCAGCAGAAATGGCTCCAAAATCAGCTGTTAATTCAGAAATTGCTCTTAACATCAATGGGACTCTACTTCTCCATCCTGTAAGAGAAAGATAATGATAACCTAACATGTCAACATGTCTGTTGAGACATCTGCTTCTTAGGTGGCAAACCACACCACCTTCTTTCTGTATTTATTCAGGAAAGAAATTGAAATCACTTCTGCTCCTCAGGGGGCAGTTACTGTCTGGTGTTTAAATGCCTCTGTATCTGTGTACCCTTTGGAATGTGCATGGAGCTGATAAAAGCATATTGCAGTTGACATTCCACAAACTTACGGTTACTTGTTTTCATAGAATCATAGAATTGCTTGTATTGGAAGGGACCTTAAAGATCATATAGCTCCAAACCCCCTGCCATGGGCAGGGACGCCTCCCACTATACCAGGTTTCTCAAAGCCCCATTCAGCCTGTCCTTAAACATTCCCAGAAATGGGGCATTCACAGCTTCTCTGGACAAGCTATTCCAGTACCTCACCAAACTCTGAGTGAAGTTTTGTGCATCTTTGCACTATATTCATAAAAAAAGACTTTTACTACAGTATCCCTCCATGGAGATTCTGGCATTGGTAAAGAAGCATGTATACAACTGAAGGCCAAAAATAACATGTCTGTAATTGAAATAAATTTGTATAATTGGATAGATGAAGAATGGAAGACTAAATTGTATATAGCAGAAATATTTAAATAATCGAATCAATTGATAAAATTATATAATTGAAGTTTTGTGTATTCTGTTTTGTCTAATATTTATTCTAATCTTTCACTGTTGATTTAGACCATTTGTTTTTTATCTTTATCAATTAATAATAGTAAATGTCCCCTGTTCTCCTAATATTTCTTTATATATTTCTAGACAATAATGGCTTTTCCCCTATCTTTTCCATTTCTTTCTTTTATTTTTTTAAAAAATTGGAACCAAAACTGAATGCTCTATCTTAAGCCTGACAACTGTCAAGCAGAGCTGGCTAAGTACTCTCTTATTGCACATACAGTATGCATAGTTTTGTGATGTTATCAAACATACTTAGATTTAGTTAATCTAAAAAGATTAACTAGATCAGGCCTTTTTGTGTGTATGTGTGTGTGTGTGCACACGTGCACATGCTGATACTGATAATCAAATATATCATTTTTACTTGTTAGGATTCTCCTTACCTAAAATAATTTCAATTTGATGTAACTGAAGATTAAAATCCATCATTTCAGATTTTTGGAGGCCCATCTCCAATCCTAGCAGCACTGTTTATATACTGTAAATTCATTAGATTAGAAAAAACAAGTGCATCTCTACCATGCATTCTGTACTCCAGAAGCCTCTCAGAAGGGTGAGAATTAGGAGTTGATCCTGATCTGTATCCTAGCATCTACTTCAATGTGAAGCTCATAGCTTCACAAAAAGCCCTTTGAGTTGCTGATCCAAACTAAACTTTTTATGTGAAATACTCTTGATTCACACAGAAGATTCTTTTATGTGAAAGTAAGCTATCCTGACTCACACAGTCCAGGAAAAATCAGTATACCTTCTTACGGCATTGCTGGCAATTCAAAGGGTGGATAAAACTTTTGCAGGGATTTGTGCTGTTTTCTATTTTGTTTTAATTTTTTGTGCCACTACTTAAAAAAAAAAAAAAAGTATCCAAGGAAATGTAAATTGTATATATATATACACATATATATACATATATATATAATTGTATATATATATATACATATATATACATATATATATAATATATATATATATATATATATATATATATATATATATATATATATTGATTAGCATACTTTCTACTTCTTTTTCCAAGCACACAGAGAAAATAGTAAATAAAATTGGACTCAGGACTCATGACCCGGAAAAGACCTCTGTAGACCATACTTGATACTTCTTCGTAACCTGACACTGAACCATTAATAAGTTCTCTGTGGGTTTTATTTTGTTGTTGTTGTTGTTGCTTTCTTTTTTTTTTTTTTTTTTTTTTCTCCCAGCATTGGACTGTATTTATCAGTGACTGCATTTAATCAACATTTCTCTAGTTTCTTTATGAGAATGTCATGTGGAACTGTATCAAATTATTTATTAAAATCAAGACATACTATGTCCACAGCATTTCCTTGCCCACTAAGCTTGTTATCCTATCAGTGAATGAAATGTGTTTAGTTCAGCATGATTTGTTTTTGATGAGCCCATGTTGCCTATTTACAAGTTATTTTCCTTCAGGTGATTACAGATTATCTGCTTTATTAATTGTTCTAGCAATTTATCAAGTGTTGAGTTTATCCTTATCAGTCTGTACAGTTTTATCAAATAGTGTAAAGATAACTGCCCATATTGAACATAGTGCAAATATATTTAGAAAAATATTTAATTCTTTAATGTTTAATTCTTTATCTAAATTAAGAGGGTTTTCTTTACTTTGAAATTCATGATTGTAGGTAAAAAGTTATGTAGACTTTCAAAGTTATGATTGCAGGCAAAGGGATGATTGCAGGAAAAAAAAAAAAAAAGGCAAAAAAATTGACAAAAGTTTTTACCAATTTAGACTTTTTTTTTTTTTTTTTTTTACCCAATATTTAATAACTTAATAAAGTAACATCTGTCACAGAAAGGAATGTTGTTATAACTTTGTGTAATGCCTTGACCCCACTACACCAAGTACACATGAGGACCTGTCCGCATGTCAACTACTATTTCATTGCCCTACCCCTTCACAGATGCTTTCTACAACACCTGGGCCATGACCCAAGGAAATTACTATCAGACATCAGAGTATTCATCAAGGAAATCACTGATATTTAAGACTTATGGTAGATATCAACTTTAGCCTGAGATGAATTGTGCTTAACATTGTTCTACATTGATTATGAAGGGACCCAGAGTGATCTAGTCAGACATGAACATTTACCTTTGTTCTCTTTCAGAATTTCTGGCCACTCCACTCCAAAGCTGAATGAACTTTCACATGGGACGATTCCCATGTAACTGCACATTGCCAAGCAATCAGGCATGAGACAGAGATTTACCTTTGCAGCTGTGTTCTTTTCCTTCATTGATTCCAGAATATTTAGAACCCAGATTTGTAATGGATGCACTCCTTGACAGTCAGATGTAAAGCTGTAGTTTCTATCAGTAATCTAAAAGCCACTATTAATGGGAAATGAGATTATTTCCTTCATTCTGTTATCAACTGCTTGATGAGAACTCTAGGTCCTGATTTAAGTAGTGTCTAATTAGCAATGGTGTAAAGGGTTAAAACTTTTTTAAGGTAAATTAAATTGCATCTGTCCTAGCTATTGGTGATTTTGTCTTTGTTTAGATTTTCTTAGTATAATCAGTCAAAGATGTTTCTAATAGTCAGAATTACAAGAAATAGTTTTGTACTACTGATAGGATAGAGGAAAGTGAGTGAAGCTCCTCCCAGTAGATATTTAGCAAGATTTGAGAGTAAAAGCCTTTATCCAAAGAAACCCTTGTAACAGCTCTACAAATAAATAATTGTTAAAAGGAAAGATCTTCAATTTGTTGTCCTACAAAGAATTCAGAAAGGAGAAAAAAAAAACAACACACCAAAAAAACACCAAATATATATATATATATATATATTTTTTTTTTTTTGGGGGGGGGGGTATGGGTCGTTTATATATATATATATATGTAATATGTATATGTGAAGAAGTATGGTAGTGAGCCCCTGGGCCCACTACAAAACAAGGCATTGATAAAGGGAGCCTTGGCCTTTCGAAAGCAAGGCCTGACAAGGTGAAGAACAATCTTCTGCTTGAGGATGAAATATTCATAGAAAACCATCCTTATTTATACTTATTTTCAGACATAAATGAGGTATTTTTATTTATTTATTTTATTTATCCCCTGTAAAAAGCAGGAGAGAGTAATGGTAAGAAACACCTCAGTTAGATTCTAAAGCCAACTTCAGTGGCTCTTCAGTCAGGCTCCTATCTTAGTCAGACATTGTTTCTATAATGGAGTATATATACAGTACATAGACATATTTGGAAAACTGGCTAGGAATACTTTATTGAGCAAGTGGGAAAAAATGGATAGCAGAGAAGCATACTTAAAAATATAAATACTTTTGCCCAGAAAATCCAAAAAGTGTATTAATCTTCACCTTCCAAATACCAAATCCTTCTTCCAAAACAAGGGTTGTTTATAACTTCTCAAATAACTTTCTTCTATATGGATTATTGGCTTCTGTTTATTAAGATTGTTGGTTGGTTGATTGGTTATTTTTTGTGTTATCATACAATTCAGTATAGGTTTTTATAGACAGTGTATTTTACCAATTTATTTATTGGAAGAATCTGAAGCATTTTTATTATCCCCAAATCAGCCTTCAGCTCACCAGGGAACATCAGCGTAAACTGTTGAAATTTTAGCAGTGCTAGGGAAAAAGATTCTAAAAGGGAAAATGTGGCAAAAGCATTGAATTTCTAGTTTTGCTTCAAACAATACATAGAAAAACCTTGGTTTTTATCCAAGACAAATGCCTGCAGTGGAACTTAGTTGGAATATAGGTCCTTAAGTCCAAGAACATGATCCTTATAACTTACAAGGGATAGCAATAAAGTTCCCTAGCTGCATTTATATTGAGTGTCCTTAACTGCAGCTACAGTGGAAAAGTAGACAGAATTGGTGACTCATTCAAGTCTGAAGAAGTTGAAATCCTCAAGTTAGCCTTTCTTCTGACAAAATGATCCTTTCATTCATTCATCAGGAATTTCACTGCCTGATCAGAAAGCCAGGATGAGGCATCTCAGATCACACTTAGCCCAGAGGAATGAATAGTGAACTAAAGACAAAGGAAAGAAAAAAAAAAGCCACAAGTTTTCAGTATTTTCTCAGGCAAATCAAAATGCATATTAGATTTCATCTTCATGTTCCAGCTTATGATTGCAGCAATATTTCAATCTCTGCCATGTTCAGTCCTGTTCTGTCCTCTATTTCAACAGTTATAATTTTAATTTGTAATAGCTGTAAGTTTTTGGATCACTGGATCTATTGTGTGTATATCTGCCTTCAGACACACATACAGAGTTTAAGCATGTCCACTACTCATCCAGATTTATAATTAATAATCAGTGAGAAAAGAGGATGTAGAAGAAAGAGGAACTAACCAATAAAATTACTCAGAGGAGAATGGACACTCTTCTGATGTCATAGAACATGTATCCCAATTCCCCCTTCCAATAATAATATAATATTTTGAATTTAAATCAAGTAGTAAACTACGAAGGTTAATTAAAGAATCACATAATCATGGAACTATAAGTTAGAAAAAACTTTCAAGATCATCAAGTCCAACCATCAACTGCCCTTACCAAATCTCATCGCTAAACCATGTCCCCCAGTGCCCTATCCATACATCTTAAATACCTCCATGAATGGGGACTCCACCATTAGGAGTCCCCCATATTGGGCCACTTTAGGAGCCCATTCCAATGCTTAACCATGAAGAAATTCTTCCTAATGTCCAATCTAAACTTCCCCAATGCAATTTGAGACTTTATAGTGATTGACTGTTTTTGTTTGTTTGCTTGTTTTTTTTTTTTTTTTTTTTTTTAATTTCAAAAAGCCTATAGATTTTCTCAATATCACTGGAATTATTTTTGCCGTTACTATAAAGGGAATTTAGGCAGGAGACCTACCTTTTTCCTTTTTTTGTTGCCAAGATGGTTTCAGCTTGCTGTAATGTTGGCAGCTCACCCAAGTTATGTTCCTTTAATTTCTTGTAACTCTTGGGCAACTGCATCCATATTTATGTTGACAAATGAATTTTTTTTTTTCTTTGTAAGTTTAAGTATTTCACAACCTTTCAGGATCATTTACTTATTCAGTATAAAGAGCTAGTAAAATATGAGATCAGAAAAGCGGAGCTTGAATGTAAACATAGCATGGAAGTTGCACCTCAGAATTTTTCATCAACAGAAGTGAAAGTAAGCTCTTCATAGGCTCATCATCTCATCATCTCATTTCATTTTCTCCTTCTTGGCTTGCTACTAAGGGAAGGAAGAAAAGGCTACAGCAGCCCTATCTCCTTCAAAGGACAGATACAAATCCAGACACAAAAGTTTTATAAAGCTACCTTTGCTTTCCTTCAGTTCTATTGCCAAGACAAGCTCCATACAAGAATTGAACTTGGCTTGTGGAATAGTTTTTTGTTGTTGATTTTTAAATTATTTTTATTTTTGTTCTGTAGCCAGCTAGTACTTGTTACATTTTGTCTCTTTTAATTAGTAAGCACTGATATTGCCACTTAAAGTATCATTTAAAAAAAAAAAAAAAAAAAAAAAAAAAAGCACTTTAAATCAATTTCTCGGGAGACCTGATCTTCTGGATCATAGTTGGCAATTTCCATTTCCACAAAGACATTATAAAATGCTACCAACTGAAAATTATGTTACTGGCAAAGTGAGAGTTAGCATTTCAGCTCTCCAATAATGAAATGATTCTTTGGCAAGACTCCTTCCTCAAAACAGAAAACCAACAATAACAACAACAACAAAAACAAAATAGTATTGCAAGACATAAATAAGGGTAGAAGGTATAGAATATGAAAAAAAAAAAAAAAAAAAAGAAAAATATTAGGAAATATTATGATTCCTTCAGGAACTATGCAGGAACTAAGTATGATTTAAATTTAATCTAGATTCTGCAAGATTTCACTCCTCATTAGCTACTTGGAACCTACCATTAGAGATGTGATCTTTTTGTTAGTCTGATAAGTATTCTTATAACCTCAGCCAATTTACAACTTCTCATGTTGATAGAAGTCTACGTATTGGAGAAAAGGGGATAAACACTTTATTTGGGCAAAATTTAATTGACTCCCATGTCTTTTGATGATTGCGCAGTAAAACTTGTTTAAACTTGAAATGTTGCCATGTCAGTCTCTAAGATGGGTAGATTAATTTGACAAAGTAAAAATGTATACAGTGGGATCACCTTATGAGGCCTTTACAGTCAATGCAGAGATACAGAATGTTTTTAGATGCAATTTGGTTAATCTTGAAGCAGATAACTAAAATAAGTCAGACGAATCACATCCTAAAAATGCCTCCTGTTCTCCACTGCAGTACTGAATACCAGCACTGATAGTACCTATACCCTCTGAGATCAATATAGCTTTAATAACACCAAGAAAAAGGTTTTAACTACAGAAGCTTACTATTTATGTTACCTTAAATTTACATAATCAATGCCTCTCCCAAATCGCCCAAAAAGGCAATTTTTTATATTTCTTCTTCTTTTTTTTTTTTTTTTTTTAATTTTTAGAAAAATCTTGTTTAGAGCAACATTGGGTAGCTGTGCTAGAAGTCCTTCTCAAAACAGGAAGTCCCCATGGCAATTTTTGAAGCATTAAAACATCATTTTCCCTGTGAAAAGCCTATTTGAGTATTTTTTTTTTAATGCTATATTAAGTTTTCCCAACAGAAAATGAAGCTTTTAAGCTTTACTAAAACATTAATGGGGGCTTTCTACTCAGAGATCTGGAGTAAAACTTCAGCTGGAAGAGTTTGATTCTCTGTGGCCTTGTATGTTGAGCCTCCCTGTTACAGTGGAGTACCTTTACACTTTTCAGGTAGTGCAATTAGATTTCATATATTCTTCAAGGACACTTTACACAACCAAAAAGAAATAAAGTGGTTTTAATGCATCTCAAACTCGAGCTTTTTGCTGTAATCACTTATTATTGTGTAAGTCAGTATGAAATATTACCAAGGACAAACATACCATTTCCTAATGTCTTTGAATTTCTTTGAAAAACTAGAGAAGATGATGATGAGAAAATAATGAGGTCCTCAGCCAATAAATTTGAATGTTGCTTCACATATATCTCTGGTCTCAGAAGAAATATGCTTTCCTTGCATGAATGTAATTGAGAAGAAATTCACACTTCTTAATACAAACTAGGAAAGCATCAGATATGAGAAGGTGTTGACTAGTACAGATGCACAGAGAGACTTCTAATTTTGCTGGTTTTGATTAGCTAATGAATTGGGACAGGAAGATTAAAACAACCAACCAACCAACCAAACAAACAAACAAACAAAATAATGGAATGTGATGTCGTTGGTCATCCTATTCTCATTGCTGCCCTACACTAGAATCCATTCAGGAGAAAGTCATGTTTTTAACTGTGTTTATCAGAGTTTTCAGCTTGTGGTCAATTACACAGTAGTCCTGGAGATGTTTCTAAGGGATCTAAGATAAATGACTGGGAAGATCAAATTCACATATCTTCCACAGCAAATGAAACACATTCCTAAACATCACCCAGAAATCACTAATGCTTGAAAACTTCTTACATGAAGTCATATTCAGCATAGTTATGACCAATGATATATCTGTTTGCATGCTGACAGTTTATTTGGTATGATCTCTCCTTAATCATAGTCCTAGTCAGTTATGTGACCTGTATGTGATGTATTCTTAGGCTTTATTTTAGTAGTTTCATACTGTGTCTATTAATAAATTGAAATTAAGTTTGGAGGGCATGCTATGTAGCATATGCCATGTCCCTAAGAGGCACACAGCTCCATCTGGAGTGTTCCAAACAGTTCTCATGCTGCAAAATGTAGGTGGCGAAGGGTGTACAGTACTTCTCTTAGGAACTCAGGCATTCAAATGAGTGCTGATGTATGGCACCAATAACAAGTGTGATTAAATGCACAGAACTACGACTAACTAAAACGGTGTTGGAAAAAAAAAAAAAAAAAAAAAAAGAGCTTGTTGATTTTTGGATGCCTGTTTTGTTCAGAATTATTTATGCAGCTAGTACTACTATACTACTATAAACAGCTAAGTTTTCTGGATAGAAATCAAGAAATACAATCTTAGTGTCTGGTTAAATCATTGTCTGATGCACCTCCTAGGTTTCAAAACACTGATTAACAACAGGCTAACATTGCCTTCAAAATTACTTTTATCACATTGCATAACCAGAATGACAGACTAACATAATTAAAAGGGAAAAGAAAACCAGCAAGACTGTAGCCTGCCACTAGGTCAAGTAGCTCATTTTTTTGAACACTTGTCTTCTAAGTAATTTATCTTTTTGACCCAAAGATGTGAAGCTTCTTATGAAGACTGAGAAAAGCCACTAGGGAGCAAGCAACTGATCAGTGAAATGAAATAAAACCCTTAAAAAAGGACGTTTGTGTTGCTTTTCATATTATGAAACTATGCAAACTACTTTAGATTCCATTTATCTCTCACTGTAGTAAACAGGAGAATTCACATAGAATTCACATTGACTTTGGAAAGCATAACTTTGTCTCAGTGTTTTTTTTTTTTTGTTGTTTTGGTTTTTTTTTAAGAATAAAAGAATTCATTTCTTTGCATATCTGTTGTTTTCCAGAGGGATAAGGCTTTATTATGGAGAGTTTTGAAATTATCTTATTTCTATGAGCTGGTGATAAATATGCCTATATATGTGTACCTAATGGCTACCTCCACAAAGACATATTTGATTCTTCGCTCCTTTACACCAAATGACAGAAATAAGGAATTTTGTTGAAATAAACAAATTTACCAATGTAAAACAGACATAATAGAGAATGATAATCTCTGTGACTTTAATGGAAATGACTGTAGTTAGTTTACATGGCAAGGCTTTGGTCTTTTGGTCCATCTTTTGGTCTGAGCACTGCAGGGGTGGCTTCTCTGAGAAAAATCCAGAAGCTGTCCCAATAAGGGGACCACCACTGGCCAGAGCTTAGTCAATAAGCCACTGTGTTTGCACCTCTGTGAGAGCAGATTGAAGAAAGGAAAAAAGCCTACTGCACAGCAGCTGGGAGAGTGAGGAGTGAGAAACAGCCTTGCAGACACCAATGTCAGTGCAGGAGGACAAGAGGTGCCCCAGTCATGCAGCAAAAGTTCCCCTGTGGGCTGTGGAGAGGCCCCTGGTGGAGCAGGCTGTCCCCTTGCAGCCCATGTGTCCCATATAGAGCAGATCTCCACGCTGCAGCCTGTGGAAGAATCCCCGGTAGAGCAGGTGGATGTGGCCTGGAGGAGGCTGCAGCCCAAAGAGCCCTTGCAGGAGCAGGCCCCAGGCTGGAGCTGCAGCCAGTGGAGAGGGGCCCCCACAGGAGCAGGGGATCTGTGGGGAGCTGCCACCTGTGTGGGACTCATGCTGGAGCAGTTTGCTCCTGGGGGGTGGACCTGTGGTATGGAACCATGCGGGAGCAGTTCTTGAAGAGCTGCTGCCAGTGGGCAGCCCACACAGGCTCTGTTTGGGGAAGATGGCATCCTGTGGGAGGGACCCTAACTGGAACAAAGGCAGAGAGTGACCATGAAGGAGCGGCGGAGACAAAGTGCTATAGACTGACCACAGTCTCCATTCCCCCATTCCCCTGTTCCACTCGGGCGGAGGAGGTATAAGAGGGTGGATGGGATGAAGGTTTTGTTTGTTTGGTTGGTTGTTTTTTTTTTTGTTGTTGTTGGTTTTGTTTCTTTCCTTTGTTTCTCACTTCTCTAGCTTGTTAGTAATAGGCAATAAATTTTACTAATCTCCCTATGCAGAGTCCGATTTGCCCATGATGATAATTGTTGAGTGATCTCCCTGTCCTTATCTCAGCCCTTGAGCCCTTTGCATCGTATTTTCTCCCCCTTTCCTTCTGAGGAGGAAGAGTGAGAGAGAGGCTGTGGTGGAGCTCAGTTGCCCACCTGAGTAAAACCATGATGACTTATTCTTCAAAGGAACAGTAAAATGTTGCTATTATGATTTATGATCCTTTTCCACTTATTTTGTACGGTGCAAATGTCAACTGAGAGTGAAGGGCAAAGCAGGATGATAACATGGTCTAGCAAGTAACTCCCATGTGTTCATCCATTTTTTGCTGTTTACAGCTTCTCACATTTATCACACAGTGCACCAGCCAGACTGTTCATCACTGTTCGTCACATGGTAGATAAGTCAGTGATTCTTACCGGTTAATGGACAGTGTACCCCACTTGCTGATTGATATCTACTGAGCACTGCATCTTAAAATTACTACATAGTAACACTTAAAGTTTAAGCAGTCTGGAGTACATCATCGCTTTTGGAGGTCACCTCACCAGGTCAATCTCCTGATCTAAGCAAGTCTAACATTAAAGTTAGGTCAGGTTGCTAAGGGTCTTGTTCAGTTGAGTGCTGAAAGGGGAGTAATCCCATAGCCTGTGTGGAAGACCTGTTCCAATGCTCAGTCACCTTCACTGTAACAATTGCTTCGATTATATCCAGTCATAATTGACCTTGCAGCAGCTTCTGACTGTAACCTTTTTCGCAGTGCATCTCCACAAAAAAACTCTGTTTCACTTCTCTGTAGCCATACTATAGCTTGTTGAAGACAGCAATTTAAATTTTCTCTACCCTCCCCCTAAAATACCTGCTCCTGACTTCCTCAACTTCAAGTCATATTCCATGTGCTTCAGTCCCCTAACCATCATCGTACCCTCATTTGGGCTCTGTCTGTTTTGTCTCTTTCTCTTTTACTATGGCAAGCCCAAAATTAGGCACAGAATTCCAGATATGATCTCAGAAAGGTTGGGAAGAGAATAATAATCAATTCCTTCCTATTGTGTGTACTAATGCAACCAGAGTGTGGTTAGGCTTCATCACCACAAAAACACATTGAGGGTTGCTGTCCACTGAGCATTTTTCAGGTTGTTATCTACTAGACCCACAGACCCTCATCCTTTATGGCAAAGCTCCTTTCTAGCTAATTGACCAGCTTGTTCATTTGCCAGATGTTATTCTGCCACAAAGGCAGGAATTTGTATTTGTCTTTGCAGAACTTTTTTTTTTTTTTTTTTTTTTCCCATTTCTCCAGCATGTAAAGATCCCTCTGATCAGAAATTATTTGGTCCATAATCCTTCCAGGGAGAATTAGGCTAACCAGACTATAGTCCCCTAAGTCCTTCTAGTGCCTTTTTTGAAGATGGTTGTGATGTACACATTTTTGCAGGAAAGAAAGCCTCTCCTCAATTGCTCCAAGTTTTCAAAGATACATTGCCTGCAAAGTTAGTCAGATACATCAGCACCCTTGAATATATCCCATCCTTTCCCATGGACTTGTGTATGTCAGGTATTCTTAAGAATACTCACACTATCTGTTTCTACTTATGACATTACTCTGTTCACTAATGTACGCAGTTGAGAACAGGAAGCCGGGAGGCCTGAGACCAGCCTTTGCAAAAAAAAAAACCGAGGCAAATAAAATATCTCACTTATTTATTTATTTATTTATTTATTTATTTTTCCATTTCATACACATTGGGATGAACTGTTTTTAGCTTAGAGAAGGTTACCTTTCCAATTCCGGGAAGGTTTCCTTGCAGTTATGGAAATGAGAATTTGAACTTATGCATGAGCTATTCAAAAAGGACAAATCACAGAACTGGAGACAGTTGATGTCATTACTACTTGGTTGAGAACAACAACCTGTTCTCCCTTTAAAACTAAGCTAGGAAAATAACAATGTGTTCATAAAATATGGACAACAAGATTAAGTATAATTTAATTTGTCATTTAAATAAAGAAAGAATTCTTAGCCAGACTGTTTCAGGGATCTTTCTGGTTGGAACATGTAGGAACATGCAGAAACACCTAAATCTTGTTCTATTTGTAGCTCTTGAGCCACTTGAAACCTAAGAGCACTGAAGTCATCATTCTGATCTCAAATCCTTTCTCTAACCAGTCTTTCTATTTGTTGAACCATATCTCTGATTCTGTCTTACACCGGCCGCCACTGATATCTACCTCAATACCTCACATGCCAACTTCATCAGAAGTTGTCTGTAGACCTCTTTCAATGAACTAAGAGTTAAAGATCTCTTTTAATGTCTTGAAATCTCACTTTCTGCCACACTGTAAGGTATGGCTAAGTTAGTCATCAGGTTGATTATCTATTTTAAAAATTTATTTGTTAAGATGTTACATCAGAGTTCAAACTCTAGTTGAGTGACCAAATGACCTAACTGTGATAACACACCCATTCTGTCACAGCCTTTCCTGCTTGCCTTGTTTATTTCTCAGTAAGTCACACTTCAAATCTCTATTCAAATTCCTCAGTTCATCTATATTCTATTAATTTTATGGTGATTTCCACTAAAAAAAAATATAGATAGATAAAAAAAGAGAGAGACTGTCATAGCTCAAGTATATTGACAGACAATCTATCAATGGAATAGCTGGGAGCCCTCAAATTCCTTATAGGATGGTTAAATGAATATTCACTAAAGACTTTTCTCACACTTCACTTTGACGTTTCCTTCCCTGAAAAGGAGGCTTCTGATCTGAGTGTGATGACTCAGGGTGTCACTGTCTTATAGACTATTTGTCTATAAATATAAAATTTGTCAATATCATAAAAATACTTGAATAAAAATGGACTGGCTGGATAAATTGTTGGGAGTGGAGGAAAAAGACAAATGTACACAGCAGTTCTAGGGCTCTAGGACAGAAGCAGAAAAGATGAGATATTTCTTTGAAAAAAGCTTATCTAGTAGAATTAATATTTTTTTCAGTTTTAAAATCCCTGTTGTGTGAAAGTGATTTCAAGGTAAAGGTTGTGTGAGAAGATTATATGACGCAGGCATCCCACAGAGTGAGACTGTGAGTGGAACTGTGGGATAATATCATTTATATATCTAAAAAAATAAAAAAGAAAGAATGGTTTAATATACTCTGTATCTGTTAGATGAGGCCAATACACCAGCTTGTATCACCAACCACAGCAAGGCCGATGATAGTGGTATCGACACTATGATCATTACTATGATCCTAGGTATTTAATTTACTTACATAGAAGTGACAGTATTTTATAACTGTTTTCCTCTGTAAAACTAAATGACAACCTAGTGTATTTGTTCAGAACATATAAAAATCCATTTTGATACTGATATCCAGTTCTCAAAAAAACCATTAGTAAGACAGTTAATTAGTGACTTTGTTATTAGATGTCGTATGCAAGAAAAACAAACACCCAAAGATTCCCCTTTGCCAAGACAGGGACTGTAATAGATGTAATATAACGTATAGAAATTTCTACATAATCTATAACATACATTACCAAAACCTGCAGATTTAAAAATGAGCTACAGTAGAAGCATGGACATAGTTTATGTAAAAGCATAGGTTGTATTCTAGTCTTTTTTTCAGTACCCTACAGCAGAGAGGGAAATAGGGGTACATTTTCCCTTTAGGTAAGAGTTTAAAGAATACCACAATTGAGCCAATTACCACCAATTGCAGAGAATAAATAAAATCAGTGAAGAGGAAGAGAAATGAAAAACACTGTAGTAGTGACCTTTTCATTAGAAAATCCTGCCAAAAGGAATAAGATTTAAAGAGTGTTTCTCCTGTTAAATACTGTTCATTGCATTTAAAATGACTTAAAAATCTCAACTATTCAAGACATTTCCTATATCTGACAGCTTATTAACAGCTTTGTTGCATTGCATCTCATTTATTTATTTATTTATTTATTAATTATTATTATTATTTTCATCTCAAAATAACAGAATGTCTTGCATAAAATGTCTTTGCAGGTTTCCTTTTTTTTTTTTTTTTTTTTTTTTTTTTCCTAGTGATTTTTAATGTAATGTTTTACTTCTTGTTTTCTTCCCTAGGTTGATGACACATTATCAGTTATTCCTAGATACTTATTTATTTATTTATTTATTTATTTATTTATTAAAAAAAGAAATATATCAATTTCTCAACCCTTTAGGAAAATTTAAGTCATAACTCAGGATAATGTGTGTATATTCCACGGGTTTCTAAGACATAATCACTTATGATAAATGAGTTTAGTTGTAAGTTCTACTAATATATAATCATTTTTTCACAAAGGAAGAGAGGACATGAAGTGCATGAAAGAAGTCCCATTGAAAAATCACAATTCGATTTAAAGTGGGACAGCAGCTCTATAGCATGATATATATATGTGTGTGTGCCTATAATGCACTTTAGCTTAACAACTCCCTTGTTAGCTTGTAGCCACAGAACCAAATTTTGCTTTCATAAACTCATATACCTTCCTTACTGATTTAGGTAAATTCATGTACACTTTGAGGGCTGTCTTGGCTCAAAATAATGAATCTTTATAATTTGTTTTTGATGAAATGGCTGCATGTAGCAAAAATAGGTTATTTTTGAGGGCTATGAATAAACAATATTGAAGTTTTTTCAGGTTACCTGTTGTTACATTTGGGAAGTCTTCAAAAACATTCCTAAATCTGCTCATCAGAAAAAGGAATACTGATGACCAGACAAAAGATTAGGGAAATTCTGTCGGTCTCCGACAGCAGTGGTGGGTATGCCTGTGGGAGGTGTGCCCAGGTTGAAGAACTGCTCCACCAGGTAGCGGAGCTCTGAGAGGAGGTGAACAGGCTCAGGAGCATCAGGGAATCAGAGAGGGAAATTGACTGGTGGAGGTGCACTCTACCCTCTCTGAGGCAGGCTCACGAGCCTGCCACAGCACAGGCGTCTCCTATTATGCAGAAGACGGAGGTTCCCTCCTCCTGCCAGGCAGCGGGAGGAGACCTAGATCAAGGGGGGGAATGGAGGCAGGTGCCTATTCGGGGTGGTAGGCGAGCCCTCTCTCTGCCCACCTCACCTTCTCATCTACCCTTAAATAATCAATATGAAGGACTAGAACAAGACAATCTGAATGACAAAGTAGATAAAAACCCGTCCCAGTTGGAGGGGGCGCCTAAGACAAGGCGACCTACACATCGCATTGCCACATCATCCTTCAAAAAAGAAAGAAGGGCTATTGTTATGGGGGGCTCCCTTCTGAAAGGGACAGAGGGACTGATATGCCGACCGGACCCAACCCGCAGAGAAGTCTGTTGCCTCCCTGGGGCTTGGGTGAGAGACTTTGCCAAGAAAGTCAAGCGCCTGGTACGGCCCACTGACTACTACCCGCTACTGGTCTTTCAGGCTGGTAGCGATGAAGTAGCAACGAGAAGTCCGAAGGCGATCAAAAGAGACTTTAGGGATTTGGGGCGACTACTTAGAGGATCAGGGGCACAGGTTGTGTTTGCCTCTGTCCTTCCGATAGGGGGGATCGAAGCTGAAAGGCGTGATGTTCACATAAACTCGTGGCTTCGAGACTGGTGTGACCGGCAGAATTTTGGGTTCTTTGATCACGGGAAGGTCTATGCTACACCGGGCCTGATGGCACCGGATGGGATGCGCCTCTCTCGGAGAGGGGTAAGGATCTTTGGTCAGGAGTTGGCAGGGCTGATAGATAGGGCTTTAAACTAGAGTTGAAGGGGGAAGGGGCTAAAACCCTTTAGACACGCCGGTGAAGACCTAAGGGATGGTACACAAGAATCAGAGGGGCTGTGTGCCAGTGAGGTCCTTCGGTCAGATCCACAAGGTGCTGAGTGTAAGGAGATGCACCTGAAGTGCTTCTACACGAACGCACGCAGTATGAGGAATAAAATGGATGAGCTAGAAGTCCTGGCCCAGTCCCGCAACTACAACATCATCGGCATAAGCGAAACCTGGTGGGATGAGTCCTGTGACTGGGGTGTTGCGATAGATGGTTACAGGCTTTTCAGGAGGGACAGGCAGGGTAGGCGAGGTGGTGGGGTGGCGATGTATGTGAAGCAGGGGCTGGACTGTGTGGAACTTCAGGTCGGCAATGGCAAAGTTGAGAGCCTCTGGGTAAGGATCAAGGGACGAACGAATAAAGGGGATGTCGTTGTGGGAGTCTATTACAGACCGCCTGGCCAGGACGATAGCGCCGATAAATTATTCTTTACAGAACTAAGAGAGGCCTCGAGATTAACTCCCCTTGTCCTTATGGGGGACTTCAACTTGCCAGACATTAACTGGGAGTGCCACACGGCTGACACGAGCAAGTCCAGGAGGTTCATGAAGCACCTAGATGATAACTTCTTGGTGCAGGTGCTGACGGAGCCAACTAGGAAAGGTGCCCTCCTAGACCTGTTGCTAGAAAACAGAGAGCGTCTGGTGGCAGATGTGGTGATTGGTGGCCACCTCGGTCATAGCGACCATGAAGTGGTTGAGTTCAAAATTTACGGTGACAGAAGGAAAAGTGCCACCAAAACCTCATCCCTAGATATGGGGAAAGCGGACTTCAGGCTGCTCAGGGAACTAGTCAGCAAGGTCCCCTGGGAAACTGCTCTTGAAGGCCTCGATGTCCACCAGTGCTGGTCATTTTTTAAGCGATGCCTCCTAGAAGCACAAGATCAGGCAATTCCTAAATATCGCAAGTCAGGCAGGCGGGGCAGGAGGCCGGCGTGGCTGACCAGGAACATTCTAATGGAGATTAGGTGGAAACAGAGAGTGTTTCGCTACTGGAAGGAGGGCCAGGTGTCATGGAAAGAATACAGGGATGCTGTTCGTGTTTGTAGGGAGAAAGTTCGTGTGGCCAAAGCACAGCTAGAGTTGAAGCTGGCTGTGTCTGTGAGAGAAAATAAAAAGGGTTTTTTTAGATATGTGAATGGAAAAAGGAGAACTAAAGAATACATAGGGCCGCTCCTTGATAGGGAAGGTCTCCTCACAGACAATGACATAGGCAAAGCAGAGACGCTTAACGCCTTCTTTGCCTCTGTCTTCAATGCCGATGATGGGCTTCGGGACCCAGGGTGCCCTGAGCTGGAGGACCAGGACGGTGGGGATGACAAACTCCCAACCGACCCTGAACGTGTGCAGGATTTGCTACTCCACCTGGATCCCTACAAGTCCATGGGTCCGGATGGGATTCATCCCTGGGTGCTGAAAGAGCTGGCGGATGTCATCGTGGAACCTCTCTCAATTATTTTTCAACGACCCTGGGAATTTGGAGAGGTCCCGGTAGACTGGAAGCTGGCAAATGTTGTGCCGATTTTCAAGAAGGGTCAGAAAGAAGACCCTAGCAATTACAGGCCTGTCAGTCTCACGTCAGTGCCTGGTAAAATCATGGAGAAGATGGTTCTTGAACTTATTGAGGCGCACCTGGGGGACAAAGCAGTCATTGGTCCCAGCCAGCATGGGTTTGTGAAGGGTAGGTCCTGCCTAACTAACCTGATTTCCTTTTATGATAAGATCACCCGTATGGTGGACCAAGGGAAACCAGCTGATGTGATTTTTTTGGACTTCAGCAAGGCTTTTGACACGGTTTCCCATAGGATCCTACTGGACAAAATGTCCCCCATACAGCTAAATAAAAACATCATACGATGGGTGGCTAACGGGCAGGGGCCAAAGGGTTATGGTAAATGGGGCTGTGTCAGGCTGGCGGGCAGTCACCAGTGGGGTCCCTCAAGGCTCCATTTTAGGGCCGGTACTTTTCAATATTTTTATAAACGATCTGGATGTAGGAATGGAAGGTATTTTGAGCAAGTTTGCTGATGACACCAAACTTGGAGGAGTTGTGGACTCGAATGAGGGTGGAAAGTCCTTGCAGAGGGATCTGGATAGGTTGGAGAGCTGGGCGATCACCAACCGCATGAAGTTCAATAAGAGCAAGTGCCGGGTCCTGCACCTGGGACAGGGAAACCCTGGCTGCATGTACAGACTGGGCGACGAGACGCTGGAGAGCAGCCTAGAAGAGAGGGATCTGGGGGTCGTGGTAGACAGCAAGTTGAATATGAGCCAGCAGTGTGCCCTGGCAGCCAGGAGGGCCAACCGTGTCCTGGGGTGCATCAAGAACGGCATCGCTAGTAGGTCAAGGGTGGTGATTGTCCCGCTCTACTCTGCGCTGGTGCGGCCTCACCTCGAGTACTGTGTGCAGTTCTGGGCACCACAGTATAAAAAGGGCATGAAACTGTTGGAAAGTGTCCAGAGGAGGGCTATGAAGATGGTGAAAGGCCTTGAGGGGAAGACGTACGAGGAACGGCTGAGGTCACTGGGCCTGTTCAGTCTGGAGAAGAAGAGGCTGAGGGGAGACCTCATCACAGTCTACAACTTCCTCGTAAGGGGGTGTCGAGAGGCAGGAGACCTTTTCTCCATTAACACCAGTGACAGGACCCGCGGGAACGGGATTAAGCTGAGGCAGGGGAAATTTAGGCTTGACATCAGGAGGGGGTTCTTCACAGAGAGGGTGGTTGCACACTGGAACAGGCTCCCCAGGGAAGTGGTCACTGCACCGAGCCTGTCTGAATTTAAGAAGAGTTTGGACTGTGCACTTAGGCATATGGTCTGAACTTTTGGGTAGACCTGTGCGGTGTCAAGAGTTGGACTTGATGATCCTTAAGGGTCCCTTCCAACTCAGGATATTCTATGATTCTATGAAATGATCTTAAGATTAAACTGTATTGAATAAATATGTATATTTTGCAGTATAATGGAAAACAAAATCCTATATATTTGTGTGGATCACCTCACTTATCTTGCTGTCTTCATCATTTTACTGCACTTAACAAGAAGAGTCTAAGAACTATTATGAGGGGAGTCTCAATGTAACATAATTTTCTCTGAGACAAAAATTCTTTGAAATACAATGGACAAATGTCAGCTTAAAAAAAGTGTTGGAATGTATGGAATCTAATTTTTTTGATAGAACCAAACTTTTAGCATAACAATATAAGTGAAGCTGCTATATAGAACAAGATATTTACCAAAAGAAAGATGGCAACAGGATTTTAATTAAGTTGACTTAAAAAAAAAAAAAAAAAAAAAAAAAAAGCACACTTAAATTTTACTTCTCCGTCCACTCAAATCAGCTGCTTGAATGTTTCAGAATTTTATTCTCAATCAGATCTTCTCTTCCCTATTCTGTTCCCACTGACAGTTCTATGAAGAGATTTAATTATTATATTCATTGCTTGCTTCCAGATATAGATATGGTTCCTTGTGTGAAAAGCCAACGTTCTTATTGGTATGGGTGCCTTGTTCTCATTTTGCCTGCTGTTTTTTTTTTGCATCTTCTGGGTCAGGGAGGACCTCACCAGTTTGACTGCCATCACCATGTTTCATCTACCCACTGCTGTGCTACAAAATGAAAAGCAACCATGCTTATAAAAATAATCCCTTTTTCTTATTAAAGGAAAAGCGTGTTGTACTCTGCTATGACAGTCTAGTCAATTCCGTGAGCCATTTTAGAGTTCCCACAGGCTGAAGACTTGGATATTTGAGAAGTGTCAATACATAAACAATTTTGGCCAAGAGCCCTTATGAAATATAATTACCCTAATAAATTGATACAGACAATTCTCGGCCCATGCTCAAGTTCTGATTTTTTATACCTCTTTCCAAAAATAACCCTCTGTGGTTGCTGAGATATGATTTTATAAATGATTTTTGAGACAAGTAATTTCTTGCATTTTTTTTTTCTTTTTCATAGTTACTTGCCTTTGACCATTTGTGTTTGAACATTTTTTGTTTTATTTCTCATATAGGAGTATAGGTGAAGATTTTTATTTTTATTTCGAAGGGGGGGGGGGGGAGGGGGGGAAGGAGGAGGGGAGGTCTTTCTTCCAGTGTCCTCCATTTTTCTATACCATAAGCTTCAGATCAGAAGCTTATAAGTTTATCTGGCTGGAATTTATCTGGCTGGCATACCAGATCCCCTGATTCCCCCAGACCCTCTGCTCCTGAGTGGGCTCCTCTCCACAGGCTGCAGCTCAGGTATGGGGCCTGCTCCTGTGGGGGCTCTCCATGGTCTGCAGTCTCATCCAGGCCAGTCTCCTCCAGGGGCCTCTCCACAGCCCACAGGGGAACTTCTGCTGCATGGAGCACCTCCTGCCCTTGTTCTGCAGTGACCTTGAGGTCTGCAAAGCTGTTTCTCACTCCTCACTCTCCCAGCTGCTGTTGTGCAGCATTTTTTTTTTCCCCTTTCTTAAGTCCGCTCTCCCAGAGGCCCAAGCAACATCCCGTATTGGCTTGGCTCTGGGCAACGGTGGGTTCCTTTGGAGCCTGCTGGAACTGGTCCTTATCTAACATGTGGCACCTTCTGAATTCTTCTCACAGAGGCCACTCCTGCAGCCCCCTTCTACCAAAACCTTGCCGCATAAACCCAATACAATTTCATACAATTAATATATGTGTTGTATACATGAAGTTGAATTCTGATTGCTCAGCTCTCCTTCATAATGCATAAACTTCCCTGAAAATGAAGAAAGGAAGGGAAGAAGGGAAGAAGGGAGGAAGGGAGGAAGGGAGGGAGGGAGGGAGGGAGGGAGGGAGGGAGGAAGGAAGGAAGGAAGGAAGGAAGGAAGGAAGGAAGGAAGGAAGGAAGGAAGGAAGGAAGGAAGGAAGGAAGGAAGGAAAAAAATATACATATATATATATATTAATTTTGTACAAGTCAAAGTTATAATATTTGCATTTAGGAAGAAAAACATTATATTTTCCTATCACTAAAGAAGTTTAAGAAATGTGGAATAAAAAAAAAA
Source organism: Aythya fuligula (assembly GCF_009819795.1). Lineage (NCBI taxonomy): Eukaryota > Metazoa > Chordata > Aves > Anseriformes > Anatidae > Aythya > Aythya fuligula. Next base: position 172,320,952 of record NC_045559.1, on the reverse strand, counting down.
AAAAAAAAGGAAAAAATAGATTTTTATAGGAAGAACAGAAAATCACAAGCTTTCACTACTGAGAGATCCTCTTTATGATTTTTATGATTTTTATGCAGCAAACACTGAATGGGCATTTTTCAAAATGTTCTGTTTTAAAATCTCCAGTTTTCTTCTCCAAACTGAAGAATTCTACAAAGTAGGATGTCTTTTAAATTTCACCTGCAGTGTGAGCAGATTCATCTTTTCTATTTTGCAATAAGAAAATAAGATTATTATCTTCTTTTAAGTTGTATTTCTTTGCTCTAATTAAGAACCAAAACTATTAACCCATCTTTGGATTTGTTATCATATTGAAAGGTAAGAAAAATGAAATGTACATATTGGTATTAGGTATACAATGAGTAAAACATATTTTTGTCTCCCCTTGCAGCTTCATGGTAAAAGGTTTCTATGGATTAGTAGTGGATTAGCCATGCTGAAAGTTAGAACATTTTTCAGCTGAAAAATCCAAATAGCCACATAAAGAATGGATTATCCTCCCAGTCTAGACGGAGGAATATGGTTGATAATGGTATTCCTTAGAGGCCTAAGTGTGTTCCATGAGGAAAACACTGTGATGCAATATGTCAAAAAATAAATAACAACATTTAACCATAAAGATGTTTTTACACCTTATACCAGCCACTGGCATTGCAGAATGCACCAGTAATTCAATTGCAGGGAAATCAACAGTGTAAAAAATTATATAAAATTTTTCATAACAAATGAATGTCTTTATTTTCTAACCCTGTGAGACAAAATAGATAAAAAAACTGAACATATTGGCCTCAGTATTAACATATTGCCTTGAGTATAAGCAAGTAACCAAATGGGAGCACTCATCCTCCATTCTTTAAAAACTAAACCAAGTGGAACCTGGTCCAGGATGTCACTGAAATTATCATGATTCCTACTGATTTCTGGGGGATACGATTAGACACAGTTTACATATATGCTCCAGAAAGATGTCAAATTCTCATACAGGATCAACAGCTAGAAGCTCACTGTCATACGCCTACATTGAGTTAAACTGTAGAGTTAAAAATTTTTGTTTTATTATGACTTGCCACATACCTATCACTAGTGAGTAGGAGTGTTATACTAGTTGTATAATTCTCTTTGTAAGGGAAATGTTAATTTGAATTTTACAGCTACAGGTTTAAGCTTTATAAATATAAAAGAATTTGCCCAAAGTGACACAGAAATTTGTCTACATCTGAAAAACAGTCCTCTGCATTCTGGATATAGGTCAGTGTTTTCATTGGTATAGTCTTTCATTGCACTGGATCTGACAGGCCAGGATGCAAGCTCTAGCAGTCAGAGGAGAAACATAAAGATTGGCAAAGGATCTCTTAAGTGACATAAGCATAAAAACCATCTGACTTGTATAGCCCTTTAAGCAACAGTGCAAGTCTTTATTAGGATACCTACAAAGGATAAAACTTTGTCTTCCAAATGGGACACAAAATGTAGTCATTGTGCTGTGTTTTACTTTAAATAGACCTCAGTGCTTACTACAGTCAAAAAAAACTATGTAAAAGTAACCCTGATAATTTAATGAGCTTTGAAAAGAAGTGTAGCAAGCACTATTTGGTGAACATGTGAAAGACTCCATCCTGAACTTTAGTGAGAGACCTGACATATCCTGAAAGTACGTATTTAACAAAATGTTGGCCCAGGTATCTTCATCAATCTACACTTCAAAAAATCTGTATTATTCCACTTTTCCAGTAATATTCTGAGGGGCTAGAAAGAACCATATTTTAATTGCTCTTTAACTAGGAACCTGTCTTCTATAAGGAAAAATAAAAGATCTTCAATATGCTTATATTGTAAAGAGATATTTTTTTTTTCTTTTTCCAGATTTACAATGATTTTGTTGACTACAGTATTTATGTATTCAGAAACAGACTGGTGTATGGAACAAATAAATAAGAAATACTACTTTTGTTCAAGAAATAATGGCAAGTATCCATTGTCTTTCACTGAGTAATGAAATTTAGTGAGATAACATATTTAAAAGACAAAATCAGCAGTGATGAGTAGTTGTGGTTTAACCCCAGCATGCTGCTTATTCACTCTCCAGGTGGGCTAGAGGAGAAAGGGAAAAATGGAAAAATGGAAATGGAAAGGTAAAAGCTTGAGAACTCATGGGTTGAGAGAACTCATGGGTTGAGTTTACTAGGTAAAGCAAAAGCTGCATGGGGAAGCAAAGCAAAACAAGAAATTAATTTGCCATTGTCAGGCAGTTGCTCAGCCACTTCCAGGAAAGGAGGGTTCATCACATAATGGGTTTCTTGGGAAGAGAAATGCCATCATTCCAAACATCCTCCTCCTTCTTCCTTCTTTCCCCCAGCTTTTATTATTCAGTATGATGCCACATGCTATGGGAGCATATCTCTTTGATCAGTCTGGGTCACCTGTCCTGGCTGAGTACCTCCCAGCTTCTTGTGCACCCCTAACATCCTTGCTGGCAGGGCAGCACAAGAAGCTGAAACACCGTTCTGTAACAACTAAAAACATCACTGTGTTATCACCACTGTTTTCGTCAAAAAATCCAAAACACAGCATCGAGTGAACCACTATGAAGAAAATTAATTCTGTACCAGCCAAAAACATGATACAAGTGATACAAGTGATTCTCGCTGTCTCTGTCAGAGAAACCTATTCCACAGGTGATTACTGTTCTGTAAAATAAATGGCTAGCTACCTAGTTTGGGTACATATTGAGAAGGATTTAAGATATAGCCACATCACATTCTGCACGTCCTGTTTGCAAGAAAAGGAAACCATGTGGGCTGAAAGAGAGAAGGTAGCACACTTCTCTGAACCAGGACTGCAGGATACACAATGCAGTATCTTTATAGTGAAGTCAGAACATAACCCCTCTAGTGTAATAAGTAAACTTTTGAAGATAAAGATTGTCAGTGTATGCAATTAATAATTTTGACTTACGACTTATACCAAAAATGGGCAAAATCCAACATCTTTTTTTTGCAGTAAGACAGACAAGGCATAACCCAAACTGCCAAAGTTAGTCAGAGGGAATTCTGAAAAATAGGCTGCGAGATTATGAAGAAAAATTGACCTAATCTTGTTTAGGTACTTATGCATCAGAGATAATATTTATGATGAATTTAGGAAGTCTAATTTCATCCATAGCTTAAGAAAAACTTTTCCTGCAAAATTCATCCTGAACTCAAAAATTTCTTGAACAAAAAATATTTTCCCTAGTAAACCTCAAACTCAAAAATATGCTCTGTCCCTGTAGGCTGAAAATATTTCATTTACTATATTCATTATGTATTATTATATAATAACTGTTCCTTCTGTAAAGTTTTCCATAGTAACAGTTTACTTGACTTTGTATATGTTCTGTAGTACTTTTTTTTTTTTTTTTTTTCCACCCAGACACTCAGACACTGGCAGTCTCAGAAATCAAGGGAAAGAAACAAAACTGGGAAAAAAAAATCAAACAAAATAAAAGTAGAAATACAAAGATGCAAAGCCAGCAAACACACAAAATTGTAGCTTTCTAACTTTAAAGATGTGGAAGAGAAAAGGCTGGAAGAATTGTAATAAGGCTGAAAGTTAAAAAGTGCAAAGATGTGGGAGTGGAATCTCAAAATGAGACAAAAGAAAGAAAGAGAAAGGCCAAACAAGAAATGTAAATTATCATAATGAAAACTAAAAGCCTCCCTTCATCTGTCTTAAAAATAGATACTAATGTTTTGCAGATTAACTTTGGTTTTGTAATTATGGACTTACAGAGAAATGAATGTTGGTGAACTAAACTGCTCACTTAGGGAGTGTAGCTAAATCCATGGCATAGCAGAAACAGCTGCTGCCCATTATACTTTGCTTTTTGATGATAAGTGGTAAGAAAGGTCAGGAAAAGGTGACCATTCAGCACTTTTTATTATGAGGTAATGACTCCAATGATGTTATCAAAATAATTAAAAACACCATCAGTCCCATTCTCTCTGAAGACACTTAACATTATTTCCATTTCTCCCTGCTGTCCTAAAATGTATTCACATATGGAGTAATATTGGGGGGGTAGGGTAAAAATGGAGCAAATCAGAATAAAGGAAGATTTTGTGCATTACATACACAGTCTAAATTCAAACTTGGTAATTCAGTGTTCTCAAACTCCATGTTTGAATAGAAGCCATTATTCTTTTTCTTTTAAAAGGAACAGCAGTTCCTGCTCTCTGTTAAATATTTGGCTGGAAAGCTTTTTCCTTACCTTATTTACAAAGCAGATATGAATATTCATGAAAATATCTTCAATTTCCTTTGTCTTTTAAGTCATCCCATATGCAAGGGGATCCTAATATGTCATCCTCATAACACACTAATATTTTTGTGGTGGGTTATCCTTGACTAGCAGTCAAAATGCCAAGCTCCCACACAGCTGTTCAGTCACCCATCCACCTGCTGGACAAGGAGAGAAAATAAAAAGTACAGGAATGAGAAAGTCTGTGGGTCAAGATAGTGCATGGGAAATCACTTACCAATACTGTCATGGGAAATATAGACTTGGTCTGGGGAAAATGAAATTAATTAATTGCTAAGTAAAATAAATATTTTGGGTAGTGCGGCTGGGTGATGAGCAGACTGGAGTGGAGAAAGACTTGGGGGTATGAAAAGTTTGACCTGGAAATGTGAGTTTACAGTCCAGAAAGCCAATCATATCTTTGCCTATATCCAAAGAAGTGTAGCAAGCAGGTCAAGGGAGGTGGTTCTCTACTTTGCCCTCATGAGAACCCACTCATAATATTGCATTCAGCTCTGGGGCCTCCAGTGTAAGAAAGACATGAGCCTGTTAGGGCAGGTCCAGAGGAAAGCCATGAAGATAATCAGAGGGCTGAAGCATCTCTCCCATTAAGAAAGGCTGAAAGTGTTGGGGTTATTTATCCAAGAAAAGAAAAGGCTCTGGGGCAACCTTCCAGTACCTAAAGGGGACCTACAGGAAAGATAGGGAGAGACTCTCTACCAGGAAGTGTAGTGGTAAGACAAGGGGTCATTATTTTAAACTAAACTAAGGTAGGTTTAAACTAGATATAAGGAAGAAATTCTCTACTATGAGTGTAGAGAGGTACTGGACTAGGTTTCCCAGAGAAGTCGTGGGTGCCCCCTCCTTAGAAGTGTTCAAGGCCAGATTGGATGGTTCTTTGGGCAACCTGGTCTAGTGGAAGGTGTCCCTGCCCATGGCAGGGAGGTTGAAATTAGATGATCTTTACAGTCCCTTCCAATCCAAGCCATTCTGTGATTCTATAATTCTAATATTCCTCCTGTTTTCCTGATCTGTATTACACTCCTTTGCTCCAGACATCTCCACCCAGCAACACAGAGAGATGAAGAATGGGGGGTTGCGGTCTCTCTGTAACAGGTCCTTTCTGCTGCTCCTTCCTCTTCACACTTCCCCCCTGCTCCAGTGTGGGTCCTTCAGTAAAAGGTGTTCTTATTTGGGCTCTCCCCAGGCTACAGGGATTGTCTGCTCCTCTATTTAGTGCCTCCTACTCTTCTTCCCTCAATGACCTTGCTGTTCCCTCTGCAGTTCCCCCTTTTTTATTCCCCTCCTTTTCCTGTGTGATGTTTTCTGCTCTTTCTTGAATACAATTTCCATGAAGTGCTACCAACATGACTGATTAGCCCAGCCATGCCCTGCAGTGGGGCTGTTGGATCCAGCTTGAACCATATGTGTCTGGCATGGGGCAGCCTCTGCTTCTCACAGAGGATGCCCTGCAACCTCTCCCAGTATCAGCACCTTGACATTGACACCCAATATATGTATACCCCATTGGAGTACAAAATTTGGCATATTAGAAACATTAAAATTGAAAGCCTTCAGGTAAAGGACTATTTTTTACCAGTTTACTCAGTAAATTACTCAGTACTACAGCCACTGATCACATGACTTAAATGTCAGGTCAGTTGATTGCATCACATTAACTGAACTTGTCAGGAAGACTTTTGCTTTTCTGTTTGTTTGCTTGCTTGCTTGTTTCACGTTGCTAAGATGCTGGTGCCTCACTCAGTTTACAAAATAGGTAATAGCATTAATCTTTCTCATTTGGAATCAGCCATTTCTAAGGTTCCCAGTAATTTCTGCTGGACTCTAAAAAAAGGCCTAGAAAGTTCAAAGTCTGTTTTCAAGGCTCAGTGTTCAGATACATTCCTGTGTTTGATATTGTGCCCATAGACCCACAGGTGTTGAACTCATGAGAGGAGTAGAAGAATCAGACCTGTCCAAACCCACAAAACATTCTGGAAAATAAGTACATGCATGAGACATCTAGCAGCAATGCTATCCTCCGGTTTCCTTTCTTCATGTGGCACATTAGCAAAATAAAAAGAAAAAAGCATTATGACCACAGAGAAAATTTCCTGCTTCTTAATTTCTCTTCTAAATAAGACAAATAAGCATCTTATGGGCCTCACTCATACTTCAGGAAAGGATACACTATTTTTTGCACCTACAAGCAGAATGATGTTCCCATCTCATCGAGCTTTAACTAGACCACACCAAACAATATGCAGTGTATGACAGAAGATAGAAGAACTTCCTCTCCTGGTTGAGAAGACTTGATAAACTGTAAGTGCAGAGGATTTTAGAACAGAGCGTTTGGAGACTATAACATATTTTTGTTTGTTTGCTTTTGTTTCAGATTCTGGGCTAGCAAATCATTTTATAGATTTTAATGACTAATAGAAATGTTACTTAGGCAAGAGAGAAAAACAAGGCATGTGTTCATTCAGCCACTGACCCTTGGAAGTCCTTTAAAACTTAAATAGTGTCATATGTTAGTTCCTTTCTCTGATGGGTAGTTCGTATAAAATGGTCTGCCTTTGAAGTTAATATTTCCTACATCTAAAGCTCAATAATAATAATAATACCCCGTATGAAATACAAAAGTAACATAAATTGCTGTCATAACTGTTGAGTGAAAATGCAATTCTGTATATTGGCTAAAATGAAAAATTAAAAATACAGAGCAAATAGTGTCCCAGTTCCCTAAACTGCAATGTAGATGATCCAAACAGACTAGTAGCATCAGTAATAAGAGATAGAATATTTACCTCTTAGAATTGATCAAGTTTTGATCACTAGCATATATGGACTAATGCATCAGTTACAGGGAAAGATTTTTAGATGATCAATACGAAGAGGGAGGCAGATAAATAGGGTATTTTGGATTTCCCTCTCCAAGCTTTCAGAGGTTTCTATGGATATTGACCATATAGGAAATACAGACAGTTATTTTAGACTTGCTGGATTGCATCTCTCCTTATCATAATGCCATAGTCATATGCCTCAGGTATTTTTGAAGTGATTGCTGAAATCAATAGATTTCTGCAATGCAAACTGATGACATTAACTTGCTTGTCACATGAAAATGTATGCATGATAAATCAATAAGTATAATAGTGCTTAGTAAGAAATAGTTTTTCTAGACCCATTGTACAACTTCTAACAGTATTAGATTGCTTATTCCCCATAGGGAAGAAATTTTATTATCTTGCTGTAGCCTGAAAAAAGATAAGTAGGGTTTAAAAGTAAACAACTTGTACGTGAAGTAGCTATTTTTCATATATTAAATTTGTAATTTAGAAATGTTTGAAGCAATGGAGAAACTAGTCTCCAAATAATAATAATAAAAAGTAATAATGAAAAACCAGTCTGTGAGAGTGTAGCTAGAACAAAATTCTTTATACTTGAACAACCATTTCCAAATTGTCTATTCAAGCCTATTTCCAAAGGTCACTATGAAAACATTAGCATTTAATCAAAAGTAAGAACATAGTTTTTCAACAAGTTAAAACTAACTAAAGATGTCAGTTCTTCCTCACAATCTTGTTATGGATAAAAGGGGAAATACCATCTAGCCATGATTTTACTGTTAGTATATTTAAAGCCTTAGCCATGTAACCAAAATACAAATTATTATTATGAGTCCAATTACAATGGACACTAACAATTGTTGTCCAAATTATCTAATCTCTACCTCATGAATGGTCCAGTTACAGTGTTATGCACTAAATTTCTACTATCTACCTACTTCCTCTGGAACCTTTCCCAGTGTATCCCAGTGGGTCAACAGTGGCAGGTTTCCTCAATTTAATGTAAAGGAAGCATTATGATGTGCCATCAGTACACTGTCTCTGGGATGCATCAATACTAATCATTGTGAACCCTTCTTTTTCAGTCTTGGGTTCTTCTTAGGGTTGTTTTTATATGGTTCCATAATGTTGTTATTATTTTCATTGCCTCATTATGAAGTTATGAAATTAGCCTCAGTTAAAGGACAAGTATAAAGACATAACATTTCTTCTTATGACTGCCTGACTTTGTCAGATCCCTAGAATATGTGGCATTTAAAGAGTCAAGTGAGAATAGCCAATAGTCAGGGAGCCAGACTACCAATAGTCAGGTAGTCACTTGGACATTAGACAATTGCTGTAATAGCTAAAATCAACTCAGACCAAGACAAGCCCAGATAACTGCTGAGACCCTGCAATGTCAGGTCAATACAGCTTCTTCGTCCTTTTACAAGTAATTGCACTAATCATATTTAATGGGCTACAGGTATATCCACGAGAAGAAGATAAAATGTTATCATTTTTCTTTTAGTAGTTCCTATGCAGCCAAGAAAAGTTAATTTCAGTTATTAGTCTTGAAAGATTCTGTATTTTCCATCTTTACATTTTATATCACCTGCTGTTCATAAAAAGCAAAAATTCAGCTAGCTCTGTGATTCACAGAGTATTGGATTGGACTCCATCTTATTCCAAACCATTTATCCTCCTCCAGCCTCATTGTTAGGTTAAGAAATGCAAGAGACAGAAGTTTTGACAGTCAAAATAAGTTAGGAAACCTGACATGTCCAACATGTCTCTGTTTACTATATGGTATCCATAAATTCACATCTGCTGTAGCTAGAAATGGAAATTTAGTTGAGTCCTACATATTGTAGATGCTGAGTAAGCAAAAGTCAAAATACTGCTGAAGTAAAGCAAACAATACAAAATGATTTGTATGTGCAGTGTCAGTATCCCAGGTGGATAGACATGAAAACATCTCAGAAGAGACAAAACATTGAAAATATATGGAATATTTCCCCATAGAGATGCAGATGGTTGCTTGTCTTCTCTGCCGTGTTTTAAACTGTTAGAAGTAACTGTGTCTTGGAAAACAGGCAACATTAATTCATCCATATATACCAATATGAGAAATTCAGAGGGCAAAGTCTCTGAGTTGTTTAATGGTGGCAGGAAATAGGTGATGCTTTGCATGCACAATAGCAGACATGATGGCACATGGGAGCTCTGTTGGGGTTTACTGGCAACAGTAAAATATTTTTATTTACAATCTGTCTGTTACCTTCATTAGTACCAGATACTTCAATAGGTGATAGGAATATATATGTATATATATGCGTGTATACATATATATATGTTACACTTTATATATGTTTCTGATTCAGTCTATTTATTATTCTGCCTTATTGCATATAAAATATTTTTGTGTACAGCATACAGCAGCAATAGTTTTATTTATAGTAAAGTGATGAAGGTCAGATGGCTGAAGTGCTAGGTAAAGTGAAATCAGCTTGAATTTGTTCTAAACATGTATTATTTTATATACTCTTGTTTTGGTCTGGTACTTTGGGATGAGTGGGATGGGGTTATTGTTACCATATACCATTCCAAATAAAACTTACTCCTTGCTTTTGTTGTTGTTGTTCTGCATTGTCTAGAGACTTATATCTCAATAGAGTACATCAAACACTTTAAAACGGAAATGTGATTTTAAATACCAATTGAAAATGTTGTATAAGCATACTTCTATGTAAACTTACAGTTTTGCAAACTTATGGTATGAGGAACCTAGACTGTAATCTTACTAGGGTGCAGTGCTTCTCAGGAGAAAGATCCCATGCATGTTGTTTTGGAAACCATTCAAGAACAACTCTATCATTTTAAACTCAACCATTTTAAAAACAAATCTGCTACTAGTGCAATTTGAGCTGGAGTAGAGACATGAAGTACTTTTAAAGCTTAGATGAAGCTTGTAAGATAGTAGACAGCCTCATTTCCATAGCAGCCAAATTTTATGAAGCCCTAAGCCAATTATTTAATTAGCTAATTTGCTCAGTCACAAATAATTTGCACGTAGCTCTAAATGTCAGATTTGAAAACACTAGGGAGAGTTAGTCCTAGTGGAAAGTATATTATTGAGACTTGAATTCCCTTACAAGGTTTTTTCAAGAAATCTCAACAGGTTTGAGAGATAGAGATCAGTTTCCATTGGTGATTACATTGAGGAGTGGGGAGGAAAGAGGAGAAAACAGTAATGTAGTAATGTGAATCTTAATAGATAATAAATGATGAGTTTGGTTGCTTAAATAATGTTCACAGATATACCGTATCTCTATTATTTCATTTTAATTAATTGAAAAATTTCTGGGCCTTTTCAGTTCATAAGACAAGCAGACTTACCCACTTTCCCACCAATATTAGGAAAGGTGATTTTAGCACTCTGGAGGAAAAAGAGTGTTTACATTTTCCTTTAGCATGTATCCTTTCTAGAAATTTATTCTGTACCAATCTCCAAATCTATTTTGTTTTCCAGAATTCCACGTCTACTCTGCTCATTAATCCTTTGTTCCTGCATAGTGCTACTTTTCAAACTGTCCTGCCTCCTAGTCTTGTGTGTGCTTTTCCTGTAGTTCTTTCCATTTTCCAGAGTGAGAAGAAAGCAAAAGAACTTCAAAACTTCCAAACTGTCTTTTGCCCCCTTGCCAATGTACTATAACACTAAGAAAACTGGTGAATTTCTTCAACGTAGCTTTTGCTACTGAGTGAGAACAGCCATTCTAAAAAAAAAAAAATGTCTTTCTAAGAACCCATATCCCCACCAAATCAGGTAATTTAAGAGACATTCCTGAGTGCTGGTAACAGCATGGTCATAGGGAGGTTAGCACAGTGAGAGAAGCTTTGGAAGAGTTCCTTGTGGGTTAGCATTAACAATTTCTCCCCATCAACTGACATTCCCACAAACATTTTCAAAATATCCTTGCAGAAGCTCCCATTCCCCACATAGCACAGTTTTTACATGTCTTCTAATTAGATCTCATTTTCCTTAGCACATTTTTTCCACTTTGCAGATACTTCTCTCTCTGCACAGATACATTTGATTTCCTCTATTAAGACTATAGGTATTGAGTTTTCAGGAGAAAAGATAAATACTGCTCACAAGTTGGATGATAAAGGCAAATCAAATTCAGCCACCAACATGGCTTTTGTAAGGTCTGAAATCCTGATTTCTGAATACTAAGTGATTGCACAGAGATATCTGAATGTTTTTGTTCTTGATGGTTGTGTTGTTGTTGTTTATTTATTTTATTTTAGTTTAGTTTAGTTTATTTTTCCTTTCTTTAATGAGCTTCTCTGTGCAACCTGTCCATTTAGCAGTTACAGTCAGGTACAGTCAAGGAAATATAATTTGGACTCTTCAGCCATGAAGGACTTCATGTACTAGGGGATGTGTTAAATGTTACATATAAGCAAATTGTGTTCACTTCAATTTTGCATTTGAAAATGGTCAACAGAAACACAGCACTGTGGAGAAAGCAAGAAGTTTTCCTGCTGTTGTTTTCTGTAGGTTCAAAACAGTGTCAATAATCCAGCTACGTGGACACATACACATATACCAGACTTCTTCAGCTAGCATGTGTAACATAATGACATATCTTGTAATTTCCTCTCACACAAACGCTCCCACAGACACACATACGTAACTCCATTCTTTTTCAGCTATCACAGAAATATATGGGTTTTGCTTCACAAATACAGAAAACAGGCTGCTAAGCTACTGTTATTATCTCTATTCTCTGTTTTACTGTGTTTGTCGCTTCTAGAGACAAAAGGATAATTAAAATGCTTCTGTTATATTGTAAAAAAGCTAATTAAATAAAGTTAAAAATAATATCAACAAATAAAAAATTATCATAAACAACAACAACAAAAGAACAGCACTCAAGGCCAAACAAGCAGATGCCTATCAATCCCTAATCTCTCTAGTTTTACACATAATTCATCCCTTATATAAATGCTAAAGGTAAAATTGGCACAAAGGACATAGATGTTTATCCCCAAGCCACAGCAATAAAGCTGGCTTCATGTGGTGTGATAAGTAAATGCAGATACATATTAAAGGTATTATTGGTGTACTACCTTATTTCTTTCACTTTGTAGTCAAAACCTTCCATCTGTTGTACAACATTAAACTCCCCTGTTTAATCTCCTCATTGTTTAATTTTTATTTATTTATTTTTTTTCAAGGACCAGTTTCCATGTTTTAATCTCTTACAGTAACAACTGTCCACCTTGTCTATGTCATTCTCTTGCAGTTTCTTTATCATCTACATATATCTGCTGTGTATAGTATATACAACATCTAGGTATATCTACATATTATCCAGATGAAATATAGGAGGAAAAATATTATGACAAAGAGTCATAATATTTTCTCTAAATATTACATAAGTATACAATACAATGTGTGTACATCGGAAATGTATATACTAATGTTTCGTAACAAATAATGAATTTTGTTGGTGTATGACTTTATACAATAACTTTATGTGTGCATGACTTTATGGTATATGACTTTATACTTTGATATGATGAAAATGCTCTATATTTGAATTCAGCTGAAAATGATGATTACTATTTTTAAATATATAAGAGTTTGACCAAGAGAAATTACTCATTTTGGCTGCCGTTTTATTTGATAGATACAAATTAAGTGGTTATCTGCTGGTTTGTGTTCTTGCCCTTCTCTGGACATATTCCAGGGCCTTGATGTCCTTCTTGTACTGAGGGGCCCAAAACTGAACACGCTACTCTAGGTGTGGCCTCACCAGAGCAGAGTACAGGGGGATGATCACCTCCCGGGTCCTGCTGGGTCCTACTATTCCTGATACAAACCAGGACGCCATTTGCCTTCTTGGACATCTGGGCAAAGTGCTGGCTCATGTTTAGCCAAGCATCAACCAGCACTCCCAGATCCTTTTCTTCTGCACAGCTTTTGAAACACTCTGCCCCAAGCCTGTAGCGTTGCATGGGGTTGTTGTGACCAAAGCCTGGTCACTGGCACCTGGCACTTGGTTTTGTTGAACTTCATCCCATTAGCCTTAGCTCATTAATCCATCATGTCCAGGTTGCTCTGCAGGGCCTTCCTACATGCCAGTAGAAGATCAACACTTCCCCCCAACTTGGTATCATCTGCAAACTTACTGAGGGTGTACTCGATTCCCGCATCCAAATCATCAACAAAGATGACACTGGTAGCAATACAGCCTTATATATTATTTTGCTGTTGTTGTTGCTGATGATGTTTTCTTATGACTGTGATATAGAACTGGTTAGATAGCTTTAATTAGTGCTGGTGGCAAGCTGTATTGTGATATTTTGGAATTTCTCTCTGTATTTCACTTTTGCAGGAATCTATGACTTTGTTTCTCTTTCCTTGATTTAACTTAAAATTTATTTTAAATGAAAAAAAGATGACTATGGACATTTTAAAAAGTTGTATAATCTTAATTAGGGAGAATCTATTAATTTATAAAATTAAATCATTGAAAGAAACCAATTTGACTAGCAGAGCAGTAGTACATGCATCTAAAGGTAAAAGAACAGATCCTCAGCTTGTCATGACAGCTGACATGCCAAAGAGATAGCTTTCTGCACTACCAAAAGCTAGTCGCTCCCAATAAAGGTGTTTTCCTGAAATCATGTAAATATTCACAGGAAAGATATGGGTGAATTGCCTAAGGAAACTGTTTGAATCTCATGCTCATGCAGACATTTTGAAAGGTGTAATTAAAAGGAAAACATTCTAATACAGGGGATAGGGGACAGTGCATATCAAAATGAATGTGTTAATAATCAAGAGTCTCACAAGCATAAGAAGCTGCCAGTCCCCTCTAAGATAGATGGGAAGTTTAAAGACTTGTAAATACATTGAGATTGGGTTTTTACTGTACTTGAAGCTGATTTGAGTAAGTTTACTTCAAAATAAAGGTAGAATTACCTGTCTTAAGGCTATTCTCATCTTACTCATGATTTCTGGAGGCTATAGCAAACACAACTTTTTAATTTGTTTTCTTCTCAAGAGTGAAGACAAACCATTAGAAGACAAGACGATGGAGGAAATGTGTATGAAAACAGTAGTTTGACAGTCTCACATTTTGTAAGGTGTTTTAATTAACTTCATAAAATGGGATTCATCTCACATATCTTCAGACAACTAAAAAGTAATTATCTTTGTCTGTGCCAGTCATCTAATTTCCCATTCTTGGCTAAGAAATAGGCAGTTGAATCCCCTTCTAAAACATGTCTCTAAAATCTCCCTTTGGAGGTGTCAGTATCCCTCCACTCACTGTATATAGGGAACCTTGGATTACTAGCTTAGATTTAGGTGACTCACTGGTACCTAAACTTAAATGAAATGAATATCATCCATTCTCCCTGTGCAGCTATTTATATTCTCTCCCAAAAAGGCAACCCTAATATGTCAGTATAGAATCACAGAATCACAGAATTGTTTAGGTTGGAAGAGACCTCTAAGTTCACCTAGTCCAACCTTTGACCTTACACTAACAAGTCCTCCACTAAACCGTATCACTAAGCTCTACAGCTAAACATCTTTTAAAGACCTTCAGGGATGGTGACTCAACCACTTCCCTGGGAAGCCTATTCCAATGCCTAACAACCCTTCCAGTAAAGAATTTGTTCACATCCAACCTTCCCTGGCACAACTTTAGCCCATTCACCTTTGTCCTGTCACCAGGCATGTGGTAGAATAGACCAATCCCCACCTCACTACAGCCTCCTTTAAGGTATCTGTAGAAAGCGATAAGGTTGCCCCTGAGCCTCTTCTTCTCAAGGCTAAACAACCGCAGCTCCCTCAGCTGC